>NC_143199.1:19657276-19968237 GCF_051530095.1 Phoenix dactylifera | reverse complement strand
TGAGACCGCAAAGTTTGTTGGTTCTGCTTCAGCTCCGCCAACTCTGCCTGATGGCGATCCTTCATATCTTCAATTGTTGTCCGAAGTCTACTAACTTCTGCATTGCTACTACCTTCTCCAGCATTTCTTGTATACATGCCCACTACAGACAACTGAGTGGGGGTAACTCCAACGCCATAACCCCTCACTCGACCATAATGCTCTGGGCCCAATAATTTGGTGAGCACCTGAGCTTCGACATGACTGATCGCGTCGGATGATGATGACTCCCCGACACGCTCTAAAATAAGAGTTGTTGCCCTATCCTATATCTCTCAAAAGAAAAAATCATATTAATGTATGGCTATAATAGAACTAATAATAATATCGTTGAAAGATTCAAAGATGAATACATACAACTATATCTCTTGACTCTTCCGAATAAAACTGCCATCTCGGTGGGTGTGAGTCATCTTATAAAACTTTACCTTACTAGGCTCCCTCCCATTATCATCCATCTACAACAAAAAGTATATTGGTAAGCTAGTTATCTTGATACATGCTATATGATAGAATAGTTAAAAATAGTTTCAAAGAGTTTCAAAAAATAGTTCCTCTCTATTTTTTTTTAAAAAAAACAAAGAGAAATAGAAAAGTATCACTTTCAGAAAATGGATAGAAAGAGATTAGCATGGTTCCTCCTTTTAAACCTTAGAAATTGAAGGCTTCCAAAACCCTTCTAATCGCTTTGCACAGCTACCAAATCTCACCATCATATCTCCCCTTAATGCACCATTTTAGGCCTTTGGGGCACTCCTTATATATGAAGGCAATTTATTCAATAGCTTAGTGTCTTCGTGTAGTATGCCACTATACTTCCAAAATATTCATTTTTTTAGGGTGATCTCCGAGCATGCCTGAGTCTACTGATCATCTACTGACTATTCATGTCTCAGACAATTGGGCAGGTCTAAAGTTTTTATTTTGCACAAACACATCTACATTAGATACACATCTTGTAGGTTTTTCCCAAGTTACAGAAATATGGATGGGAAATTAGTCCATTAGTGGATCAAGATGAAAACAGTCTCATTTTGCCATATTAGAAAGTAGAGTTATTCTGACATGCAGACTTTCAGCTACTAATGCCTCTGTTTTACAGCTCCCTTGCATTTGCCCGAGAGTTTATTTCTTGTCCAATTCCATTTGACCACTTCAGAGAACTCCAAATGTTGGGGAGGCATTTGTCCCGGTTACTAATTCTTATGAGCAGTCATTCATCACCACGGCAGACTTCTCTCTCCCACATCTCAGTTTGATGATTACATTTAAGATCGGCATCTTTGGATGATCCTAGGTTTACAAGAGAAGGTATTTGTGATATTATGATCCTAAATTGCATTGATGGATTCCAGCAGTCCATGGTACAAGTTTAATCATGCTGTATATTAGCTTCAAGTTTAATCATGCTGTTTCATCGAAGAAATGGCTTAAAATCTATCACATCTCGGCCTAGGATAAGGTTTGTATCTTTTGCATGAAAGAAGAATTTACCTCTTTCTCAGGCGGAGGGAGATGGGGTCGGCCGGTCGGCGCCGCAGAGGAGGGAGGAGGAGAGGAGGATGCGGACGGTCGCTCGGCGCCGGAGAGGAGGGAGCAGGAGAGGAGCTTGGCATCGGACATCGCTCAGCGCCGAAGAGGACAAGGGTCGGTCACTCGTCGTCGGCGAGGAGGGAGGAGGAGAGGAGGATGCGGACGGTCGCTCGGCGCCGAAGAGGAGGGAGGAGGAGAGGAGCTTGGCATCGGACGTCGCTCGGCGCCAGAGAGGACAAGGGACGTCGGTCGCTCATCGTCGAAGAGGAGGAGATGAGCTAGGGCTTGATCGGGATGCAAAATGAGGAGGAGGAGAGCGGCCGCTGTGGTTTTGTTGTGAATTTGATTTATAACGATGCTTATAAGCGTCGTCTGAGTCCTCAGAGTATGACGACGCTAATAAGCATCGTCTATTCCTGAGAATTACCAACGCTTAAATGAAGCGTCGACACATTTTGGCGTGGTTTCCTTTTTTCCCGGTGCTTCTTTCTAGCGTTGGAAAAAATGCATCGGGAAAGGCCCATTTTTCTGTAGTGCCACTAATCAAACACTTGTACATATAAGACTAAACCCCTGAAAACTTGTATATGCAAAACCAATTAAACAACCAAAACTCTGTAAAGAGCTTCTTTTGATGATCATAGTGCCATTAAACCTGAAAAGTTTAATGGTTTATTCTTTAAAAGATGGCTAAGCTAGGTGACATACCGGCTCACTAATTTATGTTTGATTTTAGCTACAGTATTTCTAGATCAATCTAAACTCAAATCAACCTAATTGAATCCAATCAGGCATGATTCAAATCTCGAGGGAAGAAATTCAAAAAGAACTTCCTAAATCAATCGAATCGTATCGTTTCCTCTAAATCTCATAAAAAATAGAAGCAACCTAGCCAGTTCCAACCAAACTAGAAGCCAAAGAAGAAGGAAACCTTCTAATTCGTATGTGGGTGGACCAATCATGTGGTGAAGGACTGCCATCCAAATCTCAAGTTAGCATGGTCAAAAATGTTGTTGGACCTTCTTTGAGGTCGAATGCTCTAAAACCCTTTGTAAACCGCTTTCACTCATCTTATAATTGGTGGCTTGATTTTGGAGCTAATCTACATATTTGTGTTGGACCTTCATTTATATCTGAAGGCTTATTCAAATTAAGTATAATTCTCAAAAATTCTAACAAAGATCCCTCTATTGTTCTTAACCTTGAATCTTCCAATATTTAGCATAGTAGGCTTTATGATGTGAACTTTGATCTCTAAAGTGCATCTTAATAAAATGTTCCAATGTAAAACCTGTGTTCAAGCCAAAAGTACCCAGAAACCTTTTAAATCAATTGATAGAAGCTCAAATCTACTTAATCTTGCTCATATTCATGTGCATGATTCCCACCAAATCATCGACTCGAGGAGGTCATCATTATTTTGCAATATTCATAAATGACTTCTACGGGTATTGTTACACATATTTGATCAAATCCAAGGATGAAGTTCTAAGTAGAATCAAAATCTTTAAAGTTGAAATTAAAGTCCAAATTGAAAACTCTTCAAAGACTTGAATGAGCTAAAAAAATTGCCTCAAATAAGATGACTCTATTCTACCAAGAATATGGAATTATTCATCAGGTTACTCCTCCCTATTCTTCTCAATCCAATGATGCAGTGGAACAACTAAACCCTAGTGGACATGATCAACTCAATGTTAATTTGTTTAGAAGCATTGAAGAATTTGTGAGGGGAAGCCCTATTAACAGTCTACTATATCCTAAATAGGATACCTTTTAATGATATTAGTAAAATCCTTTTTGAACCTTGGAAAGGTAGAACTCAAAGATTAGAATATCTCAAAGTGTGTGGATGCCTAGCTAAGGTAGATATATCTGAAACTAAGAGAAACAAAATAGGATCAAAAACTGTAGATGCAATCTTTGTAAGATATTCCTTAGATAGTAACACCAACAGATTTTTAGTGATAAATTCAGAGTTAAGTAACATCTCTAAAAATACTCTTATTAAGGCTAGAGATGCTACTTATTTTGAAAATATCTTTGCTTTAGAAACCTAGTCCTAAATCAAATTTCATTTGAAGCATCCTCTACTCTTAGCCCTATTGGATTAGATTCCTTATGAATCAAAAAAGAAGAAAAGGTATAAACCTAATAATGGGCCTTCTCAACTTAGAAGAGGCACAAGGACAAGGAAAGAAAAAGACTTTGGTGAAGGATTCTTCTCTTTTATTGTTGAGGGTGAAGCTTCCACCTATGTAGATGCGATGACTTCACTAGACACTATCTTTTGGAAGAAAACCATCAACTCTAAGCTCAACTCAAAAATTCAAAACCAAACTTAAATCCTAACTAACCTACCTAAGGAAGTAAACTATTAAACTATAAATGGGTACTTGGGGAAAAACTTAGGCCTAATGGATCCATAGAAAAATATGGCTAGACTAATATATGGCTAAGGGTTATAACCAAAATAAAGGCCTAAACTTCTTTGATATCTATTCTCTTACAAATAGAATTACAACACTTAGAACCCTTCTTGCCATTGCTTCCATCAATAAGTTGAATATTCACTAAATGAATGTGAAGATTGCATTCTTAAATAGAAATCTACAAAAAGAGATTTACATAGAACAACCTGGAGGATTTGTTGTCAAGGGACAAGAAAACAAGATGTGTGAACTTGTTTAGTCCCTATATAGTCTAAAATAGTTTCCTAAACAATAGCATTAAAAGTTTGATAAAACTATCGCATCCTTTGGTTTCATTTTATAAGTATATCTATTTCAAAGTTATTGATGATGATTGTATAATCCTTTGCATACGTCAATGATATTCTAATCTTAGAACATCTCTTAAAATCATATATGAGATCAAATCTCTTCTATCAAACAAATTTGATATGAAGGATTTAGGTGAAATTGATGTAATTCTAAGGATGAAACTCATCAAATCCTCTGAAAGGATAGCTCTTTTCCTTGCTCATTCTATTGAAAAGATGATTGAAAAATTTGGTCACTTTGATCAAAAAGTAGTTTCTACTCTCTATGATATTCCTAATGTCCACCTTAACAAGAATTTAGATGAACTTTTTGATCGAATATGTATTCTCAAACCATTGGATCTCTCCTATATGTAACAAATAGGACAATATCTGATATTGTTTATAGTGTAAAGAGATTAAGTAAATATACTCAAAATTTAAATTAATCTTAATGGCTAGGTTTATCTAGAAGCAGAGTCCAAAAATCTAGGGGGATACAACTCAAGCTCACTATTTGATCCTCAACAGCAGATATCCAACCTCTATGATTGGAGATTTCATTAAAAAAGTTTAATATGATAGGAACAAAGCTAATTGAGGGACTGTGACTGAGTATATATCTCATAGAATATCTCCTCCCATCTTTATGATAAGTGCTCATACCATTGAAAAAGTAAAATTAAAAAACTAAGTTATACTCTTAATTGGTCCAAGGTAGAATGTTTGCAAGATATTAGATCATAAATATCTTTGGATGACTCACTTATGTTAGAACCATTGTGTAGGCCTCAAGTAGTGGTTTAAGCTAATCCTAAGTAAAGCCTTTGATATACACTAGTTGTATTAAGACCCAATTGATCCGTACTATATGCATAACATGTAGAAGTATGAGTCAAAATACCTAGCCAAGACCAAATCTACTATAGTTCCTTCAAATAGATATAATCTACATGAAGTGAGGTTTAAGTCCATGGGCTATCTCACCCATTGCACAGTATAAATTGTCTAGATCCTCTTCTTTATAATTTTGTTAATTTTAAAAATTTAGATCTTCTTTGAAATTTTTAATTTTCTACTATAAAAGATTCAATTTTTTAAATGGAATTTTAATTATTTCCATTAAAATTATTTTTTTTTGAAATGATTCAAATTTTTGAAATCCATTCTTAATAATTTTTTATTAGATAAATAAATATAAGTATGCAAGCATTTATTGATTTCTGGTTCTTCCAAGCCCGAGTTAGACTTCAGAGAATGTGGGTTGATGATCACGCACATGCATGCTCGGCCAGCCATGCCATGCAAGTGCATGTGGCATGGCAAGTTGTGGCATGCTTGCAGTTGCCTGCGACCATACATGATATTTTGCTATACATCCCGTCTGATTTGAATTTAAATTTAAAAACTAAAATTTAATTTCAAACTATAATGTAAACATTACAGATCAAGTGTAAATAGATATTTGACTTTTGAATTGTAATGTAAGCATCATGCTGGCTTTAATTTCGAATTTGAATTTAAAATTTAAATCCACTATCTTTTGGCTGACCTGCGCATATAATGTAAGCTTTACTCTTAACGCACAAGTGCTGGCGGGCCTTTACAAGGCGCCAACGCTACCAGTCTATTAAGATCTCTATTGAGATTTTCGTTAAGGCGGGTCTCTTCGTCAGTTGCTTGGACAGAAGCTTATAAAAAGGCTCCAAGTCCTGAGTCTTGGGCACATCACATCAACGAGAGAGGGCCCAGTATGCTCTCTTCCATTCCTTTTTCACCCAATTTTTCACTCTTTGCTATTTTTACCTTCCTAAGTCCTTCTTAGGCAATTGAAGGAGTTGATTAGGTAAAGCCATGTGATAGGAGGGCTGGGCTAAGTTGGGTACGTTGTACCTTAAAAACGATCTCACCGTAGACTTGCATGAGAGGCCAAATTTCTTTCTTAAGAAAATATTTTTATATATCTTGATCTAAGTATGCGCCTTCTTTTCCATTTAATTATGCAATTTTCTTATTATTAATTTTTTGAAATTATTATGCTTATATAATATTTGTAATTTATAGGAACCACACATCCAACAAAGATTAATGAAGATTTCGGTATAGCATTATTAGCACACAAAAGCCACAACTAAAACTATTGCAAGTCCAAAGAAATTGCAAATAGTTTTGCATCAGACAAACACAAGTACTAATCTTTTCTGCAATGTGTTCTGAGTGCTGAAAAAAAATGGCTCAACACAGTTTCTACAAATTTATGCTGGAAGTAACATCAATTGTTTTCAAGTTGCAAGTCTTTAGCAAAAGAGTTTCGATGCCCATGCAGTATTCTTTAGGGAGGTTAGTAAGTGATTGCGAGCAGGCAAAAAGTTTTTTTTTAAAAAAAAAGACAAAAGCGTTGTCGTTTTGGGGCAGGCAGAGGGTCACAGATTTCTTCCCTTGGCAAGAGAAAGCAAAGCAGCAGAAATAAGAGGCTTCATAAGCTGTGAGAGAGTTTGATAGCATTAGAGGGCAAAGATTTTTCTCGTGATCACATGAGGAATGAAAATTTTACTGCAAGCATTCCAAAGGCGATGATCAACAATATATATCACATAAATGTATCAGGGCGTCTTTAGGTACTTGATTTTGAAAACAGATCTCAAAGTAAATTAGCATTATTTTCCCCAAGAGTCAGGATTTTCACTTTCCAAATTTAAGAGAAGAGTCCAGAGCACATAAAAATACATGTGCAGGAAAAATTCAAAAGAAAAGGTTTAAAGTAAAAAATCAATAAATGGTAAAATGCAGCCCGAGTTAGAGCTGCAAGATAACAGGCAATCAAAGCACTCATAAGTTCTCATAATATTTCAGTACATCTTGTCGATTTGAACAATCTGTAAACATTATAAGTGCAAGGCTCACTGATGAGAGAAATTTCAGCAGATACGGGTTTTCACAGAAATAAGTTTTAATTCACCAAGTGGAAAGACGCAAACTCAGAAAGAAATAACATTCTGGCAAAATTAAGAAGGAAAAAAAATCTTTATATGAAAGAAAATTTATGGTTATTGCATGGAGAATTCTCTAAATAATACTGAGCAAAACTATAGACAGAGTACATGATTCGGCTAAGGCCCTATGATGCTGCAGCTTCCTATTTGTCGGTTTGATGTTCGACCATTTGAATCAAGGAAAGGTGGGAACATGCAGGAGTATCATGAAGACAAGACATATGCCATGACAACCTTAAATGAAACAAGGCAAGGGAAATGTGGCTGAGCAGATGGTTTTTCACCTTCGAATATGTAGCTGATGAACCAAAGATGTATGTCCTCAGATGGCCACCCTAGAATACTGATTAGTGTGGTCACAAGGAAATTAAATGCTTGATTTGGGCTTTATAAAACTATGAAGGGGTAATGTGAAATAGCCAAACAAAGATGGGCAGATTTATATTGAAAGTAGTTTGTGTGTTGTTCAGGGAAGACCTCCCACTCTTCTTCCTGCCATTTGGTCCTCCTCTTGTTTCTCTCGACACCTTATGACACATTACATATATTGTCAGTCAATAAATGGTTAGCAACTTATTAGGTGGTTGATCAAGTCCATAAACAGCTAAAATAGAGATCGCATTAAACCATGAAACACACATTAAAAAATCCTAGATCTACATATTCCTCAATCAAGATCTACACAAATCTATCAGAAATACTGATCTAAATCATTTTATATGATTGTATAATACTTCACGTACAAAATTGAGACCTTAGAAACATGATCTTTACCATGCAACCAAATTTAATAGATGTAGTAGTACCTTACAGTGTATCCTAAAAGACCAAAAAGAAAGCTTTGATGATACTGAATGTTGATGCGATCACCTAAATCCAAAAGAAAATAGAGTTTTGAAAATTCTGAATGGTGATGCTCATAACACTTGGAATCATCTCGCTTTCTTCATATTTCCTTTCACATTCTCTTAGATTTGCAGATTGCATGTCTGAGGCGTCTAAGGCTTCAGCAGAGATGGTGACTTTAGTGACTGCCAACAACACCAAATTGTCCATACATACAACTACCAAATCTAAAGCTCATGTTCAACTCAGCATACCTATATCTTCATTGTTCATAGTGGAACATGACTTGTACAAAAGGATGGCAACAAGACATTGTGGCAGCTTTCACCACATGCTTCCTCTTATCTTAAGTAAAGAAGACTAAGAACTTCCACTTATCTGGAATCAAAGAAGATTAAGTGAACATAAACAGAAGCCACATTGATTTATGCCTTCGCAAGGTACAAAATGTATATCAAAGCATACAGACTCGACATGATTTATCAGCTAGCCCAAGTCCTATTGTTGCACTCAGTTGATCAACAGGGGTCAGATAGGAAATAGAAGCACAGAAGATGGTTAAAATCATTGCTCTTTCCAAATTCGACCAGTCACTCGCAGTTTCAGCTCCTGCCTGTTGCCACCTGAGAAGAACAGGGCCATGTTTCGGTGGACGATCAATCCATCATAGCTATCTCGAACCTTCCTGTGGCAGTCCCTGATACTCCTCGGCACTCCCTGCCATATCAGTTTTCGGCCATTGCCACCCACTTCCAGACTGTAACTGAAGTTCTTTGCTTCGCTGTCTTCACCCATAAATCTTAAGAACGCCATGTAAACTGGAGCCAATCCCAAGAGGAAGGCCTCAAAGTGAAGACAGAAGTACTGTCCAAAACAACTGAAGACCTGCAGGAAATTTTTGCAAGAGAAACAGAAACAATATAAATGGACCAGACTGGAATGATTGTTAAAGACAGAATTATACCAAATGCATGATATTTTTCACTTCACATAAGTTATTTTTAGTACTGAAACTATGAAGGAACTTGACAAAAATATCTTATATTTGCAGGCAATAACTAATATTCACATGAGATAAAGTTGGTGCTGTTCTGTTAATCTCAAACATGTTCAATGTGATAAGCATGTGGAAGTAAATGTTATTTGAGAAGTATATAGATGACAAACATGACATCGAAGGCTAACTATTTTATCCCACTTTCAAAAAAAGATAATAAAACTTTAAAAGAATACGGAGTCAATAACAATAACTAATAGTAATAAAATGAGGAAAGGGCTTACAGTGAGCATCCATGTTGCATTTTCAACCTCGTGGGGGTTAGATTTCACATAACGGTGGTTGAACGTGCAGCCTTCATGCATATCCACCTTATGATCATTTTTCAGATGGGCCACAAGCATTGGAATATCACCTATGACCAGGCATTCAGAACCTGCATAGGGGCAACTGTAGGGCCTGAACCTGCATAGCTGCTCATGTTTCAATTTAGTATAGTATGGATGTATTTCAGAGCATCCTAGGTCCTGATATTTACAAGGAAGCTCGAGTGACTCTGCAACCTTCTCAAGAGCTAAACATCTGATATTACCCAGTTCTTGGCGACAGGTAGGGCAGTGATTATGTACTCTAGGCTTGCAACTTGAGCAGAGAGTGTGACCATTTGGACACTGCAAAATAAAAATGGCAGAAACATTTTCCTTGTAAGTTCAATGCCTCCTATGTATGACGATAAAGATTTAAATTAGTTATCTGGAAAGGGGAAAAAAGCCAAGCATGCATCAAAAAGATCGGCCAGTTGCTCAGCTCGCAATACATTGTCTTACTAGCGCAACAGAATTTGGGGTAGAAGCCACGCCTAAACTCCCAAGCATCTCAAAATTTGTCTAAAGTAAAGAATTGATGCCTTGTTGTCACAACACGGGATGAACCAGAAAAAGGAGGGTTACATCAGTTAGACAATTAGGGAACAAGAAATGTAGGCACTCATGCATACATGCACATCATGATGCGTATTCTATTTATAAATGTCAATGACTGCCATTAACATAAAACATGCTAGCTAAATTGCAGAACTGAAGTTCCAAACAAGTTACAGTTTTGTTCATGCCAAGGTTCGCAATCTCAGTGCTGGATTCCATATTGGACCATGTTGGGACATATCGGGGGTCGGCTCAGTGTATTGACAGTCATTACACCCTTCATACCAAGGAATCAGTTCGGTATGGCACGGTATGCCTAGCATACCCATTACAAGTAGTACGCATTAGTATTGCAAACCTTGGTTCATCCCGGAAGTCCAAAGCATGCAAGGGATAGGAAAGGAGAGAAGAGGAGAGTGGAACAGAAGGTGCTCTTGATGGTGACTCCAACAGGCTATGGTCAAGGGGCTTGCCCCCATTCCCTTCCTTTCCTCTTCCTCTTCCTCTTCCTACTACTGCTGTCACTGCTTCTCCTCTTCATCCTCTTCCTGCATCCATCATTGCTGCTCCTTCTCTTGCTGGAAGCCTCCCCTTCTTCTTGCTCCTATTACTACTTAGTCCTTAATTGTTGATGCTGCTTATTTTCTCTGCATCTTTGCTGATTTTTCTCTCTCTTTTTAATTGTTTTATTTATAAACTAAAACTTCATTACCAGATAACTGTTTAATTCAATTTGCCTCAGCATCTGTATCCGGCTAGGCACTATGTGGTCCACTAGCCGCCCACATGCTGATGTTAAATCTCATAACATAGAAGCCAGTATTTCAATACAACTATCCAGAATGCTTTTAACTTGTGATATTTATATATACAGTTTCATATTGCATACCATAAACTAACCTAAAATACTATACATGAAAAGGAAACAGCAAGCACTGAGAGGCTACAATCAGCAACCTAAGAGATTTATAAAACAATGAAAAGGTGTTTGAGAGTGATCATATAGTAGGAAAAATAGGATCCTCTCTGAAAAAGAAACAAAGTGTGCATTGGAGAAGACAAATTTATTCTGGTGCTTTGTGAGGATCAGCTTTTATATATAAGTTCAGATATAGAGACAGTAGATGCTGGTCATATAGCAGTAGAAGAAGAAAACCTGGTGAATGGGAGGGTACATAGAGTTTGCACAGACCGGGCATTCTAGAAGCTCGTAAACACCACTAGTCGAGGATGAGCCTGCTTTAATACCAGAAACAGTGGAAGACTTAGGAGGCAGGATACCATCAAGTTTAAAGCTAGCACTGGCAAGTTCGTCATCTGTGACTTGGGAATCAGGAATTTCCATGCAAATGCTGCTTCCAGGAGCCATGGAAACTTATTCTTTGAACCAACTTTCCTGACAAGCAATAACTTATATTCAAAGCACAACCTTTTTTCCAGGATTCCCCCTACACATCATATTCCTAAAAGTTGCTAATGTTCCATTAATCTTTAACAAATCTTAATTAGTCCGGTGTTGAGGCAAACATGCAGCAGAGCCATACATCACTCATCCAAGATGCTTAAACTTGCAGGAACCTCATCATGAAACAACCTGAAAATTGCAAGAGATTGTTTTCAGTATTGGAAAGTTTCTGCAAAGCTATCTATTTCTACTTCTTAAAATGTACTTTCCATTTCACAGTATAATACTTGTATTGCTTAAGATATCACAAAGGACAAGCACAAAGTCTGCAAGTTAAACAGTCCACCTACTAATACAGAGTGCTCAGTTAAAACAGACGAACTATTAGACCAGTAAACCTTTCCAAAAAAAGTTCAGCAATAAAAAGAAAAAGCAATTATGAGGAGGTGAAAATTCTAAGATAAGATTGTTGGAGTTGTCTATTTAGTTATTACTTTTACCATGACTCATCCCATAAGTACTTGATCCTCCAAGAACAGTTTACGACAAGGAATCAGAGATTCACACCAACAAGAAGAGAAAGAAAAGAGAATTAGACCATGAAACAGTACATCCACTAGAAAGACTAAGGTCAACAAGCCATACTTGCAAACAGTGGAGGTTAAAACAATCAGCCACGTTTGAAACTGAATCCAATGATGTGAGAGAAAAGATGACCACTTACGAAAAAAATTCCAACGGCAAACCAATAAAACGGTCAAAGATGCTCCAAATTTCAAGTTTGCATCCGAAAAATCCAACAAAACCACTTCTAGTATCCAACTGAATCCAATGATGTGAGAGAACAGATGAGCACTCACGAAAAAAGTTTAACAGCACAACCAACAAAACAGTCAAAGCTGCTCGAAACAGTTAAACATTTCAAGCTAAAATCCTACCAAAATCCAGTGAAATTAACCATTTTAATGCTTCATTTCAGAAGTAAGATAAGTATATTTGATGATCAGAGAAGAGTAAACTCTTAGATTTATTACAATCCATCTGACAAGAATGAAGGGACACAAATTTATTCGCCAATTAGAACCAGATTCTAATTCAAGTTGCCAGCTTGATCCTTTCAAACAATAGAAAACTAAACAAACGCTAGTTACTCACAAAAATTATCAAAAAATAAAAGAGCAATCTCAAAATTAGATAGACAAATGCGCTGCTCCGCACCAGCCACAGAAACCTTTGCAAGCCAGAAAGAGATCCGATTGGATTATTGGTCATGACACCCTTCACTTCTTAGGAGGAGGATTCGGCTCATATCAACCAAAATAACCCTACAAAAAGGGGAAACACGAGAGAAAAGATAAAAAGGGAGAGAAAGATCGAACCTTTCAGTCGAAATTGGATCAGCCGAACTCGAATCAGCCAGCGCCAAACAAAATCAAAGCAAAGAGCACGGAAATCGAAGAGAATCGTGAAGGGATAGAGTAGAGGACGAGAAGAAGATCCAAGGGACCGGGTCCGGGGGAACCGCAGGAAGAGTGTGTCGGCTGGAAAATTCTAGGGTTGTGATCCGGAAGGCATCATTATCTCCTCCGCGTCCGCCCCGGCTGTCCATTTCTAGCCCTGGCAATGGAAGCCGCGAGGGAGCTTCGATGGATCCCGTACAATTTTTTATTTATTATTTTAAATATTTTAATATTTTTAATAAGAAATAAATTAATAATAAAAAAAAGGATGACCGCATGGTGTTGACAAATTGGAGATTTGGACAAAATCGCCGACGATGAGAACGCGCCAAGCAGCCGTGCACTTCAGCAGCTCATTCCCATAAGTCTTATTTCTCAAGCACGCCTCTTGATGCATGCTACAGAAATGGATGGTTATGATTAGTGGTGTAGGGCTATTTGTAAAAAATAATTTTTTTTATAAACACTTACTGTCTTCCTTTTTTTTATAATAAAAATAAATATTATTTTTTGTTTTTAAGATATCTTTAGACATAAACAAAATTATAATATTTTATTGTATTATATGTTTTTCAATGTTAAAATTTTATTTTTATTTGGTCAATAGTATCTGGATATAAAAAAAAATAAAAGTTTAAATTATGAAATTATAAATTTCTACTTTGTGTAGAATCTTTTAAATTCACAATTTTATTTTCTTACCATCTCACATCTTTTCCATTTTTGATCACTTTTCTTATTCCAAACCAGAGGCCTTCCAAAAATTCTCAACTACTAAATTTTAAAACTTTAAAACTAGATATAAAAAAAATGATTTTAAAATTATCAAATATAGCTTGCATAAAATTATGCAAAGATAAGAGAGTTCTAAGTTAAGTAGAAGCTACAAAGTGATCCCCCTTTTCTTATCTAAGGCAAATTTTGTAAATGGTTTGTTTTGCCTAACTAAAGATCAATTAGACATACAAGTTAGTGGTGAATACAAGTGTACATATTAGCCCTTTATAGGCATATTATTCTACAGTGGAAGAGTGGTGGCACTTTCTAAATTCCAAAAGGATATGGTCTATTTTTGTTAATTATAATGGAAATATTGAGATGTCAAAAATTGACCATCTTTTATTAACCTTCCAAACCCCTATCTTCACTGTTATGTAGGGCTGAAACCAGGCCATGCCAATTTCAAGCTTTTGAACTGGCTTGAAAATGTTTGGGTTGGGTTTGGCCCTAAAAATAGCTGGCTAAATTTCAAATCGAACTCAAGCCAATGCTTAACTCGGCTCATCCACACCTAGACCTTTAAATCTATTTATATAGCAAATTGTACTATGTTTGGCTTCTGTCACCAAGGAAAGCACTAAATCTTTTCTTTTTTTAATCCTTTTGTTTTGATGGAGAATGGCCGGTGATGGAGGGCAAGAGGAGCTCTTCAGCTACTTCGATGTAAAGAACAAATAATATAACTCTTGTTTCTTATGATTCCCTGGTGGACGAAAGTACTCTGGACAAACCATTTAGTAATATTATTATTGCACCCTATTATAATATTAAAAGTATTAGTAATGTAATAAAAAAGATATCATTATACAATACATTTTGTTTTTATAACGTTTATTAAACAATATAATATACTATAATATAAAAAGATTATAATATATGATGTACAATATTAATATTAATCATGTAAAATATGTCGTATCAGTTTATTGTTATAATATATGTAAATAATTTATGATATTTTATAATATTGACATCACTTAAAATATTAGTATTTTCATAAAAAATATTCTCTAACAAGTCAAAGGCATTTTTGTCATTTCAAAAAATAGATAGTTTATTCCAATTTTCATTTTATTCAAAAAAAATTTACAATCAAAAAGCTTTCCTTGTTCCCTCTTTCGTATGCATCTACCGAACTCCACTAATATTCATCTCTACTTTTAAACTTCAAAGTTGCATGCTTCTAGTTTATGTACTATTTGATGCCACATTGTTAAAATAGGATAAAATTTCCTTCTCGTTTTGATATTTTATTTTATTATTATTTTTTCAAAAGGATACTGTATCTCAATTTTGTTGCTATTTATCTACAAGTTTTTTTTTTTTTTTTTAATTAAAGCATGCCCTTGTGTTATCACCAGTGGATTAATGAGGTCTAAATCTAAGCTTAATAATTCATTTTTATTCATGGCTCATATATACAACCTCTATGATAAGTCTTTTATAGCCCTACTCCAAATTACAATTAAGAAAAAGAAAAAAGATATCTTGTTATGCTTAGATGCAATTTAGGTCTGCTACAGAGATGAATCTGTGTCATGTGTTGTAGGCCCTAAAGTTATCATACTATGCTTGTGGATTACCTGCAAAAATTGTATATTGTTATAAGTATTACCTTATAGAATATGTTATGTTAATATATAATATCTATGTGATATGAATATGGTATTGATACTTTATCTACTATGAATATCCAATGAAAACTATTTTTATTCCAAATTTGTATTTAAAGCATGCACACAGCCTTGGGGTGACTTTCTCAGCTAATTATTATCTTATATTGTTTTAATTGAGACACTGTAAATTTGTATATTCTTATCAAAAATAAATATATAGACTTATATGTAATGTCCTATGTAACCTAATACGTTACATTACTTATGTTATAACTAAAGTGGTTTTTGTGAAAGTTTATTTATGTTAGTTTTTTGTAGTGTTACCAGATATAAATTTATATATAATATTTACATTTGATAAGGGGTTATGTAAAAACCTTATGCTCAGATAATACTTATAATGTTGGTAAAAATTGTGGGGCTCCAAGTAGGACTAGTCAACTTGTGAGCTGACTCGAGTTTGTAAAGTCATGGGGGCTTGGTATCCAGGACCTAGATTTGAATGCCCTTCTCACCTCAAATTTGGTCAAGCTTCCCACCTCTCTAGTTCTTAAAATATATGCACACATACACATACATATATACATAGATAAATCCATATATAAAACTCATGACCCTACCTAGCTCTGATTGGTCATGGTCTAGCCCAACCCAAACTATTTTTTTGTACACATGGATCATGTCAGGGAGATGACTCATTTGAAAAAAAACATTTGGATTTGGATCACATTTTTTTCTACTTGACCTGACCCTACCCATATATTAACTAGGTCTAAAATTGGTCTAATGTTAGAAAAATTGGCCCAGCTTGATCCAACTCCCTTCAAATAATTCATGAAGTTAAGTTACCTAAGCTTTCCATCATTTACTCGGCTATCCTATTTAAGTTTGTAGATTAGGTATCTACTCTCTTTGTCTGTAGGTGAAGGTTAGTCATATTTTGGTCAAGGATATTAGCATCAGAACTCACATTAATATTATTTTAGTAGTTATGCATGCAATTGTTAATTTTCTTTCTGCATGTATAATTAATAATATGTTGTATTTTTATCTTCTATTGATTCTGAATCTAGATTCTATCTTGTTTGGATCTGAATGCACTGTGTTGGGTTTCAATTAGTCCCAATGATCCCATGGATCTCAAAAATTTCTCATGGATCTAACAATTAACTAGTGTGTTGCGTTCGAGTCTAAAATCATGACCTGAAGAAAAACTGAGTGGGATTTGAGTCAGGCTTGCGGTGTCAATCCGGCTCGGTAACTGGCTTAGTAAATTTTTCTAATATATACACAAGATAAGGACTTATACGTCAACATGCAAGTAGCAACGGGATAGACATAATATTTGAATTTTTAAGTAAAACTAGGAGTGACAATTTATGACCTAACCCATCTATATGCCCACAAACAATTTACTTTAAGCAGATTTAGGTTTGACATAAATGGATTTAAATCGTAAATGGGTCAACCTATCTAAACCTGTTTATTAAATAGGTTGATTCAGATTTAAATCTTTAACCTGTTTAATCTATTTTGATCTATTCATAATCCGACCCATTTAATCTATTTAAAATCTATTTAATCTGTTTGAAACCTGATTAATTAACATGTTTCTGACCTATTTAATCCGACCCGCTTGACCTATTTAATCTATTTAAATCAATTTAACCCGTTTAAAACTTGTATAACATTTTTTAACTCATTTAATGTATTTAATAAATAAGTTATATAGGTCATATCAGAATATCTATTTAATAAATAAATTAGATTCAAATTTAAAATTTTGATAAATTTAATAAATAGGTGATGGATTTTTGACCTAACCCACGTCCGACCCGATTGCTACCCGTTAGGAAAATTTAGTCATGTAACACCCCGACGAACACTAGTATTACGTTAAATGAACGCCTTCATTTGGGCGGGCTCTCATTCGAAACGGGATCTCGTCCCCGACGCTCCAATCCGCGCTTCCGGGTGAGTTCCCTTCTCTTCTTCTCTCCCTTCCCCTACCGGCCGAGAGCAACCAGAACCCCATTCGAACAACCCTTCTCACGCCGGAACACTAATCCTAACCTTAATCCCACTCTCGTGGTGTAGCCCTAACCCTAACCCTCACGTTTTCTCTTGCTGGACCTTAATAAAGGAACCTTGACGCGACACCCATTTCTAATCCGGCCCTAGTTGCAGGAAATTTTGATGCTTGGTTATTTTCGGGAATGTTTTGCTTTTTTCCTTTCTCTTTTTTGTGCCAGATTTTGATTTGATAAACATTTTTGGTGACTGAAGAAATACAAATAAGAAAATGAAATATCTTATTATTATTAAACCATAGTTGGTTGAATGTTCCTTTGTTGCACGTTTTGTCATCTCTCTTGGATATGTCACCATTTTTTTCACTGTTAAATATCATTTGCATATCTAGCTGCCTGTGATTTGAGAGTTTTGTTATTCAATTTTCTCTAAATTGGTATTTTCTTGTTTGATGGTGGTTTTGTTTAGCTGACAAGAATGTGCGATTTTTCAAAAGCTAAACTTTTTTGGCATCTCGTATATGGTTTGTCTATAATTTGATTTAATTTCATATCTATGATTCCTATATGCTCTGGCTCTTTTTTTTGATAATTTAATGCTCATCACTTTTGTTGGTGTTCACAAACCCATTTGGGTACTCGCTTTGCCCCCTTTGGTGATGCCATTCCATCTAAATTTTATGAGAAGAAAGATAAAAAAGCCTCACCAGATCCCAAACCCGAAACTGCAGAATTGAAACTCTGGAATTGCGGTTTCAGAGAGTTCTAATTCTTGGTTTAGCTCCTTGTGGCCCTTCTCTGATGCCATTTTTTCTGGCGCTTTTAGGGTTTTTAAGATTCGTTGCTGGAGTCGTAGCTTCACTCCCCCAATGGCCCATCAAACCAGTCTGCCCATGAGTTCGAGGGATTTGAATCTCAAGAAGTCCTTTAAACTCGGGATTCGATCTCTACTCACAGCATTCTCCAAAGAGGTAATTGTGCCATTTCTCTTCCCTGCCTTAAAACTTTCAATGCATCAAAATCTGTTCTTTTCCTTTTTTCCCGCCTAGTCTTATTGTTTTATTATCCATGCTAGTTAAATTATATGTCTGTGGATAAATATTGGCTTTGTTTTGTCATTTGATGGAAGATGTGTTTTCAAAATCAGACCTTTATAAGAAGCACAGAGTTTGGATGTGTTGCTGCCATTGGGAACATTGGGTGCTGAGATATCATCAAGTAGAGCTTACAAATTCGTTATGTCATAATAGATCCACACATAGTCTTGACACATACTTCTAAATATGGGCACACTCGAATTATCTGATGTAGGAGATAATCACCTTTCCAGGGATGGAAAAAGTTAAGCTGTCATTCTAGATTATAAACTAATGTACACCAAGAGAATGTAGCACCCTCTATCTTCGAATCATCAACACCTTCAACAACTATAAACATTTGCAACTTCAGCAATGACCTTCTCATTATAACTTATCTCCTATCAGCAAAGCAAACTGATTGATATAGAACAAATCTAACCACCATTATGAAGAGTTATTATGGTTACATTGTCTTGTTTGCAGATGCTGAAAGAAACATATTGTCTGAGTAAATCCCTATTTTAATCAATCAACTTCAACAAAATGAAGCATATTGTCTGAATTGGGTCTACTATTAGTCCTTTAGTTGTGTAGATGCATTTTTGCCCTTTTAATTTCAGGGTATTGATTCTAGGCTATGTCATTAATATGTTGAGCCTTTATCCTAACAACAAGGATGATTTATTTGTGTATTATGAATCTGTAGGATGTGCACAAAGCATTTTCAACATTTACAGATGCTGAAAGAGATAGCCTATATCGCATGTGTATTCAGGTGACAATTTTATCCTTATCTTTCTGACCTTGCATATGTGAAGAGCATATTTTAGACTACCTCTTGAGTCAGGAGTATGTCATAGATTTGAGTTAGAATTTTAACTAGAAACAGAAGCATAGATGCAAGATATGGCAATGATTTCTTGAATCCAGCTTTTTGAAACCTTAAATTTCATTTCATTTTGTTTTTATTCAGTAATTTGGTAGTTGATGCCTTCATGTATTTGCACTTTTTGCCAGAGATGTTTTGAAGTGAATTCATTGCTATATTTGTTTTCAGTTTTCTGGTAAAGGTCTTGTTTATTTCTGTGCAAGAGTGTGCTTGTGTGTACTTGTCTGACATAATGGCTGCTAAGCTAGTATTCTATCCCTTTGCTGTCTTACTTTCAGGTCATCAAATCGTTGCATGAAAATATAGAGGTATGTATTACATGTTCTTAACCATTTCATGCTTCTTTATGCAGTGATACCTTCCTTGCATGTATTATCTAAGTAAACTTCTTTGTTTCCTTATGAAATATGATGTGTGCACCCACGGTAGCTTGACTTGATGACGGTCCTTTTATCAATAGCTTCGTATCTGCTGTGATTTAATTTCCATGCACATCATTGGGTAAGTTATAGAGATTGACATATGTTATGATAGTAGCATTCTGTTGTATGTAATGGTTAAAATTAGATAATTTTAGCGCTGTTGGACATGGAAATTATATGTGTCCTTCTAAATAACCTGAGCAAACCTTTAAGTGCACTGGTTGAGTTGGTAAAATCATTGGATGTTGGATACCGATGATCTAGCCCCAATCCTGCCTTCACCCTAATGTTACCTGGACATGTGACACGGGTGTCATGTGTCCAAGTATCCTAAAGTGTTGGATACGGGATCTTTCAATAGATTGGACACTGCTGGTTGGTATTATATATATATATATATATATGTCCTAAATATGTATGGCTATATGCATATAATGTATAAGATGTTGGATCAATTGCTTTGTAATTTCTTAGAATCCATAAATCATTTTTCGCTGAATGTTGTGTTAGACTTGAAAACTTTTGGATATAATATCAAAAGTTGATATGTAACCATGATGTCATTATGGTTCACTCATTTGAAATGTGAAGGAGTGTCGTGAAGTGTCTGGATGTCTGGGTGTTTGAGTGTCCAGACGTGGCAAAAAACTTAGATGTTGAAGTGTCCAGGTAATATTGCCTCACCCTTATTTGGGCCAGGCTTTCTCTCCATTCCTACTTCTGGAAAGAAAAGGAAGATCTCACCTGATAGTGTTGGTTGCCGAGTCTGTTGATTTGTTGGCATCTTCAACGGAAAGTTTTAAAAAGTAAAAAAGATTTGATTTGATATGTTTAATTTAATGCAGTAGGAATCTGTCACGCTGAACCTACTTTGAATCGGCAAGTCCTGAATGTAGGTGTGCTATACTTGAACTGCAATGATTAGCAAACACTTTTGGCCTGATTTTTATGGAATAATAATTAAACATTGGTGTAGTGAGACATGGAATTAGTTTCTGCTCATATATTCGTATACTGGTTTCAGTTTTTTTATTTCCACCTATTGTTGTGAAAATTTGCAATTTTGTTCTATTTTATGTCCTCCGTGTAGATCATTTGAATTGTTTCTTTGTATTTTGCAGGAGGAGTTTGAGTCTATATGCCATGAAACAGAGGTGCTGTTTATCATATACCATGCCTTTTCTTTTTTGAATATAGTACTGAACATAATGCTCTGTTAGTAATTTGCAAAACAGTTGGTTGTTAGTTTAACCTTTCTTATTATTTGCATGCCCACACATGTGAAGTCATCTAGGTCATTTCATAGGAGTTTATGACTTATTTTGCAGGAAAATTTGAGTCTATAAATGTCATAACTAAATCAGGTTCTTGGTCCCTTTTGTTCTTCTCTCACTGAACTTCAATCCACACTAGGATTTTCTTGCTAAAACATATATATATATATATATATATATATATATATATATATATATATATATATATATATATATATAAAATCTGTGTATGTGTATGCAACAATCAAAATGCAATTGTAAATATTTTGTACGAAATTAAATATTTTAAGGAATATATTCTAATTTAGAAAAGGATTAGTTATACAAGTTTGATTTGTCACAGGTAGGTACGACTCTTGACATGGTAGAGCAACTAGCGGAAGAGCATCATCTTGACATTTTATCTTCAGACAAGTAAGTACTTGTTTTATTTTTTATTTTTGAAGGGATGGAAAAACTGATATTTGCTTGGAACCATACCGCTTGAAGTTAATAATTGTAGAAAATTGAGATGATATACCATTTATACCTGTCTTGTGGTCTAGAGTTATATTGATTGATGAGACCTGTTTTTCAGTATCATATATCTACACACACACATCTATGTTGTAAATGTATGTCTTTGTAAGCTTTTCATATCAATGATCATGCTTTATCTGTTGGAGTAGCTGTCAATAATGATCTGCATAACTGGCCTTATTGATGATTGAATGACCGAAAAGCAGGACGAACATAGAAGATATCGGAGAGAAGATAACAAAAGCAAAGAAGGATGAAATTCAACATTTGACAAGTCTGTTACAAAGGGTAACTTTACTGATAGAACCCCTGTACCTTTTGATAAAATTGTTATTTCCTTTCAAACAATAAATATATTTTTAATGGACTTAAGAATCACCAATGTCTTAATGACCAAGGATTGAAATCTTGTGTCTACCAGCCCTGTCAGGGACTAGTCAGTGCAATGGGGCTGATACATGTCACCATTAGGAAAACCATGCCCGTATTGCCTCATATGGCCCATATTGAGGTGTATCAATTCCATAACATTTGGTATACTTTTTCCCCTCATTTATGCAAATACATATCAACGCATGCCGCCCCAGTATCACCCCATTTTGAAGATCCTACTATACCAGCCAGCCATCGTATAATGCTGTTCCTTGAGATTTGAAATCTGCTTATGACTAATGAGCTTCAATTAATTTAATTTCTTCTTTGCAGCGAGCAAGGTGGAAATCTTTTATTGTACCTATGCCTCTATGTTGTATCTCAAAGCATACTATAATAATTATATTTGAAAGCAAAATTCGAAGTATTACAATCTTAAAATTGGAATGGATAATGTTAGTGTGCAGAGGTTCTTGGTAGAACAGAATGATGATGATCTACTGGAACAGCAACTTATTTAGTAGGAAAACCATTGTTTTTCCCTGCACAAGTGACATCACACAAGCTATTAGTAGATTTAGTGATCTTAGTTTTATATTGTCATGCTGGAGTACCTCCTTCAGCAGCTCCTTATTCGTTGGGTGTTGTTTCAGATGGCATAGAACGTGTTCTTTCTATTCATTCACTGGGTTCAATCAGTAAAGTAATGCTTGGTGTTTCTAGTATTAGTACATACACGTGCAGTAGTAATAATGCCTTCTTTTAAGACTAAGAATATACAGGTATCAAGAAGAATATTTATGTTCACAACTTTGTCTCGATTTCTTTTTTATTTTTCTTTTGGCTAGGCAAGGGAAAACAAGAACTTGCATACTGTGCATGTTAAATGCCCCATTTATTCACTTCACCGATTCAAATGATGGACAGTCCAAACATCTTTAACTTCTTCTCTTCAATTCCTAATGTACTAAAAACAGTTCTGGTGTTTGTATGTTAGCCAGTGTTAAGCGCTGATGGAAACATGGATGATTGATTCTGGGCAAGAGGGTTGTAAAAGTGCCCAAAGCAATGATGTCATGAACTAACTACAAGATTAGCAACCTGCCTACGAATATCTTCACTATAAAATCAATTATATGGTGACAGTTGCTGCTACATATATAAACATTTATAACAATATCCTAATGCTTGATAAATTTAAACTTCATCACTTGGGTGGTCTATTTTAACTATAAAAGAACCTTTGAAAATTTATGACTCGCTATAAAGGCGTAGATCAATACCTAACCTGCAGGCTGTTTTAGGATTCTACATGCTCATCTAAAAGTGAATAAATGCCATGGCAGGTATTGGCAACATAACTGATTCATATACTATATTTGACAGGACTGTATGCATGCTGCATTAGGTTTGTTACTATTGACACTTGTCACTTTTGGTTCAGGCTGAAGAACAAAATGATAATATGAAGGCTCGCATTAAATCCCTCAAGGAGAGGCGGAACTTCCCAGTCACTGCAGATGCCGTTGAGAAGGTATCCTGACAACCTTTTCTTTCATTTCATTACTAATAATAAGATTTATCTTGCTTATCGTGTCTGTTTTGCTTCTCGTGTATATTTTGCAGTTGAGAAGCTGGAATGAGAACTATGAACGGTATACTAGCAATTGAACTGCTCCCAGCCTTCGTTGTTATAGTATCTTCCTGTTGTATTTGATGTACTTAGTTATTATAGTATCTCCCCGTTATATTTGATAGACTTCCATGTAAGTGCTAAAACAAGCTTAAGCCATGAGAAAACTGGTGCTAAATTCTTCTATGGAATTCTATTTTCACCATAAAACAAAATATTTGCGAGTATTAGTAGTGGGGCAAAATTATGGGCAAGGTGTAAGGTGATGTCTTTGGTACTTGCATGTAATTTAGAGTGGAGACTAAAGGCTTATGTCCATTTTATATGTAGGAAAAAACCTTTTCACCTGATAGGAGCCAAGAACCATCATGGATAGTCCATTACTTTTGTAGAAAAATAAGAATTTTGTTATCTTCGTCAAATGTTCCATTTACTTCAGCAATTTGAAGATGGCCAACCTGAACATCTTTTATTTCTGTGGATGGGGTTAGACAAGCATTGAAAGCTCTTGAAATTTGAGGCATCGTAGCGGATGGGTACCACAATTGAATTTGCCAAAAGCTTGGAGAGACGAGCATGTACGCCTTTGAGATAATTCCAACTCCTCAAACTTTGAAGTCAGGAGCCCATCTCGGGGAAGAACCAGTTCCATTTTCTGATAGATGGGTAGCTCATTTATCTGAAAGCTCAGCTGATCTACTCATCTGAAAGAAAGATGCAAATCTAAAATATGAAAGGTGCACTGATCAACAATTCCCAGGAGGCCAACAAGCACTAAATCTTGGTTGCAGGAGGTAAATTTATACTCCCTAGATGAAATCTGAACCCAGAGTTTTGTGACCTTACAAGTTGATGCATTCATGTTCATCAATATGAAGTTAAGAGGAGCAGAAAGGCTATGCATGTTGCGTGGTTAGTTCTTTGGTCCTTGATGATTTTATTGCAAACTCTGTTTCCAGGTCCGTGACGGTTGTATAGGCCGGTGAACATACTCCTGCATTAAGGGGAAAAAATAAGGGTGTATTATTGGTGCATTGCCGATAGGGCAACAACACAGGCTAGAGCCAGGGTTTTTATGCTGGCCAAGACCCTAATTTGTATTGGTTTTAGGCAGCATATAAGAAAATCATGGTCTACTATCTCGGTCAATATAAACTGATAAAGTCCATAAATTGACCGATACAATTATTCATATCAAGTGATATCAATCTTTGTATATTTCTGTAATTAATTTTTAAGTAAAAAAATCTAGAAATTAATATTTAATCTCAAATTTACCATGTCAGCATAGATAGCAAAATCTTGATTCTAAAATATTAGCTGACATCTTGGAAAATCTTCCTTTGCTCCAAATTTCTCTATTTATCATAATCTCGATTCATCTGTGTCTCAATACCCATTGAGGTAATTGAGACCTTTGGATTTAAAAGTCCTAAACTAGAAAACGCAAGATATTGGAATGCTTATTTTTTAGCCGTCAATGTATGAGGGCACTAAAAAAGAACAAATTGGCTTGATGATGAGACTTGAAATATAAGAGAGAGAGAGAGTGTGGATTACCTCTGATTAGAGCTTGGGCAACATAATTGTTTTTTTTATTTTTATTTTGTTCTTGGGGATGGGAGGGAGGGGAGAGGTTCAATTTTTTAATATAAATAAAAAAACTTTTAGGACAGAATATGTTCCTCTTCTTTTCTCCCTAATTAATATATATGTTAAATTGTGAAATATTGGTTGCTGCTTTGTTTTATTTTTCTAGGCCTTCAACATCCAAGGAATAGCATCCTTGACCTAAGTTTTGTTTAGCGAATTAAGACTCTCTACTTCGGCAATTATCAAGCTCGCAATAACCATGATCCGATTACACACACAGATGCATACATATATAGATACTCAAACAATAATTATATTTGGTCAGACCAAATATGAAGTTGAATCGTTAGTTCTGATCAAATGATATGGTCCAACATCAACGATCTAACCCATTGAATGTGATATGCTATCATTAAACTAATTATATAACAAAAATCATATAATTTAAAGACCCTTTATCTATGCATCAAATAGTTCAAAAATATTCATTATTTCATGCTATTTAATCTATCTATTTTTTGACATCCTGATGCATAAATTAGAGGTCTTCAAATTGCAATATTTTTGGGCGTAAGAAATTTAAAGAAAGTAGAAATATCAACAGCTTAGATCGTTACGGTTAAATTCAATCGTCCAAGTCAGATCCAATCAAATCTGAGTTTAACATATGATTTTTTTTTTGTTACTTACAAATTGTAGTATCCCATCAATTTGAGTTTTTAAGAAATCCTCGCTACGAAGATTTTCTATTCAATGGCATGTCATTAAGAAACTGTGATTGCGGAGTAAATCTATCATATATGGAAAAATTATTAGGTAGAACCTATTCCTGTCTACCAGCCCGGCTGTAGATTAGGCCAATAAAACTCTGCCACATTGACAAAAAAGAGTAGCGCATGAGGAGTCGTCCTTTCCCTTGCCCTTGCCTTATGGCCTTATCCCAATCCCATCCCACTCCTCGGCATTGCCTCTTTGACGTCGTGGATGTGAACACCGTGTCTTCGACCGCCTCCTCGCCGTTGCTTCGTGAACGCCTCTTCGGTCGCGGCCCCCTCCCCAAGGGTCCCAACTCCCCTCGTTGCCCTCTTCCATTCGCATGTCTACATTCGCTCCTTCTCTGCTACCCTCCTCCCTTTTCCTCTTCGACGACTCGTTCACTGGCCCACGCCTCCTCTGGACTCACAACTTCAACACCCTCCACGACCCCCTTGAGGAGTGGCACACCTTTTTGTTGTGGATTGGTCACTCAGGTAGAAAGGGAAGAATTTTAAGGTTAAAAAAAAAAACTTGAATTGCACACACCCTATTCATTAAACATAATAGGCCTATAAATAGGCTTACAAGATAACTAATTTTACCCACTAGTAGACATCATGGACACTAATAGACATCCTGGACAACGTGAAAAAACTAAATAACTGACCACTAACTTAGATATGCCCCCACTAACAATAAACTTGCCCATTACTCAACAAACATGGTCCACTAACATGACACGTAAGCAACTAACTAAGACCAAGTCAAATAAACACCATCTAGGTGTAACTTTGAATCAGATTTCCAACGCCTTTTCCTCCACCTCCCAAAGCATGCCTCCTGTCGCCGCCCTCGTCTGTAACTCCCTCAATTGTTTTTTTTTAATTTTCAATTATTTTATTTGGTGGAAATCTCTGCTGTTATAGTGGAATTTTATCGGCTCGGTCTATAGCCGAGTTGCTAGACCGGCTCAACCTTATAATTTTTCCATGTATGGCATTGGCACCCATCTGTTAGGTTTATTCTGTGTCCTACTGGGAACACCGAGAGAGGTGACGATGATGGCTTCCCGTCTCCTTACTCGATCCAAATCCTAAACCTATCACGTCTCCTCCCACCCTCCTCCCCAGTCCACGCCATCCCCTCCTCCTCCCAATTCCTCTGAGCCCTCCACTCCCTTGCCTCCCCGCCACCTCTCGGCCCTCTCGATCATGACCAAGTATCGCCTGCGCTCGATCCTAGATCCGCCGCCATAGCTGGATCGACACGCACTGCCGATCTCTTCGGCATCGTGCTATTTGGATCCACAAAGGTGCCTTTTTTTTTCCCACCTTCTTATTCTTCTTCTTTACTGGCTTAGGATTTATTTAAACGAATGTCTTTCATATGGCTTCTATTTGAACTCCACGTCTGTTAACGTGAACTCTATAAAAAAGATGAAGAACTTAGGGTTTCTAAACTGTCCGCTCAAAACAAAAAAGACCA
Organism: Phoenix dactylifera; assembly: GCF_051530095.1. Taxonomy (NCBI): domain Eukaryota; kingdom Viridiplantae; phylum Streptophyta; class Magnoliopsida; order Arecales; family Arecaceae; genus Phoenix; species Phoenix dactylifera. The sequence continues at coordinate 19,940,832 of NC_143199.1, read as the reverse complement.
ACAGAAAAAAAAAAACAAAGAAATAGAGATTCCCATAGATTAGAGTTCAAAAATCTTCCATTGAAGAGGGTACCCATCAATTAGTTAGGTTCATCACTTAGCTACATTGTATCATGAATTGTAACATCCTATTTTTGTTTCCAACATTTTTATTATTCTTAGGCTGATTATGCTGTGTAGAAAATAAAACAGAAAAGTAGTTGCAAAGCCAGCAGCTTGATGGTTATACAAGTTTATTACCTAATTGTCACGCCCTGAACCTAGAGCGTAACAGACGCCACATATCTGCATGGTGGACCATACAAGTATCATAATCTCAAAGCAATAATAATTCTTCGATTCTTTGAAAATTAAATTAATCATGATCTAAAACAAATCATTCTCATAAATCAATTACTCCAAAGTGACATAGGTCAAAATATTCAAATCAAATAAGATGTTTTAACTAAACTAGTCTAAATAGTCTAAACTAGAACTTCAATAATTGTGGATATCTTTAGAAGATCTAGTGCTCTCTCCTAAGTCTCGAGTAATCATGATTTAGGATCTGAAAAATAGAGGAAGAAATAATAAGCTACACTAGCCCAATAAGCAACATAAAATCACAAAGTGGGGTCTAAGCATGCGAAATAAATAAATAGTTAAAAAGCATGATACTGACTGAGAATAAATCAATTTTTGAATAACACATGTATCTCTTTAGAAATTTATTATTATTTTTATAAATAGATACTAGAGATCCTATATCAGGCTATGCCATCTAACCTAATGGCATAGGTCATATATAGAATGCACAAAGTGCCAAATACCACTATTCTAATCATCGGTGGCTCGATGTCGAAACTAGTTTCTTATATTATAAGTCGACAGGGCCAATGAATAATTTCTATTGGCGGGGCTAGATTATAGCTATGCCGAGAATACACATATATGAAACAAATTTTATAATTTATTCAATTATATTTTCTAAATTTTATAACATAACACATAACATATTTAAAAAAAAATACTATTGCAACAATAACATGCCCGACCCATTTGACATAGTATAAAATAGATATCATAATCATATTTAATAAACTAATTATCATTTTACCAAAATTTGAAAAGCACACTTTGAAGCATTAGGTTACTTACCTCTTCTTACTTCAAAATTCTACTTTAAATAGGTGGGTTAGATTCACCTGTTTTACTATCATTAAAATATAATTAATTTCATCATTATCTTAGAAGCTAAGTAAAGTTAAAAATTAAAATACTATTGTGGGTACGACCTCATGCCCTTAAGTCAGATTGGTCAAGTAGAAGTGCTCGACTGCCCAGGTTGGTCCGAGCAAGGTGAACTCAATTATTCAGATTCAAATATGATTTAGGTAACTCAATGAAGATCAATAGTGACCAAATTTCAAAAAGATCCGGATAGGACTGAGGTAATGGGTCGGTTTACCGACCGAGTATCAGACGGTTCAAGGCCTCCATCTTGGGGTCAACTTGGATCTGAGCAACAAAGAAAGCAAGGCTTACATGAGGATCCCTTTGCCTTTCTAGAGAGAGAAAGAGGAAGAAGAGAGAGAATCTTAGTCTGGGTTCATCAGGGGTCTGGGTTCGGTTGTCTGTGATTGCATCAGGTCCATGGGCTAGAAAGGAGAAATTATCAACTAGGAAAGAAGAACATGATTATATATATGTGTGTGTGCGCGCGCGTGTGTGAATAGGAATTAATAAATAAATAAAGAAAACTAGAATGGGAAGAAAAATGAAAACTAAGAAGAACAAGAAGATGATGAGAAGGAAGAGACAGAAAAGAAAGAAGAGAGGAGAGAGAAGAGAAAAGGCCGGGGAAGAGTGGCGCCAGGCCTAGGTGGTCGACGGCCAGCCGATGACAGCAATGGTGGTAGTTGCGGCGTCCAGTGAGAAGGGAGAAGCTAAGGACATTCTCACTCGAAACATGGGAGATAGGTCAATAAAAAGAAGAATAGCGAAGAAAGAAGGAAGGGAAACTCACTAGCGAGTGGCAGCGATGGTGGATCTCAGTCGAGGATAGCTCGGTCTGGCGGTCTTGTGGCGGCGATGCTCGAAACAAGGAGAAGAAAAAAAATAGGGTTGTCGGAGAACTAGAGAGAAATGGAAAGGATTTTGGGATGGTAGAGCTCGAATTTGGTGACACGATGGTTGCCGGAGGTGAGGAAGAAAGGAAGAGAGTCTCATCGGTGGATCAATCATAGAAGATGAGGGGAATTAAAAGGATTTCAGATGGAAGGATAGGCTTGATGTCATTGTACCCGCCCGCGATCCCAGCGGCGGTTGAGTGCAACCCAATAGCCAGTGGTCGTTCGAACATTCCCGCGGAGTCCACAGCAGCGATGGTTACTGTGGCTTATCTGCTCAACCGAAGAGGAGGAGAAGCAGAGGATTGCGATTGCATCCTCTGTTTCGATCCCTTCTTCTTGCTTTGAATCATAGGCTGAAGTCGGTTGGGCTTGCCGACTTCAATCCAATACAGCCCAGTCTAGGCCGGATCTCACACTAATTGCATTAGAATCTGCTGAGACTGTGGTTTAGAATTGTAGTAGATGTCATAGCATGGAGGTACCCCATTAAGTTATACATACATACGTGTGTGTGTGTGTGTGTGTGTGTGTGTGTGTGTAGACACACACAAACACACACATATATATACATACATGATTGGATTGTAAGTAGTGGCTATTTCTTAGGTAGTATCATTTTCTTTAATCCTTTCACTATTTTGGAAAATTTTCATTTTGTATCAATAATTTTATAATAAATGAAAATGCCATTCGAATATTTGAACCATGATTTTATCAAATATCACTGTTAATTTGCTGTTACTACATGCTATTTTTATGTTAGGATAGCTATAGCCAGATGCCATAGCAGTATTATATCCCAGAAGAATCCATCAAAAGCTGGAAAGGGAAAACAACGGCTATCATTCTGTTGTAACTCTGGTGGTTTGTTGTAACAGGATAATGAGATTATTGATACCTATTTTAATAAACCCCTAGAAAACTGTGCAAGAATCTTTGTTATGTCTACTAGAGTGCTGGTCATTTGTGCATTCCTCCTGGCAGTTGGATGGGCACTTTGGTATGCACTTAGAGTGACGCAGAATGGAGGTGGGATGGTTGCTCTAATACCAATTAACGCAGTCGGGGGTGGGTGCTGCTGGATTTTTGTGGATGATGGTTGAAATTGGTTGGACCCCAGGCTAATTTAGATTAGGACGTGGGAGGAAGGGATTAGGCCTGCGATTTAGATCTAAAACCTAAAAGACTTTGTGATGATTGGGCGTTTAAGAGATTAGAGTTATTGCGTGAAGAAGGTGGGCGGATGGAAGAAGGATCAATAGAAGGTGCTGCGATTTTGATGGTAACAAGATAACTATGGGATGAATAGAAGAGTCTCACCTCTATCCAAAATCCAATGATTTTCCGGCGTCTCACCGAGGAAGGAAGGAACCTTTGGAATCTCACCAAAGAAGGAAGAAGAAGCCTCACGCCTCTCAATCTCAAGAGCAATTGAAAACCAAAAGTAATTTTCTATTTTATTCTTTAACATTCTCTTTATCTAGAGTAAGAGGTTGAAAAAATAAGGACTCTTACAACCAAAATTTTAGGACTCTAACTAAACATGGACTCTTTTAAATCAAATTAATCATTTGACGAAATCAACTGACGAAATCAACTGACGAAATTAGCTGACGAAATCAACTGACGAAATCAGCTGACGAAATTAGCTGACGAAATCAACTAAACCAACTAAGACTCTTAAATAATCTAAGACTCCTCATGATGCATGGAAGAGAGTCCAAATCAATTAGGACTCTTTCCCAAACACTACATGGACCAAAGAGACAACTCCTAATCACTCAAGGACTCCTCAACGCCATGGACCTCAATGTGATTTCATGGCGTTGGGACCCCAACTCCAATTGACTCAACATAACCAAACTAAAGGACTCAATCTCCATATGACTCAATACGCCGAAACAAACAAAAAAGACTTAATATAATTGGGCGTTGAAACACTCGAACCCAATGTAACTAGCTGCTGAAAATCTTGGATCCACTGTTATTCGGGCACACCCAAGCAAGGATCCAAACTCAATGTACGTTCATCATGACTCGTGCTCATGCTTCTGCATCATAGAGAAATATTTTTGATGCAGTATAAGTATCCCAGACACATATATAAGCTACATTAGTAAATATACAAATGTCTATGGCAGTTTACATGACTAATTCAGTGACATTATGTCCTAGTTCTATTGTAATATGGGTTTGTTTCCTATTAACACTGTACACAGATTTTGTCTCAAAGAAAAACGAAAAGATGTTCTCATGATTTTATTAGTGTTCAAATTCAGTTATACATGAAATGATTGATATGTTGTACTGAAACTTTTATTTGTCTTGGTTCTCAAAAGTTGTAAAATTCACCCAATTGATAGAGCAATTCCTAGATGATTAATAGGTAGTATTGATACAGAGGATTCTATAATGGAAAGACGAAAATCAATGCAATTTGAGAGGACCTTGTTCTGCATGATTAAACTGTATTGTTTTCTTCTTTGTCTGTTTCAGTTCTTTTCTCTGTCCTTGTTACTTTACTCAGCCTCTCTAATATTTCCATTTCTCCCCTTATTTTACTTCTTCAATTCTGAGTTCTTCTGATCACCTCTATTCTTCCCCTCTGTTTCTGCTTAACTGCCCCTCCTCTGTCTGCTTTCTCCATCTTGACCTCTTTGTTTGCACTTGTGCATGACCAACCGTGGCTATGAACCACTGAATTCTGATGGAATATGGAACTGCCAAATACTGTTTCAGCCTTGTAACAAAAATCTCTTATCCTTCTGTGGAAACCTACCCTTTATTTCTGCTTTATTGTCCCCTAAAGCGTGCTTTGCATTTTAAATTTTAATCATATTTCTCTAGAGAACCTAGATTTGCATACATCAAAGTATTAAAGCTATCCCACTGTTTGACCTTTGATTTTATGTAACTTCTTCATGGAAATTTTTCTTATTTACATTTTGGATTGAAATGTGTGTGTTTATAGTTTTTAGATGATGGAATTCTGTCGTTTAGCAAGTTGCCTTAAGGCTTATTTGCTGATGTCCTATTAAATTTTCTTAATTTGCTGTCTTAATCCCTCACAAGCATTCATTTGTTGTCTTGGAGTTTTATAACATCGAATCAATTGCCCTAATGTTCTAGTTATCTAGTTTCTCTTATAGAAATCTGTTTTGTTCTATTTTTTTTTTCCTCCGTGTAGATCATTTGAATTGTTTCTTTGTATATTGCAGGAGGAGTTTGAGTCTATATGTCATGAAACAGAGGTGCTGTTTATCAGATATCATGCCTTCTCTTTTTTGAATATAGTACTGAACATAATGCTCTGTTAGTAATTTTCAAAACAGTTGGTTGTTTGTTTAACCTTTCTTATTATTTGCATGCCAATGCAGGTGAAGTCATCTCAGTCATTTCATAGGAGTTTATGACTTATTTTGCGGGAAAATTTGAGTCTATAAATGTCATAACTAAATCAGGTTCTTGGTCCCTTTTGTTCATCTCTCACTGAACTTCAATCCACACTAGGATTTTCTTGCTAAAACATACTCTAGTAGTTTATATGTGTGAGGTAAGTTCCTTCTCTTTTTGCTCATGCAGTTGAATGTTGGAAGTGATTTTACTTGTTAGTCGTTGTTGCTTCAACTGCTATGCTCATGGCTGTCGGTCTGTAGTGTATGTTGGGGAGTAAATGGATAGGTTATCCTTACAAATTAATAGGTACGTTGGATGTGCATATATGAACGACAGTTAAATTAGGTGGACATTCATCAAAAAAAAAAAAAAAATCTTTTGATTCTCATTTTTAAGGTTCTTAGTGCTCTGTTTAAGCATTTTTCACCTGTAGCACTAGTTTCATTTGGTAGAAATGATCTGATGAAAGATGAAGGATACTTATGATTAAGTTGCATCAGCAACTCAATAAGCCCCATTAGGAATGAGGAGCTTACAATTTTTGACTTCAGTTGTGATCAGAACTCCTGTTGCTCTTGCTGAGTTGCAGATTTCTCATAACTAAAATTAACCTTGAGCAATCGAAAGGAATGATGAAATAATTAAGGAAAAACTGAAGCTGCTTGAGATGTGACCAGCAAGATGTTTGAATTCCACATGCTATGTACTGGTGACAAATATCATAGAATGCATGAGAGCAGCTGGCTAGGCTACCAGGTCATATAGAAGTACATACATGCAAACTGTAATTGGTCTAAAAGTTTCCAATGCATGATTACATGCAAGCATGATTGGTCCTGAAGTTCTTTTCCTTTTTTATATTTTCTAATTTTTGATGGAAGGTTCTAATGGTGCAGGAATGCATGGCATGCACTCAAAGAAAGACTGAAAAAAAGGAAACTACGTACTTTTCAAAATATGTTTTAACCAAAAAAAAAAAAAAATGTTTTATCACATATTTACCCCCAAAAGTTGTTATTTGCAAATATGCCTCATCATCCCCAGCAGCTCAGCCTTTCTCCTTCCAGGTAACATACAGAGTCACGATTAGGAAGTAGTACAGACAACTAGATAACACACATAATCACGCTTAGGAAGTAGCACAGACAAGTAGGAACGTAACATGGAAATACCACAACACGATCGGATCCAAGTCCAACACAAGACTACTCATTCTATCAGTAGCAGCGCATGGCTTTAGATATCTCGATTCCAAGTGACCTTCACACGGATCTCACCGTGCTTGCCTTTGATGTTCTTCTCAGACGTGCCCGTCTGCTGAGGACGGAACTCTGCGGTGCCCTTGGCAATCTCATCATCAGAAGAAGCATCGCTGTCGTGTAGATCCGCCTCGACTACGAGGGACGAGCTCAACGGCACAGCTACTACGGATCTCGACAGCGGGATGAGCTGCCCACGACGTACATCCGCGTGCTCGCTCGACCCCTTCCGGAAGAGCTCGCTCGACCCTATGCCATTGCGAGCGCTAAGCCGTCCATAAACTTTGGCGCGGTTGCCCGTGTCTCCATCTACGAGCGTAACCTCCACAGCGGCTTCCGCCGCATCACTCAGCACCACGTAGTTCACCGTCACCGAACCATGCTCGCCATCAACCTTGTGGGATAAGGGCTCGTTATACCTATTGGTGGTGTCGTAAACGTTCCACCAGATCTGCCCGCGGCTGACTGCAGCATCCCGATCCATGAGAGCCACATCGATGGTGAAGCTCCCATAGGCCAACATGGCTCGAGATGGGCCGGTGAGCAGAGAGCATGCTCGCCCGGGCGGATGGATTCGGATTCGCCGCTTGTGCGATTGTAGAGGTATTGCAAACCCAGCCCGTCGGTGACTGCAATCGTGCCGTAGAGGTGGCCCGGGTCCGCTCCGCCGATGTTGTCGACGCGCACCCAGAAGACCTCCGCCAGTGGTCGGCCTTGATCCCCGTTCGAGGCGGCGGCCATGCGCTGAATCATTAGGTGCAAGCGGGAGGGATCCAGCAAGATGCCCAGGGCGGCGGCCGCCTGCTCAGCCGTCTTTATTCCCATAGCATTGGGTTGCGGAAGGCGGAAGGGACGCTCGGGATGGGCATCAGCGCGCAGCAACGCGGCAGAGAGGTCTCCCCAGCCGTTCTCTAATGCCAGCATCCATTCAGGGGGTCCCGAACTTCCGAGGAATTGGGTGGCAAGGTGTTCGGAGATACGATCGAATCTAATCGATTCGCACATCATCTGGATCAACACAATCAAATGGTGCGCCTTTTCCTTGCTACTCGTGGAGGTAGCGAGCTTCTTAACAGCTTTCTTGAGTTCCTCCGTGCCAAGGGATATGTCCTTCCTCGTCTCTACGGCAACACGTTGCAAATCAGGGTTGTGGGATACGGGGCTGAAGTCGGCAGCCCCAGCCGACTTCAGCCCCAATTCTAATATGGGAGGAACCGAACAGAGGATCGCGATGGCGATCCTCTCCGGCTCCTCTGGAAACAATTGGGGCAAGGCGCCGCGGGCATCCCGTGGCACCCCCTCCGGTCAAACCGCGGCCAATCACGGCCGCGACGATTTTCGCGGCGGAGAGTCGTTACGAGGGGATGATAAAAACCTCTCTTTTCCTTCCCAGATCACCACCGAGCCCCTCTCCTTCCTCTCCTCTCTCTCCTCTCTCTCTCCTTCCTCTGTTCTTGCCTCCCGAGTGACCGACGTGCTCTCTCGGCTGAGCACCGTCCGAATCCCCTCGCGGCCTTTCCCTGTTTCTGGATCTACTTCCCCTTCGGAAAGTGCCGCCGCCGTCGCCGCTTGACACCGGATCGAGCCTTCCTTGGCCGAGATCTGCCACCTCCGTCGAGCGCCGGTAAGCTTCCCTCCTCGTCTTCGATCTATTGCCAAAAGAATTGATTTTTTTCTCCTCTGTTTTGGCCCCACAAACCGAGATCATCTCGGTTGCTTCTCCTCCCCATCAGCCACCGCAACGGCTGGCTGGCCATCAACCGAGGGGTAGCCTCCGGCCACCCAGGCCGGCCACCTCGCCGGCCCTCTTTCTCTTCTGTCTCTCCTTCTTCCGCTGTCCGTGGGGGGTTTGGGGAAGGAGGAGGCCCATCACAGGCCAAATTGGGCCCGTTGGGCCCTATCCATTTCAGGCCCAACTTGGGCCCAGTCCAGCCCGGTTAGGCCCAGTTGGGCTATACCCTATATGGGCCCAACTTGGGCCAATTTGAAACCCGAATCCGAAATCCGAAACCCAAAACCCAGTTTAGACCCGAAACCCGAACCTGAAACCCAGTTCAACTTCGAACCCGAACCCGAGCCCATTTGGCCAGTAAAGAAAAATTTTGCAGAAAAGCCCTTGGTAGTATGTTATTTCACAAAAGGATCTTCTGTAATTTGTATTTGATCCCTATAAGAAAGATTTATTACATAAAGGTCCTTTTTCTCGATTTTTATTACGGAATGGTGCTATGTAATTAGATATTGGTCCCTGAAATGAAATTTTATTTCATAGATGAACCAATTAGAAGCTAACCTTGGGGGCCCTATTGGGCTGGGTCTATGCGGGCCCACTGGGCCGTGTCCGATGTGGGCCCTATCGGGCCATGTTCATTATGGACCAACTCTAGGCCCTGTTGGGCCGTGCCCAGTAGTATTATTTCTGGATTTTGCTTAGTTCTGAAATTAACAAGGAATTAATTAAATTTAAATAGGTGAACCTGATCTGCCTATCTGAAGTAGGGATTAAGCGAGAAGAGGTAAGTAACTTAATGCTTCAAATTAAGTGCATTTTCAAAATTATTTGATAAAATAATTATTAGTGGATTAAATTTCGACATATGTTTTGTATTCAGTAAAATGGGTCAAACATGTTAAATTTCATTTGAAAATCATGTTATATGCTCTGAAATCCGTATAAAATGATTGGACAATTTATGAAATCTATTTTTATATATATGCATTCTCTGCATGGCTATGATCTCTTCTGTTCTGTTCTGGCCCCACCAGTGGGGATTATACGTTGGACCTGTCGACTTGTAATCTGTGAGGAACCGATTTCGACACCGCGCCACCGGTGATTAGAATAGTGGATTTGAATACCGGCTGCCATCGGTGGGTAAATATAGTGGATTTGACACTTTTGTGCAACACTAGCTGCCATCGGTGGATAAAAATAGTGGATTTGGCACATTGTGCAACCCATGCCACTGGGTTACATGGCCGTAGCCTATTATGTTGAGATTCTGGTATCGGAGTTTTTGAAAAAATGATAATAAGTTTTGAAAACAGTAAAACGATGTTATTTATGATTTATTCCAGTCATTATCCTGTATTTTGATCTGATATGCTCTGACCCCACTTTGGGGTATTTTGTTGCTTATTGGGCTAGTGTAGTTCATTATTTTATTTCCTCTGTTGTTTAGATCCAGAGGCTTGATCGCACGGGTTTGGAGAGTGCGTTAGATTTTTTGATGATTTATTCAGTTATTGGCATTTTAGTTAGATTAGTTTGGACATTTAAATTATATTGGCATATGCTATTTTGAAATTTTGTAAGACTGCCTTTGAACAATTTAAATATTTATGTCATCTTTAAACATCTGTGATTGCTTTGATATGATCTGCTGCCTTGCACACCTGTGCGGCCCACCGTGCGGGCGTGCGACGTCTGCCGCGCTCCGAGCTCGGGGCGTGACAGATTTGGTGGTATCAGAGCTCAGGTTTCAGATTCCTAGGGATTGTATTTGATATAGTCTGATGGAGCTTAAGTTTTAGCATCTTTAGGATTCATCGGAAAGTTTGAGAGATGGGTAGACAATAGGCCATTAGACAAGGGTATTTATTTGCTTTTGCTATTAATAAATTTATGTTATTTTATCAGTAATTTTGAAATGCTAAAATTAGAATGCAATCTAATTATGGTCGTAATCGAAGTGTGAATAAGCTATTCTGAGAGTTTTCTTGGTAGAGCAATTTGTATTTCAAGTTATGATTAATTAGATTTTTACTAAATTAAGTGAAGGAATATTAATCATGGGATATTATCGTGCAATGTAATTATTTTGGAAGTTTAACTTGATATCAGGCACTGTGGATATTACTTCTAGTTGAAGTTAATTATTTTGGTGGCAAATTAAGATTCATTTATAAAAAGATGTTTAAAGCTTGGACTAGAAAATATTCATTGAAATCTGTATGTGGATCATGCATGGAACTCGTATATAGAAGAAAAATATACTTGGGGATGAGACTTAAGAATTCTTATTTGGCTCTACTTGAGACTTGAAACAATTAAGATTGATATTTTGATGGAAAGTCAATTAGTAAAACTTGAGAATACTGGTGGATTAAAATGTTTTTGGATTGGTCGCAAATAGGATTTGTTTGATTTGGAAAAGTTCTTAATGCTTTTCCTTGTTAAGAAAAAAAAATTGTTGGAAAGTATAGTATTTTTGATTTTGATCGATATGGATATCATTGTGTTATTAGTAGATTCTCTAAGTCTAGTAGATTTACAAGATCTCGAAATGTTTGCAGTACTGCATATAAAAATATTTTACTTATTTGAGGAATTGATCTCAATCTAAAATCTTAGAGCTTTTATCTTGGTGGAGTTTCTTGTAAATCTTTGAACTAAATTATTAGATTCTTATGAGTTAAATATTTATAAATCAAGGCCATGAGTTGATTATGGATTTTGTATCACCATATGAGAAATGCAAGTGGGATTTCATAAGAGGCCCAAATAAGTTTAGCCTAAAAGAAAAGATTCGGGATGATTGAGTAGGCTCCTGAGTAAGTTAATCTAGAATCTTTTAATTATCGAAGCTTAGAATAAATATCAACTTGTATAATGGAATTGTCAAGGGAAACTAGATTGGCTTAGTTCAAATTTGGATCTAGAATATGATTACTTGATCATGATGACCGAAAGATTGATTCATAGATTGATTTTGATGATCACAAAACCTTGAAGTATAGATACTAATGTTTATGTTGCAAGGAGAAAAATATTTATTTTGCATAGCAAGTTGGGAGAACACAAGAAGGCCTCCAAAGCTCTCAAGTTGGAAGAAAGCTACAATTTATTGGCCCAAGCTTAAAGTTCAAAGGATTCAAATTGGAGGAGTAAAATCAAAGGAAAAAATTCAAAAGAATAGTCTTCGAGTCGACTCCTGAGGAATTCGAGTCGACTCCAATGTTTACCGAGTCGACTCCGGAGAAGTATGAGTCGACTCCTAGGAGTCACAGGCAGAAAAGTCAGAGAGCAGTTTTCGGGTCTGAGATTCGAGTCGACTCCAGTGGAACGCGAGTCGACTCCGATGGTTGGTAGGTCGACTCCGAAGAAAGCAAGAGTCGACTCTCAGCGGAACACAAGGAAAAAGTCAGAGAGCATTTTTGGGACTCTGAGATTCGAGTCGACTCCCGCATTGCACGAGTCGACTCCGAGACTCCGCGACCATCAACAGACAGAAAACCAAGTTACTGCCTCTGAGATTCGAGTCGACTCCCAGACAGCTCGAGTCGACTCCAAGGCAGCGCTACACCAAGATGGCAGAAGGTTGTGTTTCACAAACTGAGAGCCGAGTCGACTCCAAGGAAGTTCGAGTCGACTCCAAGACTGGACGAGCCAAAAGACAGAGGATCGGGAGTTCGGGGTCTGAGATTCGAGTCGACTCCCAGGACAGTCGAGTCGACTCGAGAGGACAAAATTCAAAATTGGATCCACGGACTTCAGTGGATGAGCCGACTCCGAAATTGCCAAGTCAGCTCCAGAAGTTGGCGAGTCGACTCCGGGTTAAGACGAGTCGACTCCCAGTCGAGGATGCACCATAATTCAAATTTGGAACAGTGGCCGAGTCGTCTCCAGTAAAGCACGAGTCGACTCCTGCAACAGGCGAGTCGACTCCTGATCGCGCGAGTCGACTCCGATCCCAACGGTAATATTGTCAGGAAGTGCAGACTGTGTCCAACGGCTCTATTTTTGTCTCTAACGGCTAGATTCTTGTTTCCACGCCATCTAAAGCTATAAAAACAAGAGGAGAGCTAGGGGAGAAGGCATGGAAGTGGGAGAGATCATCTAGGAAAGAGATCTCAAAGAGATTACAAAGGAAATCTCCCACAAGCACAAAAGGGCCATCCAAAACGAAATAGAGAGAAGAAGAGCATCCAAGTGAATCCGAAAGCTTCCTCTCCATCCGCGTGCTGCCTCGGGGATCCTCTACTTCATGCCAAATCAGAGGAGGATCAAGTAAAGAAGAAGCCGAGCTCCTCCATCTTCAAAACTCGTTTGAGGGCTTCTCTTTACTCTATTTGTTTATATTGTCATATCTGCTTGTTTAAGAAGCTTTGATTTGTTTTTATTCTTTGTTTTAATATCTTGTAACTTGATTCAATCAAGGGATTGAATCAAGGGGTTAAAGGTTTGTTGGTGAGCCAAAGGGAAAACCAACGGTGTAAGGTTTGTTGGTGAGCCAAAGGGAAAACCAACGGAGATAGGTTTGTTGGTGAGCCAAAGGGGAAAACCAACGGAGATAGGTTTGTTGGTGAGCCGAGGGTAAAACCAACGTGTAAGGGTTTGATTGTGAGCCCGGGAAAACAATCGGGGTTGGTTCTAGTCGGTGAGCCTGGGAAAACCGACCGAGTTCGTTGTGCGCTCGTAAAACAACAAGTTGGGTTGTGAGCTTGTAAAACAACCGGCTGTAATCGGTAGGATTATAGTGAAATTCCCAAGAGGTCTTGGGGAGTGGATGTAGGTGCTGGGGTACACCGAACCACTATATGTCCTTTGTGTTTGTAATGCCTCTAGTTATTGTCTAACTAACACACTTACTTACTTAGATAAATTGCTTGCTTAATTCTTATCCGCACATCCTTTAGTTGCAAGCATATTTAATCAAGTCGCAGTCTATACATCAAACCCTTGCTAAGTTTAACTTTCACTGTGCATCTATACAACTTAGCATAGTTAATCAAAAAGTTTTAGAAGTAGCATAAAAGTTTTAAAAGACCCAATTCACCCCCCCTCTTGGGTTGTATCTACTGGGCAACAAGTGGTATCAGAGCAGGTGCTCAAATATTATTTGTAGTCTTAACCGACTAGAGCCAAAGATCATGACAACTCAAATAGATAGTTTTCTAGGAGAAGGACAATCAATTGATACACCTCCACTGTTTAATGGTATAAACTACCCACATTGGAAAATACGCATGCGCATTTTCATTCAATCACAAAACTATTATCTATGGAAAATCATAATAAATGACCTTCACACACTCTCTCATATTAATGAGAAGGACTTAGCACAATTAAATGCTAATGCTATGAACATATTATATTGTGCTATTCAAGAAACAAAGTTTAATGAAATTTCTGCATGCTTATCTGCTAAGGAGATCTGGGATACTTTAGAAAATATTTATGATAAATCTCAGATTAGCTCTCATATGCTTCAATTATATACTAACAATGAGACTGCAGAAAAGGGTGATGAATCTCCCTCAGTCGAGTCGACTCCAAGAAGCTCAGAGTCGACTCCCAAGTTAGTCGAGTCGACTCCAATAAGGTCCGAGTCGACTCCGAGGCAAATCAGCTTCCTAAAGACAAAGAAGAAGAGGAAGCAAGAAGAAAGGAAGAAAGAGGTAAAGCGCAAGAAAGCCTTGACCAAGAGAAAGTCAGACAAGGAATTGAAAGTTAGGAGCAACAATGAACTACAAGAGGTAACTAACTTATGTCTTGTGGTACAAGAAGATAAAGTAGAATCTGAATCTAATCTTACACCAAATGACTTTCATGAAAAATATTCTTATGATGAACTTTTAAATGCTTTTCATGATTTGTATAGTGAATGTAGAAAATTAGCTAGGAAAAATAAAAATCTTAAAAAGCTAAATTTGGAAATTTCAAAAGAAAGAAATTCTATTACTGAAATACAAGACAAACTAAATTCTGAAAATAAAAGTTTAAGGTCATTTTCAGAAGAATTGATTCAGAAAAATCATAGCTTAATTAAAGAAAATCAAAACTTAAGTAAAGAAATTAATCAATTAAAATCTTTTATTAACAAATTCACCGTAAGTTCAGAACGATTAAAAATGATGTTTGAAAGCCAATATGTTGCTTGTGATAAATCAAAACTTGGCTTGATTCCTTTACTTAACAATAAATCTCTAGAGAAAAAGGTTATCAATTCATCAAGCAAACCATTAAATAAGATAAGTTATTTCAAAAATGAAAAGGATGGGAATAACAACTTTACCTATCGTTCTAGTATAATTAAATCAAATGGTAAAGTTATTACTATTAAACAGATATGGGTTCCAAAAGGAACCATATGTCCTAACTCTCAAGGACTCAAGCAAGCTTGGGTACCCAAAATGAGAAAATGAGGATGTACACATAGGTGTACCAAGATACCCATGGAACAAAAGAAACTTAAAATATACTTATGAAAAGTTATTAACAAAAATCAGTAATCCTTGCATCTCATCATTATTTTTGCTTAGTATTTGATATGAATTGCTAATAGTGATCAATTTTGTGATATAGAAAATACTTTTGGAAATATGATCAAATCACTTCATAGTGTACTTTACTCACTATTGGATAAGTTGCAAAATGATTAATTTATTAAGAATAATTCTATGAATTCTCTATATGCTTGATTGAGAGTTTTTATCCATGGCATTATTGTTTATTGATCATAGATATGATAATGTGTACTTGGTATGTTTTTAAATATATGCACTATGAATACCAAGATTAAAGAAACCATCTTTAGCATACAAAATCAACTCATGCTAGTATATACTTAATCTCAAAAGACCTTGCCATTGGCTTACTTAAATTATCTTCTTAAAGGTCAAAGTTTTGCTATGCATGCTAACTAAGGAAACAACCAAAAATCATTTCTAAATCTAAAGATGTTGTTTCCATCTCTAAGTTTTCAAAAGCTTACATTGGATTTGTTCTTGGAAAATAAACTTGAAAATATTTTCTGTATTTGCTGAATCTTGTAAAAGTGTTTCAAATGATAAAGGTTTCCTAACTGTGAAGATAAAGAGTATCATGGCACAGTGTTGAAAACCAAAATCCTGATAAAGTTTATGCAGAAATTAACTATTTCAGCACCAAGGACATCTTAAGTAAAATAGGGGTAATAGAATTCTTGAAGAAATGAAAAAGACAACTGTGTATGATAGTCATCTACTTAAATGATTTTTAAAAAGCTATCATCACTGCTTGTCATATATATGATTTCTATTAGATCTATTTTTGATGAAAACTCCTTTTGATCTTCTGAAAAATGGAAAATGAACCATTGCATATCTTTCATATTTTTCAGTCGTACATGTTATGCTTGATATGTTCTTATGAAAAATAATGCCAAATCTGATAGAGATATGTCTATCCTTGGATATCATTCATCAAGCAATGTATATAGAATATTCAATGAAAAGATTTTAGTTGCAAAAATATCAAGTCGTCTTATTCTCTATGAGACTAATGATTTACTGTCAAGATACTAAGATCAAATTATATATGGTTAATCTTTTACATATAACAATCTGAAAACTTGTTAATAATTATAACAAAATTGAATTTTTCAGATATGCTCTTAATGAAGAAAAAGTGATGACTACTAAAAGACTAAATCAAGAAAAGATGAAATAGATCTTGATGAAATTTTTGCATGATTAGAAGTAAAGATCACCATCATCATTTGCTTGCTTTATGAGCTTTATAGTCCATCAAATGAGTGTGTAGAATGGACTCCTATGTGCTTACTTTATTAAAAAAGATATATGTTAAATAACCACCATATTTGAAAACACTCATTACAAATATGATAAAGCAATATATGATTTGATACAAGCATCAAGAGCATGATATAAAAGCTTAAATAACCTTTTTGATAGAAGGTAATAGTGATAATTCTTTGCATCAAAAAATGTGTGACACCTCACTTGCTCAAAGTGTACATTAATGACATCATTTCTGGTTCTACTAATGAAGAGTTATATTGCAAGGTGAGTTTGAAATATGTATGATGAATGAATTAACATCTTCTCTCAAACTCCAAATTAAGACAAACAGGAAAGGGGATCTTCATTGACCAATGTTAGTCCACAAGAAAACTCTCATAGAAGATTGGCATGAAGAAGGTATGTCTATGACCCCATCTTGTAGAATTTGAAAAGAATGAGCAAAATAGATCTATTGTTTAAAGCTGTATTGAAGCATGATAGAATAATTATTTTATCATACAGCTAGTAGACCAGGTTGTATGCTCATTATGTGACCTTGTGCAAGACATCAATCTAACTTTAATGAATCATATTTTATTGATAAACAAATAAATCATAATCTGAATTGTGATAGAAACAACTGTTTAAGATAAGTTGATTAAAACTTAGCTAGCGTGCCTTATTGAATAAAATCTAAACTAAATTGATTTTGAAAATAAGAAATTGATTTGACCTTGATAAATCTACCTATTGCCTCACATGCTTGTCCTTGAACCATCTGATTTAATGAAACTATCTCTTTAGTTCAAGTGATATGTGCTTGCTTATATTTAGGGAATCTCTTGAGTAAAGTGACTCAACATGCAACTATTGTCATATCTTATATTGAGTCATCTAGTTAAAAAAAAAAAAATATATATATGTTGGATGAATGCTTTGTATCTTAAAGAAACTAATGACCTTCCTTCAAGAAAGAAAAATGAGAAATTTCAACTTGAAGGATATCTTCATGTAAGATACACTAAACATTCACATGCAAACAAGAGAGAGGATCTTCTTCAGCCAAAAGTTCACACATAAGAAATCTAGTTTGGCTTGAAGAACATATAATGAATAGGTAATTTTAGACACCTTTCTCACAAATTAATTGAGCAAAGTCAATAACTTAAATCTTATTATGGCATGATTAAGGTCTTTAATTATTAATTTTTGATATCATGTCTATATGTGTATTGACTGACTTATACTTTTAGAAATTATTTCATGGTTTGCCCAAACTAAAATATATCTTTGCCTATGTCATAACCATGAAATACACAAGTATATGCTTAAAATTTTGATGTAAAATAACTTGTGAGAAGTTATGAATCCTTGAGCACAATGAAAATGTTGTTAGCATAATATACATCTATATGATACATAAGATTATCTCTTTATTCTACTCTTTCATGTAAATTACTTGAGAATGACAAAAAGGGAGAGAGATAAAGAAAAGAAAATGGACATTGTTCAAGAGATGAAAAATCTGAGTAAAGGCAAATACTCCAATCTTAAGGAAAAGCAAAACAAACATAGTATACTCGGAACATTTGTGAGACGTTTGGAAGAGATAAAATCTGTAACTAATTACACTCAAACAGGGAAAGTTAGAAGTGAACATTTTAACCTTTCTATATTGCTCATCATAGGGATGGTGCCAATGGGGAGGCTAGTGGTAGTACCCGGCACTATTTGACCCAACTATTCGGTGTAGGGCATATTAGGGACGGCACAAGAGGGAGGCTAGTGGTAGTACCTCGTGCCCCTTCCCAACTCCACCGGATAGGGAGCAAATAGAGTATAGAGCATAAGAAAATAAAAATGAAAGACAAAGTAAATGAAAATATATAAGAATAATCAAGTCAAATTTTTAATCACTTGAAAACACACTTTAAGGATGAAATCAGTGCAAGATAATGTTTAAATAAG
The DNA here is from genome assembly GCF_051530095.1 of Phoenix dactylifera. Lineage (NCBI taxonomy): Eukaryota > Viridiplantae > Streptophyta > Magnoliopsida > Arecales > Arecaceae > Phoenix > Phoenix dactylifera. The sequence continues at coordinate 19,922,591 of NC_143199.1, read as the reverse complement.
GGGAGTTTATTTGAAAAGAATTGATTTTGATCCTTGACATGCTTGTTCTTAATATTTTAATGCATGACTTAACACATAATATATTTTGCATGTGGCATGATGTTTTAAATTATGGGTTCTCAATGTTTTACAATGCTTCATGCTTGGATAATTTGATTGAATATTTGGAATACTATATAAAATTTTTTTTTATTAAAAAGAAATTTCAGATTTGTCATTCACAATCATCGTTAAAATCTGAAAGGTGAATAAATTTGTAAAAAGGAGAAGAGAAGGATATTTCTATTTAGGCAAAATGAACTGAGTTTGTTCTATCCTTCAACTTTCTTAACTTTGGTATATAATGTGCTAAACATAAATACAAATATTCTGAATATCCTCTTATATGTGTGAAATATGTGTCTTCAATCATAATGATTTAAGATGAGCTTCAATGTGAAAGATACATATCTCAAATCATGATTTAAAAGCCTCTATTGAAAATCTTTATAAAATTCAGAATCTGATTTTTAAACTCAATATGATTCCTATATAAAAACTACAGTTTAAGAAAAATAGAATAATTCTGATGCCTTGATTGTTTGACCCGATACGCATCTGAAACATATCATTTCTTATCCTTACAGTGTACCAATATTGGTCCAAATGATGTGTCTTTCGATGATCTTGATTGCAAATAAAAATTTCTAAATATATAATTTTATTTTGATATTAAAAAGGGATTTATTGTGTTTCATGTATACATTGCTGAAAAACTGTGATTAAGTAATTGAGTTCTATAAATCTATATACCTCAATGATCATCTATATGTTTTTCTCTCCTACATTCTTCAAGACTTCCATCAGAATATATATAGAGTGAATGATCTTAAAGCTAGAAATATTTCAGCTCACTCAAATGATTCTATGAGAAAGAAAATGTAAATGCTTTTGAAAGAAACTGAGCTTAAAATGAATCATTTTCTGTTTAATATTTCTATACATTTTCTCTAAGATTAAGAGAAAGCATAACTTGTTCTTGAAGGATTAGAAAGAGTAATTGCCACAAATTTTGAATAATACTAGATTACTCTACATTCTCGATATCATAGAATTTCAGTCTTATTCACGTTTATCATTAAAATCTGAAATTCAACAATAGAAAAGAATGATTAAAGAAGAATGCATCTTTTGAGGGGGAGCTTCAGATATTCAGTATCTTTTTTATGGATTGTTTTTAATGATCCTCCTTATATTGCACGACTTGCTTTAATTATATAATGAGTTTATACCTTGAGATGAGTTCTATAAAGGCTGTCTTATCTCAAACCTTGAGTCTTATGAAAATGAGCTGAAACTTATAGAAAATATATTTTTGAGATTGACAATTTTATTGAACATTATCTTCAAATTCTAAACTCTTAAATGGAATGATCAATAGAGGGGGAGAAAGAAAATTTCAGAAGGAGAGGTCTCACGGAACTTAATCGCGTATATCTATAACTAAAGGAGAGAGGAAGAATACAAAATGAAAAATGATCCTAATACTCTCTAATATGTATCATCTGAAATTTAATCTAAAAATCTTTATGATACACCTTGAGGCGTGTTATTTGGTTAGTATATCTTATGCATAAATCATGAACCAAATTGCAAGTTGAGCTTAAAGAGCCTCTAACTTAATGAAAAAGGGGGAGAATAACGTGTAAAATTTTCTTGAGCATCTTTTAGAAAACCTATTTTGATATTCACTAATAAGTCCTAATTGACTTGATCTTTAGAACTTAAATTGTGTGCCAATTCATATTTTTATGTATCAAATTGTGCTTACTCTCTAAAGAAATAAAAGAAAGTCTTTAAAAGAGCTCTAAGATGTATCAAAAATTGCATGATTTCATATTTTGGTATTTGTGCTCCAATGCTCTTATTATCATAGAAGAACTTTGAAGTCATAGAAGAATTAATGATCCAACATGATGATATGTCTTTCACATATATAAGTTTTGATCTTTTACTCTGAAACTTAATTAAATTGCTCTCAAAATACTTAATAGATTGGGCAAAAGGTCTTAAATGAACAAGCTTTCATACTTATTGAAGAGGTTAGATTTCCACTCATGTCTTGAATTAACCTAAGAAAGATTCCACCTACACTTGATTAGAAAACTATCTGTGGTATCAAATTAGAAAACCTCTTGAATTCACACTCGATGTGTTCTGCTCTGATCTTTGTGCTTAATGTTTCACTATCTTTTTGATGTTGTCAAAAAGGGGGAGAAATATCTAAGTATATGCTATATATACTAATAATGCTTTATTACTTTGAATTGAATACAAATCAGCTTAAAATTTAAAATATGTTAATTGTGTTAAGCTGATTAAATCTAAAGCATTATCATGAAGTATGTTTTTACATATATATGTTTTCTACTTCATGCAACTTAGCTATGTATTACTTCTAGAAATCAATATCTTTTATATTGCATATACTCCAAGTTTTGTCATCATCAAAAAGGGGGAGATTGATGACCGAAAGATTGATTCATAGATTGATTTTGATGATCACAAAACCTTGAAGTATAGATACTAATGTTTATGTTGCAAGGAGAAAAATATTTATTTTGCATAGCAAGTTGGGAGAACACAAGAAGGCCTCCAAAGCTCTCAAGTTGGAAGAAAGCTACAATTTATTGGCCCAAGCTTAAAGTTCAAAGGATTCAAATTGGAGGAGTAAAATCAAAGGAAAAAATTCAAAAGAATAGTCTTCGAGTCGACTCCTGAGGAATTCGAGTCGACTCCAATGTTTACCGAGTCGACTCCGGAGAAGTATGAGTCGACTCCTAGGAGTCACAGGCAGAAAAGTCAGAGAGCAGTTTTCGGGTCTGAGATTCGAGTCGACTCCAGTGGAACGCGAGTCGACTCCGATGGTTGGTAGGTCGACTCCGAAGAAAGCAAGAGTCGACTCTCAGCGGAACACAAGGAAAAAGTCAGAGAGCATTTTTGGGACTCTGAGATTCGAGTCGACTCCCGCATTGCACGAGTCGACTCCGAGACTCCGCGACCATCAACAGACAGAAAACCAAGTTACTGCCTCTGAGATTCGAGTCGACTCCCAGACAGCTCGAGTCGACTCCAAGGCAGCGCTACACCAAGATGGCAGAAGGTTGTGTTTCACAAACTGAGAGCCGAGTCGACTCCAAGGAAGTTCGAGTCGACTCCAAGACTGGACGAGCCAAAAGACAGAGGATCGGGAGTTCGGGGTCTGAGATTCGAGTCGACTCCCAGGACAGTCGAGTCGACTCGAGAGGACAAAATTCAAAATTGGATCCACGGACTTCAGTGGATGAGCCGACTCCGAAATTGCCAAGTCAGCTCCAGAAGTTGGCGAGTCGACTCCGGGTTAAGACGAGTCGACTCCCAGTCGAGGATGCACCATAATTCAAATTTGGAACAGTGGCCGAGTCGTCTCCAGTAAAGCACGAGTCGACTCCTGCAACAGGCGAGTCGACTCCTGATCGCGCGAGTCGACTCCGATCCCAACGGTAATATTGTCAGGAAGTGCAGACTGTGTCCAACGGCTCTATTTTTGTCTCTAACGGCTAGATTCTTGTTTCCACGCCATCTAAAGCTATAAAAACAAGAGGAGAGCTAGGGGAGAAGGCATGGAAGTGGGAGAGATCATCTAGGAAAGAGATCTCAAAGAGATTACAAAGGAAATCTCCCACAAGCACAAAAGGGCCATCCAAAACGAAATAGAGAGAAGAAGAGCATCCAAGTGAATCCGAAAGCTTCCTCTCCATCCGCGTGCTGCCTCGGGGATCCTCTACTTCATGCCAAATCAGAGGAGGATCAAGTAAAGAAGAAGCCGAGCTCCTCCATCTTCAAAACTCGTTTGAGGGCTTCTCTTTACTCTATTTGTTTATATTGTCATATCTGCTTGTTTAAGAAGCTTTGATTTGTTTTTATTCTTTGTTTTAATATCTTGTAACTTGATTCAATCAAGGGATTGAATCAAGGGGTTAAAGGTTTGTTGGTGAGCCAAAGGGAAAACCAACGGTGTAAGGTTTGTTGGTGAGCCAAAGGGAAAACCAACGGAGATAGGTTTGTTGGTGAGCCAAAGGGGAAAACCAACGGAGATAGGTTTGTTGGTGAGCCGAGGGTAAAACCAACGTGTAAGGGTTTGATTGTGAGCCCGGGAAAACAATCGGGGTTGGTTCTAGTCGGTGAGCCTGGGAAAACCGACCGAGTTCGTTGTGCGCTCGTAAAACAACAAGTTGGGTTGTGAGCTTGTAAAACAACCGGCTGTAATCGGTAGGATTATAGTGAAATTCCCAAGAGGTCTTGGGGAGTGGATGTAGGTGCTGGGGTGCACCGAACCACTATATGTCCTTTGTGTTTGTAATGCCTCTAGTTATTGTCTAACTAACACACTTACTTACTTAGATAAATTGCTTGCTTAATTCTTATCCGCACATCCTTTAGTTGCAAGCATATTTAATCAAGTCGCAGTCTATACATCAAACCCTTGCTAAGTTTAACTTTCACTGTGCATCTATACAACTTAGCATAGTTAATCAAAAAGTTTTAGAAGTAGCATAAAAGTTTTAAAAGACCCAATTCACCCCCCCTCTTGGGTTGTATCTACTGGGCAACAGATCATATGATGGTATAAATACGACAACCATTTCAAGGGTTAATCATGACCTAGTGTACTTGGGAAACAAGGATAAAATTTTGCTTGGTTATTATTAAAAAAAAATGTTGATGATCTAGGATCATTAATAAATTTTGGAGAATATTGATCAGAGTTGTGCAGCGAAAGTATGATGGACTGAATCAATTTAAACTGGTCAAAAATATTGACTGTGTTTTGGTAACATGTTATGATGAAACACTATATTATTCAATAATGAAAGATTTTGTTAATAAGGGAAGGTGAATACTATTGATTCTCAGGTAAATCATGATATGATTATGTTATCTCTCGGATAGACTTTGCTATTTTAGGGTATGCTAAGAAAAAAATTGAGTATATTATGACCAAGATTGGTTGATTATTGATTAAATACAGTCTATTTTGTTAAGTATCTAAATAAACTATGCATTAATTGCTCCCATCTTATGATTTATAAGTTTAAGTTAAAAGCTTTGTAGCATATTGAATCATAGTATCAATACTTTGCCTTTCCAGACTTGCTTTTGTGATTTGATGCAAATCATTTTTGAGATAAATCGTTGCTATCTAATGATCATCAGTACATGTTCATTTTGTGAATCATATTCTTAGCAATATAATGATTTGACTCTAAGGTTGGTTATTATCCTTTGAGGGATCAGCACACTACCATGATAAGTGTATGAAATTTACTTCATTTCAAGTTCTATCCCAAACACAACTAATTTTAAGCAATCGTGTTGTGAATCGATCCTGATCCGATCTTGAGTGAACATGCATCAAGATGATAATTTCAATCTGAGATTTTAGTCAGTCACTTTTCTAGTGTTAATCTTGCAAGTTTTAGAAATTTTGATAGTTGATCCAAAACTATCTATCACACTGATTTTGATCAAGGAGAATGAGATCTTAGATTTATATTACTCAATGGGCTGAGTATTTTTAAATTTGAAAGGCCTAGATCTCTCAAATTTCGAGGACGAATTTTTTTTAAGGGGGAGAGAATGTGAGATACGGGGTTGAAGTCGGCAGCCCCAGCGGACTTCAGCCCCGATCCTAATAGGGGAGGAACCGGACAGAGGATCGTGATGGCGATCCTCTCCGGCTCCTCCGGGAACAATTGGGGCAGGGCGCCGCAGGCATCCCGCGGCACCCCCCCTCTGGTCAAACCGCGGCCAATCACGGCCTATTTGAAATCCGAAACCCAAAACCCGAAACCCAGTTCCGACCCGAAACCCGAACTCGAAACCCAGTTCAACTCCGAACTCGAAGCCGAACCCGAACCCGAACCCGAGCGCATTTGGGCTAGATATTGGTCCCTTAGGAAAATTTTGCAAAAAAGCCCTTGGCATTATGTTATTTCACAAAAGGATCTTCTGTAATTTGTATTTGATCCCTATAAGAAAGATTTATTACATAAAGGTCCTTTTTCTCGATTTTTATTACGGAATGGTGCTATGTAATTAGATATTGGTCCCTGAAATAAAATTTTATTTCATAGATGAACCAATTAGAAGCTAACCTTAGGGGCCCTATTGGGCCGGGTCTATGCGGGCCCACTGGGCCGTGTCCGATGTGGGCCCTATCGGGCCATGTTCATTATGGACCAACTCTAGGCCCTGTTGGGCCGTGCCCAGTAGTATTATTTCTGGATTTTGCTTAGTTCTGAAATTAACAAGGAATTAATTAAATTTAAACAGGTGAACATGATCTGCCTATCTGAAGTAGGAATTAAGCGAGAAGAGGTAAGTAACTTAATGCTTCAAAGTGCATTTTCGAAATTATTTGGTAAAATAATTATTAGTGGATTAAATTTCGACATATGTTTTGTATTTAGTAAAATGGGTCAGGCATGTTAAATTTCATTTGAAAATCATGTTATATGTTCTGAAATCCGTAAAATATGACTGGACAATTTATGAAATCTATTTTTGTATATATGCATTCTTAGCATGGCTATGATCTGTTCTGTTCTGTTCTGGCCCCGCCAATGGGGATTATACGTTGGACCTGTCGACTTGTAATCTGTGAGGAATCAGTTTCGACATCGCGCCATCGGTGATTAGAATAGTGGATTTGGACACCGGCTGCCATCGGTGGGTAAATATAGTGGATTTGGCACTTTTGTGCAATACTGGCTGCCATCGGTGGATAAAAATTGTGGATTTGGCACCTTGTGCAACCTATGCCACTGGGTTACGTGGCCGTAGCTTATTATGTTGAGATTCTGGTATCAGAGTTTTTGAAAAAATGATAATAAGTTTTGAAAACAGTAAAATGATGTTATTTATGATTTATTCCAGTCATTATCCTGTATTTTGATCTGATATGCTCTGACCCCACTTTGGGATATTTTGTTGCTTACTGGGCTAGTGTAGCTCATTATTTTATTTTCTTTGTTTTTTAGATCCAGATGCTTGATCACACGGGTTTGGGGAGTGCGTTAGATTTTCCGATGATTTATTCAATTATTGGCATTTTAGTTAGATTAGTTTGGACATTTGAATTATATTGACATATGCTATTTTGAAATTTTGTAAGACTGCGTTTGAACCACTTAAATATTTATGTTATCTTTAAACATTTGTGATTGCTTTGATATGATCTGTTGCCTTGTACGCCTATGCAGCCCGCCGTGCGGGCGTGCGGCGTCTGCCGCGCTCCGGGCTTGGGGCGTGACAAGGGTAGCCACCATTGAAGCCCAAAAAGGTGGATCCGGGAATTAGATGTTGTGGAGAAGGATCCCCGAACTCTAACCACTGGTTAGGATTCTCCATTTGGTAGCCGTCCAGGTACAGGTTGTCCCGCCAGATCCTTAGCGTGATCGCATTAGAGCTAGATGCCAGTTTGACGTCGAACCATCTCCTGGGTGGATTCTCTGAGGAGGAAGGACGGGGCGATTGTGTGAAAATCTCACTCCAAGTTCACTGCGCAGGCCCCCAATGAAAATCCTGTATGTTGCCCACTTGCTACCCTTCCCTTCAACATCGAACTCCTTGGTGATTCCGCCATTAACTTCCACTGCTATTGCTGTTTGGATTGATGACAATTTGATTACCTCTTCAGGCGTGGAGACGAAGCTGAAGCTCCTTTATTGATAGTCAAAAGCCCTTTTTTTAATTATTTTTTATTTTTTTCTAGGTGCGTGCGCATGTGACTTTTCTGTCGTATTATTCCAGGGCAGATACAGGTCGTCATCAGCAAGTCACATAATATCACAGCCAATCTTTTTTTTATCTTTTATCGCCATCAGCAAGTCACATCACAGCCAAACTTTTTTTTAAAAATAAATATATTGAACCAATTTAAGATAGATACATCCATAAATATTAAAAAATAAAATAATTGACAACTTTAAACAAATATCTATTACAGTCGCCCACAACATAGATTCCTTGCAGCTTGGAAAAAAAACGTTGGTTTCGATTTTGTAGAAATTTGATGTTTTTGAAATATTGCATCTTCAAAAATGCCACATCATATCGGTTAACCAATAAAGTATGGGCTTTGAGTCTAGTATTTTGGATAGTTCAATCCAAATTACTACGTCTCTGCGACGAAAATTCTTCTTCCCTTTCTCTCTCTCTTTCTCTTTCTCTTTTCTCCCGAGCCTTTTTCGTGCGCTGGATAACTAGGTGCAAGGGGGAGGTATCCAGCAAGATGCCAAGGGCGGCGGCCGCCTGCTCTGCCGTCGCTATTTCCATAGCATTGGGTTGCGGAAAGGGAAAGGGACGCTCGGGATCGGCATCGGCGTCCAGCAACGCGTCAGAGAGGTCTCCCCAGCCGTTCTCTAGTGCCAGCATCCATTCAGGGGGTCCCGAACTTCCGGGGAATTGGGTGGCAAGGTGTTTGGAGATACGATCGAATCTAATCGATTCGCACATCATCTGGATCACCACAATCAAATGGTGCGCCCTTTCCTTGCTACTCGTGGATGTAGCGAGCTTGTTAACAGCTTTCTTGAGTTCCTCCGTGCCAAGGGATATGTTCTTCCTCGTCTATGCGGCAACACGTTGCAAGTCAGGGTAGCCACCATCGAAGCCCAGGAAGGAGGATCCGGGAATTAGATGTTGTGGAGAAGGATCCCCGAACTCTAACCACTGGTTAGGATTCTCCATTTGGTAGCCGTCCAGGTACAGGTTGTCCCGCCGGATCCTTAGCGTGATCGCATGATTGCTGGAGCTGGATAGCAGTTTGAGGTCGAACCATCTCCTGGGTGGATTCTCTTGAGGAGGAAGAACGGGGCGATTGTGTGAAGATCTCTCTCGTAGTCGATGGCGCAGGCCCTCAATGAAGTCAGTGTATTTTGCCCAGTGGCTACCCTTCCCTTCAACATCGAACTCCGTGGTGAATTCCGCCATTAACTTCCACTGCTATTGCTATTTGGATTGATGGCAATTTGATTACCTCTTACGGCGAGGAGGCGAAGCTGAAGCCCCCTTTATAATAGCCAAATGCACCTTTTTTTATTTTTTTCCAGGTGTATGGCACGTGACTTTTCTCTCGTATTATTCCAGGGCAGATGCAGGTCGCCATCAGCAAGTCACAAAAGCCAATCTTTTTTTTATCTTTTATTGCCATCAGCAAGTCATAGGAAACGGACCGTTCCAATGCCGGATCTGGCTGGCATATGGCGCCGAGAGCCAACAAAGGATCCGGCGTTGCCGCCAGCCATGACCTCACTCCCACCCGTTTAAAAAAAAAATAGAAGAAAAACTCACCCGAGTTCCTGCAGGTGGCGCGACTGCTTGGGTGACGCCGCCAGGAGGCGTTTCGTCCGGCAGCAGGATCGTCCGGGTGGCCTCGTCGGGCGGTGCTTCGTCCGGCGGCATGATCGCCGCCCGCCTCTCCTAAAGGTCGACGGGCTAGGTTCGGCGGAACCCCAGCCCGCCGGTGTTGCCCCTGGTGGCATGCGAGCGGCGGTGGGCCCGCCATTGGGCGGCGAGTCCACCGGGGGCAGGTGGCGCGCCCGCCGCCTGGCGATTGTGGGGCAGGCGGGCTGGGTTCGGTGGAACCCTAGCCACCGAACCCAGCCCGCCGCTAAAAAAGGAAGAAGACGGGCTGGGCCGACCCGTCTTCCCTTCCTATTTAAAAAAAAATATAAATTTATGACATAACGGGTTCGGATTTTGGGTTTCGACCCAAACCAAGAATCGATAATCCGTCTGCATTAAAAAGGGCATAACAAGTTCGGATTTTTGGGTTTCGACCCAAAACCCAAATTCATTTGGCCAATAAAAGGAGAATTTTTATTTAAGCCCCTCTAAAACATTTTATTTATGCAGACAGTCCTTGCAGGGCTGTTAAAAGAAGAAAATGTTTCTGTTAAGCCCCTGTGAAATATTTTATTTATGCTAAGGTACTTCCTGGCCTGTTAAAAGAAGAAAATGTTTCTGTTAAGCCCATGTGAAATATTTTATTTATGGTGAGGTCCTTCCAGGGCTATTAAAAGAAGAAAATATTTCTGTTAAGCCCCTGTAAATATTTTATTTATGCTGACATCCTTTCAGGGCTATAAGAATCAAAATTATTTTAATTTAGTCCCTGTAAAACATATTATTTATGTCGAGGTCCTCAAAATATTTTAATTTAGTCCCTATAAAACATATTATTTATGCAGAGGTTCTCAAAATATTTTAATTTAGTCGCTGTAAAATATATTATTTATGCAGAGATCCTTGTGGGGTGATGTGATAAAATTTTTCAGTCATTTATTTTACATTTTAGTATACTTGATAGCATGATATGACACATATACTGATTGTGTAGATTAGTAGAATATTAAATAGAAGTTTTATTTTAATTTGTCATATTATGAATTGTCAATTACGTGCAATGTCATTATTTCAATTTGATGTCTATATTATGAAATAGTTTGGTAGTTGCAAAAGTAACCCAACTAGAATATTTAATAGACATCAAGTCATTAAATACTCTAATTCCAGGTATTAAGATAGTGACTTTGCAAATTATGACTTACAGTTTTTCAATCATGAGACATTATGGATTGTCCCAAAGGTGCACCACTTTCAAATGATTGATTTGCTGAGTTAGGATAATTAATGAGTATCCTTAATTTAATAGGTATTGGATGCTCAAAGGTAACATACCTATTTGAATTTTGGACCTAAATCATTAATTATTCCTAGGTGAATTGGGAATCACCATAATAGTAATTTAGTGTTTCATAATTACTACCCAAAGGTGTATTATGGTAACACTGTTTATGTTATTCATTATTATTGCTAACTCAAAGTATTAATGCTGTAAGCATTTTCTTATTGTCGGTTTTCTTATTGCAGTATCTATTCCTTTTTCGCTTCATTCGCAAGCTTTATCTATTTCGATCTTTAATGGAACTAATTTCTCAGAGTGGAATGAACAAGTCCAGTTTCACCTAAGTGTTCTGGATCTTGATTTAGTACTCTGATCTGAGAAACCGGCTGACATTACTGATATGAGCAGCTCGGAAGAAAAGGTCTTTTTATAAGACTTGGAAAAGATCGAATAGACTAAGTATTATATTTATACGGATGAGTATAGCGAACAACATCAAGTCAACGCTTCCTGAATATGACAGTGCTCAAGCATTGTTGAAAACTATGTAAGAACGTTTTCGATCTACTGATAAGTCTCTAGCTGAGACATTAATGGCTAAGCTTACCACCATGAAATTTGATGGTACTTGTGGGATGCATGAGCATATCCTTGAAATGACAAATATAGCTGCTAAGTTGAAGGCTCTTGGGATGGATGTGAATGAATCCATTTTAGTTCAATTTATTTAGAACTCCTTGCCTCCTCAATTTGGATCATTTCAAATTCACTATAACACTATTAGGGATAAGTAGAATGTGAATGAATTGACCAGTATGATTGTTCAAGAGGAGACAAGACTTAAGCAACAAGGACATCATTCTGTTTATCTTGTAAGTCATGAAGCCAAGAAGAAATGGAAGAAGCCAAGAAAGGGCATGAAGAGTGGACCATCCAAGGGTAAAGAGCATCATCATGATACCGAGGTTCATAAGAAGAAACAAAACAAAGATAGATATCATTTTTGCAAGAAATTGGGACACTATCAGAAGGACTGCCATAAACGCAAGGCATGGTTTGAAAAGAAAGGTGAGCCTTTGGCCTATGTATGTTTTGAATCAAACTTTACTGAAGTTCCTTCTAATACTTGGTGGTTTGACTCAGGTTCTAATGTTCATGTTTCAAATACGATGTAGGGATTCCTTACAACTCAGATGCAAGATCCAAATGAGAGTTTTATAGTTTTGGAAAATGGAGTTAGAGTTTCTGTAACTGCTGTTGGAACATATCATTTGTTTTTAAATACTGGTTGTCATTTAGATTTGCTTCAGACTCTTTATGTTACTTTTATTTCTAGAAATTTAATTTCTGTTTCTAAACTTGATGTTGAAGGATATTTCTTTAAAATTGGGAATGGTAGTTTGCGTCTTTTCAAAGACAATGTTTTTCTTGATTCTGGTGTCTTGTGTGATGGCTTATATAAAATAAATCTTGATAACCATTTTGCTAAAACTCTTTTGACCTTGCATCGTAATATTGGAATTAAATGAAACCTAATAAATGAAAGATCTTCTAACTTGTGGCATAAAAGATTGGGTCATATATCCAAAGAAAGGTTAGAGAGATTAGTGAAGGATGAGATTTTGTCAAACTTAGACTTTACTGATCTCGATATGTGTGTGGATTGTATTAAAAAAAAGCAAACTACACACACAAAGAAAATTGCCACAAGAAGTGAAGAACTTCTTGAAATTATCCATATAGACATTTGTGGGCCTTTTGACTCCCCATCATTTGGTGGAGAGAAGTATTTTATCACCTTTATTGATGATTTTTCACGTTATGGTTATGTCTATCTGTTGCATGAAAAATCTCAGATAGTGGATGTCCTAGAGGTATACATTACTGAGGTTAAAAGACAATTAGATAGAAAGGTGAAAATTATCAGGTCTGATAAAGGTGGTGAATATTATGATAGCTATGATGAAACAGGAAAACATCCTGGCCCATTTGCTAAAGTCTTAGAAAAGCATGGCATATGTGCTCAATACACTATGCCAGAAACGCCATAGCAGAATGAAGTAGCTGAAAGGCGTAATCGTACACTTATGGATATGGTTAGGAGTATGTTGAGTAATTCTTTGTTACCCATATCGTTGTGGATGGAAGTCCTTAAGACCTCTGTATACATATTAAACCGGGTTTCTAGTAAGGCAGCATCCCGATCCATGAGAGCCACATCGATGGTGAAGCTCCCATAGGCCGAGATGGCTCGAGATGGGCCGGCCGATGAGCAGAGCAAGCTCGCCCGGGCGGATGGATTCGGATTCGCCGCTTGTGCGATTGTAGAGGTATTGCAAACCCAGCTCGTCGGTAACTACGATCGTGCCGTAGAGGTGGCCGGGTCCGCTCCGCCGATGTTGTCGACGCGCACCCAGAAGACGTCCGCCAGTGGTCGGCCTTGATCCCCGTTCGAGGTGGCGGCCATGCACTGAATCATTAAGTGCAAGCGGGAGGGATCCTCCAAGATGCCAAGGGCCGCGGCCGCTTGCTCAACCGTCGCTCTTTCCATAGCGTTGGGTTGCGGAAGGCGGAAGGGACTCTCGGGATGGGCATCGGCGCGCAGCAACGCGGCAGAGAGGTCTTCCCAGCCGTTCTCTAATGCTAGCATCCATTCAGGGGGTCCCGAACTTTCGGGGAATTGGGTGGCAAAGTGTTCGGAGATACGAACGAATCTAATCGATTCGCACATCATCTGGATCACCACAGTCAATGGTGCGCCCTTTCCTTGCTACTCGTGGAGGTAGCGAGCTTGTCAACAGTTTTCTTGAGTTCCTTCGATCCAAGGGATATGTTCTTCCTTGTCGCTGTGGCAAGACGTTGCAAATCAGGGTAGCCACCATCGAAGCCCAGGAAGGCGGATCCGGGAATTAGATGTCGTGAGAAGAATCCCCGAACTCTAACCACTGGTTAGGATTCTCCATTTGGTAGCTGTTGGGGGAAAAATGGAATGCCCAAAACACGTGGGTACGTTGCCGGCACATGACAGAAGGTCCGGCGACAGCACCCTCAACAGTGACAGCACCCTCAAAGGTGCTCGACCTCAAGGCGCCCGACTTTAAGGTGCTCGACCTCAAAGCGCCCGACTTTAAGGCGCTCGACCTCAAGGCGCCCGACCTCGAGACGCCCGACCCCCAAGGCGCCCGACCTCGAGGTGCCGACCCTCAGGGGGTGCCCGATCTCGAGGCTCCCGACCCCTAGGGAGCCCGACCTCGAGGCGCCCGACCTCGAGGCGCTCGACCCCCAGGGCGCCCGACCTCAGAGCATGTGGCCCAACGGCCCTGGTCTCGGCCAAACAAGGTCCGATCGGCCCTCGGTCCAAAAAGAGCCTGATCAGAGGGCAAGGAAAACTCCTCCACCCCGCCGAGAATCAAGTTCCTCCTCTCCTCACCCAGGACTTAATCCCGCAATCTCCGCTCGGATGACTGACAGCGATTAAATGCGCATGGTCTCCACGGACCGCCAGCTTACTCCAAATCTCAGACCACCTACGGCTAATCGCTGACTCGCTCTGTCTCGTTCGGTCACCTATGGTGACCCCTTAATGCGCCACTCCATCCCGATCGGTCATCCACGGTAACCCATTAATGCGCATGGTCACGACCAATCATGATGGTAACCTACTTCGTCCAGTCACATCTCAGGTAATCCTGTACCCTTCCTATAAAAGGAAAACTCCTTCCTCTTGAAGAGGGATCCCCTCCCTGGATTTCTATTATTGGCGATACACTCATCGCCTTTTCCAAACTAGGCCCTCTTTGACTTAAGCTTCGGAAGGTCGGCACCGGAAACCCCGGCCACCGGCTTCTTGCAGGTCCCTGGAGAATGCCACCCGCCAACACGCCGCGCACCGGTGCTCCTCCTTCTCAGCCAAGCGGTCGCCCCTAGGTCCAATTTCTAGCAACAGTTGGCGCTAGAGGAAGGGCCCGAGTTGCGGTCATGAAGCTAAGAAGCAAAGGAGCCTCCAATGCCTTCCGGCGTCCCGCACCAAGCCCTGGGCACTCTGTCCAGAACTCACCACTGAGACCTCCGGCGGACTCAATCCCCCAAGTCTAGCCGAAACAGTTCAACATCCTGGTGCAACAAGTTCAAGCCTTGGCCGCAGTGGTCCAAGGCCTGCAACATGTGGAGGCCCCCTCTATGCCGCCTCCACAAGTTCAGGTCCAGTCAGTGCTTCCTCCAGACGGACCGGCACCCCAAGGTCAAAATTTTCATGGCTCCTCGAGAGCCAACAATAAAGAACGGTGCTGCTACCAAGGCTCAACCCGAGCGTCTCTCCGGAGAGAACAACTAGGGAAGAGCCTAGACAAAAGGCCGTAGCACTCGGAAGCTGAGTCAGCCCCGGACCAATCCGTATCGGAGCAGACTACTATGGCAATCCCCCAGGGCGGGAAACGGCTTCACCGCCACAACCTGGGAAGTCCGCGAGCTCGACCAGTCGATAGCCATGTCAGCACTAAAGACTGAAGCTCGGTCCTATAGGTTTTTCTTCTCTATCGAAAAGAACTTCCCTGCCGACTTCACTAAGATGCTGGCCCGAGCTCGAAAGTACGCGAAGACCGAGGAGGCCATCACCTCTAGGCGGAGTATGGCCGAGCAGGCCCCAAAGAAGCAGAAGAAGCAACGGAAGGAACGCGGCCGTCTGAGAAGCCAGTCTCCTCACCGAGACAAGAACTTTCCTCGGCTGAGGAGTCCGCCTCGACAGCGGCCGCAACCCCGGCCGAGGTCCCTGCCTCGGCCTCGGGCGCCCCCGAGGAAGTATGAAAATTACACTCTCCTCAATACACCCCGGGCAGAGATTCTCATGAAGATAGAAGGACGAGACTACCTCCGACCTCCACCCCCGATGCGGGAGACGGGAGCTCGGCGCAACCCCAGAAAATATTGCCGCTTCCACCAGGACCACGGCCACGACATGGAGGAGTGCTTCTGGTTCCGAGATGAGATCGAGGCGCTTATTCGCCGTGGAGTACTCAACCAGTTTGTGCCAAACCGGCGCGAGGAAAGAAGGCTGGTAGAAAATACCGCACCATCTAAGAATCCAAATGACAACAAGCCCATCGCCGGCACCATCAACACCATCGGAGGAAGTTCGGCCGAAGGAAGCTCGGCTGAAGAACCGACCGGAGGAAGAACCCCTCCGAAGCGCCCGCGCACCTCCGAAACCATCTCATTTTTGGACAAGGACTTAGAAGGAGTTGAGACTCCTCATGATGACGTTGTGGTCATCTCCATGATTATAAATAAATTTGATGTAAAGCGCGTCTTAGTTGATAATGGAAGCTCGGCAAATATTTTGTACTACGATGCCTTCCAAAAATGGGGATGACGGAAAGCCAGCTCCGAAGAATGAATGCCCCACTGGTTGGATTCACTGGAGATTCAGTCCCGGTTGAGGGTGAGATCAGCCTTCTTGTCACGGTCGGGCTCGTCCCTCGAGAAAGCACCGTGAGGACGGATTTCCTTATGGTCCGCCTTCCCTCGGCCTACAACGCCATTCTTGGATGACCAGGGCTTAACGCCCTCCGAGCTGTGGTCTCGACCTACCACCTGCTCATGCGGTTTCCCACCGACCGAGGAGTAGGCGAGGTTCGTGGGGACCAGTCAATAGCTGAGCAATGCTATATGGCGACTCACAAAGCAAAGCGACTGGCCGGAGCACCGAGCCAAGCGGAACAATCAGCCGAGGCGCCAACCTAAACGTTAGATCAGACGCTGCCCATTGAAAACCTGGAAGTGCAGGACGCCCCTCGAAAAGAATGGGTAGAACCTGGTGAGTTTCTTACCCAGACCCCCTTAAAAGAAAATTGCCCAGAGCTAACCGTACAGGTCGGCTCCGGCCTGAGCTCTCGTGAAAGAGGCTACCTGATCGAGTTCCTTCGGTCCAATATGAACGTCTTCACCTGGTCTCCCGCAGACATGCCGGGGATAGATCCCGAGGTCATGGTTCACCGACTCCAGGTGAAACCGACCTGCAAACCTGTGAGACAGAAGAAGCGGAGCTCCGCGCCGAAACGAAAACGAGTAGCGGCCGAGAAAGTGGACAAACTTCTCGAGGCCTGCTTCATCCGAGAGGTCTCCTATCCAGATTGGCTCACCAATGTAGTCCTCATGAAGAAAGCTAACGGAAAGTGGCGCATGTGCGTGGACTACACCGACTTGAACAGAGCCTACCCAAAGGATAGCTTTCCTCTCTCCAGCATCGACCAGCTCGTGGACTCCATCTTGGGACATCAGTTATTGATCTTCATGGATGCCTTCTCAGGATATAATCAAATCCGAATGGCACCAGAAGATGAGAAGAAGACAACCTTCATCACAGACAAGGGTCTTTATTGCTACAAAGTGATGCTGTTCGGGTTGAAGAATGCCGGAGCAACATATCAAAGGCTGGTCAGCCAGATCTTTAAAAATCAAATAGGTCGGAACATGAAAGTTTATGTGGACGACATGCTGGTGAAGAGTCGAACAGCAGAGCACCACGTAGCTGACCTCAACGAGGCATTCTCCACCCTTAGGAAGTACCAAATGAAGCTCAATCCTGCCAAGTGCGCATTCGGGGTCACCTCGGGCAAATTTCTTGGCTTCGTAGCAACCCAGCGTGGAATCAAAGCGAACCCTGAGAAGATCTAAGCGCTACAAGAGATGGTGCCACCAAAGACAGTCAAGGAGGTACAATGGCTCACTAGGCGGGTCGCAGCTCTAGAAAGATTTGTTCCAGGTCGGCCGAGCGGTGCCTCCTATTCTTCAAAGTCCTCAAGCAGCCGAAGAACTTTCTATGGATGGAGGAATGTCAGCAAGCTTTTGAAGAGCTCAGGCGCCTTCTTGCTTCCCCTCCATTACTCACAAAGTCCCAGCAGGGTGAGCTCCTCTATTTGTACCTGGTCATCTCTCCGGTCGCAGTAAGCTCGGTCCTGGTCCGAGAAGAGAACAAGCTTCAGAGATCGGTGTATTATACCAGCCGGGTGCTGAGCGATGCCGAGACCCGATATTCCAAACTGGAGAAAATAATCTTTGCCCTGGTCATCTCGGCTCGGAGGCTCCAACCCTACTTTCAGGCCCACACTGTGGCCATACTGACCGACCAACCTATGAAGCAAATTCTGCAACGGTCGGATCACGTCGGGAGGATTGCGAAGTGGGCAGTCGAGCTCGAAAAGTTCGACCTTGAATACCATCTAAGGCTGGCGATCAAAGCCCAAGTGCTCGCTGACTTTATTGTGGAGTGCACTTTGCCGGACGATCCCGAGCTCCCACTCATGTCAGTGGAGGAGACCCCAAGGCAACCATGGGTTCTATATGTGGACGGCTCCTCAACCTCGGGGGGTAGCGGAGCAAGCCTCATTCTCACTAGCCCAGATGGTGTAGTTGCGGAGCAGGCTCTACGCTTTGAGTTCCCTGCCTCGAACAATGAAGCAGAGTACGAGGCACTCATTGCCGGGCTCAAAGTGGCAAAGGAGCTGGAAGTGGAGGACCTGAAGGTCTTCAGTGACTCCCAACTGGTCGTGAGCCAGATTTTGGAAGACTTTGAAGTAAGAGAGCCGTTGATGCAGAGATATCTCCAAAAGGTGCGAGACCTCATGTCCATCTTGGGCTCCTTCAACATCCAGCATATTTCCAGAATAGAGAACCTAAGGGCCGACCAACTATCGAAGTTGGCGACTTCCCGCATGAGAGAGCTCCCTAAGACGACAGTGCTCGAATACCTCCAAATGCCCAGCACAGAGGAGCCCGAGCCGACCCTCTGCATCGAGACCGAGCCGAGCTGGATGGATGAGCTCGTCAGCTATCTGCAGAATGAAGTCCTCCCCAATGATGAGCTCGAGGCCCGCCGAATCAGGCATCAAGCCTCCCGATATATACTATATGAAGGTAAGCTCTATCGCAGGTCGTTCACCTCTCCCCTTCTCAGATGCCTCCGCCCGTTAGAGGCGGATTATGCTATGCGAGAGGTTCATGAAAGGATATGCGAGAACCACTTGGGAGGCCGAGCACTGGCCCACAAAATCCTGCGCCAAGGATACTACTAGCCCACACTTCAAAAGGATGCATCGGACTTCGTCCGAAGGTGCGATCGGTGTCAGCAGAACGCCAACATTCATCGTCGGCCCTCGGCCCCTCTGACCTCGATCAGTACCTCCTGGCCATTCGCCCAATGGAGGATTGACATCCTGGGGTCATTTTTCCTGGCCACCGGGCAGAGAAAATTTCTGGTCGTCTCCATCGACTACTTCACCAAATGGGTCGAAGCCGAACCAGTGGCCCAGATCTCCGAGCAGAAGATGCGGAACTTTGTCTGGAAGTCAATTTTTGCAGATTTGGACTCCCCCGCATATTTATATCTGATAACGGCCGTCAATTCGACAACGCCCGTTTCAGAGAATTCTACTTCGAGCTCCGCATCGACCACCGCTTCACCTCGGTCGCCCATCCGCAGACAAATGGGAAAATCGAGGTGACGAACCGCACCATTCTTCAGGGGCTCAAGGCTAGGCTCGACCGATCAAAGGGCAATGTGTCGAAGATCTCTACAATGTTCTCTGGGCTTACAGGACTACATTTCGACTTCCCACCGGTGAGACCCCCTTCAACCTGGCGTACGGAATGGAAGCTGTCATCCCTCTGGAAGTCGGACTCCCCTCACCAAGAGTGGAGCACTATAACGCAGCCTCCAAATCATCTCAGCTCAAGGGCAACTTGAACCTCGTTGAGGAGACAAGGGAGACCGCCCGAGTTCGCATGGCGAGGTATCAACAAAAAGCGGCACAGTACTACAACTTCAGAGTAAAGGCCAAGCTTTTCAATGTGGGAGATCTCATCCTCAGGAGAGCCGAAGCTTCCCAGCCTACCAAGCAGGGGAAGCTCGCCCCGAACTGGGAAGGGCCATATCGGATTGCTCGCGTCTAGCGGCCCGGAGCGTACAAATTGGAGTCTCTCGAAGGGACCCTCATTCCACGAAGCTGGAATTCTGAAAACCTTCGGATGTACTATCAGTAGAGCCCCCAGGGGTCCTCGATAATTGGAAACACAATTCTCGTTCCCTTCTTATGTTAATTTATTCAAAGCTCTCCCTTAATTATTCCATACTCTTCCTGATATTGGGACGCTTGTGAACTTCAAGATGCCCGACCAAGCTCGGATGCCGAACCAAGCTTGGATGCCCCAGCCAAGTCTGGGATGCCTTGCTACGTTGATGTCGAGCTCGGTCTCGATCTCCATCAAAAATTCCGATCAAGATCGGAATGCCCCGCTGAGTCGACAGCGAGCCCAAGCTCCCTTGGCCTCGGGAAGCATTGCGGGGTCGACAGTGAGCCCAAGCTCTCTCGGCCTCGTGCACGATCCCCCGACTAAGGTCGGGATGCCCCGTTGTGTCGACAGCGAGCCCAAGCTCCCTCGACCTCGGAAAGCGTCGCGGGGTCGACAGCGAGCCCAAGCTCCCTCGGTCTCGTGCACGATCCTCCGACTAAGGTCGGGATGCTCCGCTGTGTCGACAGCGAGCCCAAGCTCCCTCGACCTCGGAAAGCGTAGCAGGGTCGACAGCAAGCCCAAGCTCCCTCGGACTCGTACACGATCCCCCGACTATGATCGGGATGCCCCGCTGTGTCGACAGCGAGCCCAAGCTTCCTCGACCTCGAAAAGCGTAGCAGGGTCGACAGCGAGCCCAAGCTCGCTAGGCCTCGTGCACGATCTTCCGACTAAGGTCGGAATGCCCCGTTAAGTCGACAGCGAGCCCAAGCTCCCTCGACCTCGGGATGCCCCGTTAAGTCGATAGCGAGCCTAAGCTCCCTCGACCTCGGGAAGCACCACCGAACAACGTCGAGTTGACCGCGAGCCAGGTCTCCCTCGACCTCGCGACGACATCCCCGCGACATCTTCATGACACTCCGACGTTACTCGGTGCTGCTCGGCATCTTTTACGGCAACACACTCCGATCTGAATGAGGGCGCCTTGCCGGATCGACCATAGAACGCCGCTGCGGTCGGCCTCAGAGTGGAGTCGCTTAGTTCGACCCGAGAACGCTCAGCTCCAACTGCGCGAAAGGTATACCCTACTCGGCATTTACGTCTTGGTGCTTACCTGTTTATATTACAAAACGGTCATCAAACAAGGTCCCCTTCTTATGTATACCTCCGACAAAGCCTCGACTAAGCTCAGGATCCCCCGACCAAGGTCGCGATGTCTCGCTCAGCCAGCCGTGAGCCCGAGCTCTCCCGGCCTCGCGCATGACCCTCCACCTCGGCACGGAGGCCAGTCCCGGTTTGGACACTTCAACCTAGTTCGGAGCGGTTTGTTACGATGACCTTGAACTCTGCCTAAGGATGTCCCGGCCAGGCTCGGAAATACCTAATCGCACTGGTACTGAACTCAACTTCAAGTTCCGCCTGACCCTACCTCGGCAAAGTCCGAGATTAAGGAGCATGTAGCTCCGGCGACAGCTCGAACTCGGTCTGCACTATTGAGTCCGAGCTCAGGGATTTGATAAGTTCTTCTGGAGATCGAGCCCAAAGACTCAGTGAAATCTCTCCAGAAATCAAGACTAAAGGATTAACGGGGTTCCTACAAAGCCTGAGTTCGAAGGCCGAACAAATTCTTCTAGAGGCCGAGACCAAGGACTTAGCAAAATTTTCTGGGAATCTAAAGCCTAAGCACCCGGCGGACTCTGACGGGTCCCGAGCCCAGGGACTTGGCAAATTTTTCTGAAAACCGAGCCCGAAGACTTGGTGAAAGTTCGTCGAACAGAAGTTCAATCCAAGCAGACAAGACAAAGACTTATGCAAATGAGAGCAAATACAAATGAGATTTGAAGGAAACAATTTTCATTGAATAAAAGCCCGAAGGCCAAGTACGAAATCTGAGCTTGAGGCCGACCCATCTGGCCGAACAGTGGCAGCAAGGGCCGACCTTATTTACAAAATGAAAAAGAAAAGGAGGAAAAACCAAGGCCTAGGGCATCCCGGGAGCAGCGATGGCCTCGGCATCGGCCTCCGGGTCGCCCACGACGAACACAGCAAGATCAATAGGAGCTGCCACGGGGTCCTCAGTCGCCCCGCCTCCACGGGCCTCAGCGATTGTCTCAGACGGGGCCTCGCCCGCGACCTCAGGAGCGGCTTCATATGGTCCCCTAGGGGAAGCTTCCTGAGCGGGAACCTCCTGAGTGGTTTACTCGACCGCTTCGGCCTCGGCCTCGACAGTTTCCTCCTCGACCTCAGCACTCGCAGGCGCACCGCTGGTCACGCCGCCATCCTCCAAACTCCCGGGCTCGTCTCCTCCTCGATGATCCCCATCCCGGGCAGAAGACCGCTGAGGTCGTACTGAGGGCAGATCTGCTGCATCTACCTCCGAAATTCCTCGAAGCCGCGGATGAGCCCGTCCACAGCCTCCTCTTCCAATAAGTCGCGGAACTCCTCCGACTCTCGGAAGAGTTGCACCACGTTCTGGGCTTGCTCCAATGCCCTTTGTTCTCGGGCCTCCAGTTGCCCGATCCTCGTGCGGTAGGCCCCCGCCTCGTGCCGAAAGCCGGTGATCGCGGAACGAGCTTCGACGAGGCGCGCCTCAGAGGCGCGAAGCTCCGACCTGGCCAGAGAATGCTCGGCCTTCTCCTCCTCGAGCTTCTCGACTGCCAACCGCCGCTCGGCTTCGGCAGCTTCCATCCGCGCATGGCCTCCCTATGCGAGGCCTCGGCCTCGCCAACCCTTTTCTCAGCATCCTCCAGCGCCCTTTGGCTCCTTCGAGCCTTATCCTGATAATCAGCCGCCACGGAGATCAACATGTCGATCTCATGAAGGTGCTGCAAACAGAGAAGAAAGGAGTAAGCCAAGGATAGGAGTCCAAAAGATATGGAAATTACGGTAAGAGGCTAACTTACCCGAACAGCGAAGCAGTAGTGTTGCTCAGATAGACAACCCAAGAGGGGGGGTGAATTGGGTTTTAAAATAATTTTTACAATTAAATGGTTTGTGAGATACTAATTAATCCTTTTTGCAAGTTGATTAATTAGATGCTATGTGCAGTGAACGAAATGAAAGTGAGAGAGACAAATGCAATCACAAACACAATGATTTTATAGTGGTTCGGAGCTAACCCTTGCTCCTACGTCCACTCCCCAAGCCTCACTTGAGAATTCACTATAACTCCTCGGATTACAGCCGGTTGTTTTACAAGCTCACAACCCAACTTGTTGTTTTATGAGGTCACAACGAACTCGGTCGGTTTTTCCAGGCTCACCGACTAGAACCGCCCGATTGTTTTCCGGGATCACAATCGAACCCTTACACCGTTGGTTTCAACCTAGGCTCACCAACAAACCTATATACCCTTGATTCAATCCCCTGATTGAATCAAGTAAGAACCAAATGGAAAGAACAAAGACAAACAGAAAAATAGAGCTTCTAAAAAGCAGATATACAGCGATATATATAAGAGAAAAGTTAAGAGCCCTCAAACACGTTTGAGATGAAGTAGAGAAGGGCTTCTTGAACTTTGGGTCTCCTCTTGAATGTCTGGAAGACTTGAAGGCAGGAGGAGACTTCTTTAATGCTGGAAAGAGTTGGTTGACTGGAGTTAATGGGCCTCTTCCTTCTTTTCCGTTGAAATCAGTTTGCAGATGAAGGATTCTTGTTTTCTTTGAGTGGAATGTTACTTCTCTACTTTGCTACAGTCCTCTGTGGCTATTTAAGCCATTTCCCACGGAAACTAGCCGTTAGACACACTTTACTAGCCGTTCTGCACATTCTGCACATCCTGACAATATGTCCGTTGGGGTCGGAGTCGACTCGCGCGATCTGGAGTCGACTCGGCTGTAGCAGGAGTCGACTCATGCTTTTCTGGAGTCGGCTCGGCAACTGTTCCGGATTTGAATTAAAGTGAGCTTCTCGACTGGGAGTCGACTCGACTTAACCCAGAGTCGACTCCCCAAAATCTGGAGCTGACCTTGCACTTTTGGAGTCGGCTCATCCCATGGAATCCATAGAGCTATTCTTCAACTTGGCTCACTCGAGTCGACTCGGAAATTCTGGGAGTCGACTCGGCGCTCAGAGCCCGAACTCCCGATCTTCTGTCTTTTGGCTCGTCCAGTCTTGGAGTCGACTCGAACTGTTCCGGAGTCGACTCGGCTCTCAGTATCCGAAAAACAGTCTTCTGTCTTTTTGGAGTAGCGCTGCCTTGGAGTCGACTCGAACTGTCTTGGAGTCGACTCGCGTCTCAGAGACAACAATACTGTCTTCTGTCTTTTTGGGGTCGCGCTGTCTCGGAGTCGACTCGGGCTTTGCGGGAGTCGACTCGCCTCTCAGTGCCCGAAAGTTGGTCTCTGACTTTTGCCTTGTATAACACTGAGAGTCGACTCTCGCTTTCTTTGGAGTCGACCTGCCAACCATCGGAGTCGACTCGTGTTCCTCAGGAGTCGACTCGGCTCTCAGGGTCCGAAAACTGCTCTCTGACTTTTTGTCTGTAACTCCCTGGAGTCGACTCATACTGCTCTGGAGTCGACTCGGCTAGCATCGGAGTCGACTCGCGCTCTTCAGGAGTCGACTCGCTGACAGGTTTTGAGTTGTATCTTTCTGCTCGTCTGTCTGTTCTCAGTCGAAGTCGACTCGTAATATTCCGGAGTCGACTCGAGCCTGTGCCAGTGCTTCTGATACGCTTGGAGTCGACTCGTAATATCCCGGAGTCGACTCGAGTCTCAGACTTTGGTTCATCTTGACTTCTTAACTTATCCAAAATATCTTGAACCAAAACCAGATGCACTTAACCATAAATTTATTAGATTGTCACTAAAACACTAGATTGAATTCATTAGTAATCATAAGATATACTCAAATGCTTTGAGCTCATCAAAATCAAATAGGGTTTTAATCAATCACTCCACAATCTCCCCCTTTTTGATGATGACAAAACATTGAGTATATGTAAAGTGAATTGCACAACAAATACGGAAAAAAAATCTATAAATGAATTCAAGTGTCTGGTTATTTAATTTATCCAAACTTGAAAGGTGTGAAACAATAAATTTTGGAGTTAAAGCTCCCCCTTTCATTTGGAATTATATAAGCCTTCATGTCATGCAATCAATTGTTTGGCTTATATGTCTTTAATAATTTTGCTCTCTTAAAAATTCAGATTCTCCCCCTCAACATATGCATTCAACTTTGTTTTGATTCTCTGAATTTTCTTTTAATGCATTGAAGCTTTTGAACTTAAATTTTTGGTTTTTAGAGGGAAAATCTGTTAATTTGTTCTTGAGTAGGATTCAACTAATCTCCGAATATCCCTTGAATAGATTCTGAAGATTACTCCATTAGGAGCCCCAACAGAGAGATAATGAGCCTCGAGGTATCAAATCCACTTAGAACAAATTATTGTGTGTTTTAAAAGTTTTTCTTTTTATTGATTTTCATTGATTCCTTTTTCCTTTTACATATCTATTAAATATATTTCTTCCCCTTTTTGTCATTGCATCAAAAAGGAAGTAAGCAGAACACACAAGCAAGCGGAGATCAATTTGCACAATTTTGAAGAAATTTGTCTACTCATTGTATTGATGTATATGTAAGTACATTTGTGAATATAATAAGTAAAGCAGTAAATACATGTCAAAGTAAACAAAATAAGCTAGGGCTTCCTCGAGGAGGATGCGGCTCCCTTGGGCAGTCTGGACTGATGTTCCATGAGTACGGTGACCGCATCGGTGACGTGCCCTAACTGTGTGATAATGGCCGAGGTGGCCCTGCTGTGTGTCGTGGAGAGCTCGGTCAGAGTCTCCTGAAGTGTGTCCAGCTTGGCGATCAGGACATTCGCCAAGCGCTCGGCCCCCTGACTAGTGGTGCCCATATCATGTCGGATGTCATCTCGCATCTTCCGTGTGTTGCTTGTGACATCGCTCATGTTGGAGAACTGGGCTTGGATCAGGCTCCCGACGTTGAAGATCTCCTCTCTCAGATGAGCCGTCATCTTAGTCACGGCTGATAGGGAGGGAACCAACGCAGAAGAGGGGGCAGTGGGTGGACCTCTGAGCTCCCTTAGAAGATCGTCCCGAAGATCTCTGACAATCTCCTGCCGCAACTCCCGGAGCTGCTCAGGAGAAATCCGAACCTCCATCTGCTGAGTGGGTGGAGCTGAGGAGGAGGGTCCGGCTGAGGTGGTGGGAGCTGAGGTGGAGGGAAAGGAAGGATAATCTGAATCTGGGTCAGGACTGGGGGAATGTCTGGTAGTAGGTGTGGAGGAAGATGGTTTCCTAACCCATGTTCCCTCTACCTTATGAAACCCCATCCTGTGTAGGGTTCCCTCACCCATGCGATCTGTCCATCGCAATGCGCGAGAGGGTTCCCTCTCAGGAATAGGGATCTCGGACTCCCTAAAGATCAGGGTGTACAGCATCCCATAAGGAAGGGTGAGCCTAGGTCTATCTAGTGGCTCACATAGGTATCTATAGATCATCTTGGGGAAGTTGATAGGGGTGTCCTGGAGAATGTGGTACATGAGGGTTAGGTCCCTCTCAGACACAAAATCAAATCGGCCGGTCTTAGAAAAAAGGGTCCTAGAGATGATGCTCAGGAGGAGCCGCATCTCAACTGACAGTGAGCTGGCGGACACCTCATCTAATGGGGATTGGGGTGGACTCCCTAAAATGGCCGTAAGGGCCTCAGTCCTATCCTCAGGATGAGTAGGTGATACCCCTACTTGGGGAAGATGGAGGATTTGAGCAATGATATCCTTCGAAATAAATAGTGGGACACCCGCTACGGTTCCCTCTATACCCCCATTGCCCCTATGCACAGTACCATAAAACTCCCTAACTAGACCAGGGTATGTGGGGAGATCTAAGGAACAAAAGAACTCTAAACCCTGGGCCCGCAACCTCTCTCCTATGGTGAAGCCCTCCCGGGAGAGATAGTCAAAGTTGACATATCTCCCGGTGGAGACCACCTTCCCGGCGCACGGACGTGAGGGAACGGGCCTCGGCGGAGAACGAGCCGGAGGTTGTGGCCTCACGGGATCGTTCTGAGCCTTGGACCGTCGCTCGGCACCGGTCGCGGGTTGGGGCCTCTTCCGGCTTGGGACAACGGTTTTTCGAGGCATTCTAGACCTAGGGAAGAGGAATGAACCCTAAGGGACGGAAGAGGGTCGACGGAAAAGCCCTAAGGACGGTCGAAGACGACGTAGGAGACGGCTCTAGGGTTTATGAATAGTGGCGGCGGTGAATAGAAGTGTTGATTAAACGCTTGGATTAGGGTTAAAAAACCCGGATCCCGACCTCGAGTCGACTCCACTGAGTCGCGAGTCGACTCGACCTCGAGTCGACTCCAAAATATGCGCGAGTCGACTCCCCTAATGCTGTCATCGACCTCGAGTCGACTCTCGCCTATGTGCGAGTCGACTCCCCTTATGCTTCATCTTCCTCGAGTCGACTCCCGTCTATGTGCGAGTCGACTCCTCCTTATGAGCCGACTCTGAAACGTATCCGAGTCGACTCGAACTCTGGCACGCACTTAAAAATCATGCTACTTTGGTGCCAAACAAGGGATAAGCACTAAGTTTATGATCTGACTTGATAATCATCGATGAGAGACTCTAAATTCAACACCACCTAATCATCAAAATCAATGGACTAGTGGAGAACATCACTAGGATGGATCAATCACTCCTAATTCTCTCCTAAGCACACTAAATCTCTCTTCACTCAAAGGTTTTGTGAAGATATCAGCTAATTGATCATTAGTGCAAACAAATTGGAGTGTCATGGTGCAAAAGTAAAACTGTTCTCCCAAGTGCAGGAGAATCGCACAAGTAGTATAACTCGGAAGTCCGAGGTCGATTCCTCAGGGAACGATCTATAGATTATTAGCGTAATTTTTAGATGTAATTTTTAGTGGATCTTCAGAAATTAAAAGCAGAGAATAATAGATAATTAAACAACGTTCAAGAATATAGAGAAGGCTAGGGATCTGGATTCCCTCTTGACAATGTTACTTTCAACAATTAAATTTTGCGATTCTTGATTAAGGATTAATTAGATAGAATAGTTCTAAGCATGGGATATATACTTTGAAAACATAAATTCAACATTTAAGTATTTATCGTGCCGGTTACGTCTACGACAAATCAAAAATCGAAACAATCCATGCATCAATAAATATAAACCATACAAGATCTATCTAATAAATAAATATGCAAGAATCCAAAACATACCAATGGATATAAAACAATTAGAATAAAGGTTTAGAATGTACTTGATGAAAGCAACATGACAAGGGTTCATCCATCACCCTTTTGCCAAAGAAATTAGCTTTCCATTACAAAAATCACCTCCCCTTTTGTTTTTCTTTTCTTTTCTTTTCAGAAACAGGGCATACCCTGTTTCTCTTTTTCCTTTTTTTTCTTTGAATGGCTGCTTCCCCTGTTTTCTTTTCTTCTTCCCACGAATCAGCCTCCCCTTTTTCCCTTCTCAGCCGACTCCTCTTATACTCAACTCTCCCTCTCTATGGATCTTGGGAATGCGCTGGAGGAGGCTGAATCTTAGGCGCGTGAGGCTGGGAGGTGATCGCGGGCGAAGATGAGCTGGAAATGAAGCTCGGACGGGTGAGTCACAGATCTGGAAGATGCCTGGAAGGAAGGAGCGTGGACGCGGGGATCTGTGGGAGGAGCGGACGCTGATCTCGGCTGGGATATTGCGGAGAAATGAAGCCGCGGACGCTGTGGAGGAGGCAGTGTGCTGGGAAGCTTCACGATCTCTTCCGGATGTCCGCTGGGAAGATTCACGGGATGCTGGGACGCGTGAACTGATCACGGCCGGAAGAAGAGCTGGGAGGCGTAGATGGTGCTCACGGAAGTTGATCGCTTCACGGGATGCTGGGAATCCCGAAGATTGCTCGCAGATGAGAGCTGATGGCAGAGGTTTGCATGCGAACGGAAAGGCTGAAGAGCCGGCTGCGGGATGGAGGAGGCGGCTTCACAGGCTCAGGCGGACGTTTGGGTGCGGGAGAATCGCGTGTGCTTCGCGGAAGAACGGAGGAGGCGGACGGCTGGGACGCTGATGGACGAAGGAACTGATCGTGGAGATCTGAGAGGAGCTGGTGATGCGGACGGGGTCGCGGTGGAGAAGATGGACGGCTGGGAAATCCGTTGCGAGAGGATCGTGGAAGGCTGCAGGGGGGGCGCTGGAGTTGTGTGGGATAGCCAACCAATACTTGGAATATTTCCCCAACTACACGTGATCTTTCTTTATTTTGATCCCCAATGTGCTCTAGAAGCTGTGGTATATAGACATGTGTAGCTCCGGTGCAAGTATGCTTGACCAGGTTCAATTATGCTCCTAACATCATCAGGCTTGGAGCCATGCCTTATCCCAAACTATACAAAATGCGCATTTAAACTCTTGATTTACAATAACCTGTGCACCACAAAAATATAATATTAATGCAACACTTTTATCATTATTTATTAGCAATAATATTAATTTAAGTGATGTGTAAATCGCACTTTTGTGCTCTCATCACACCCCCCAACTAGCTTATTGTTAGTCTCTTAGCAATTAACGGACAAATGAAAAAAATGAGAGTGCAAAAGGTGTGGTTTAAACTATGACTTTTTATTGAAGCTAAAGATACAAAACTAAGATACGTACCCACTTTCGTAGGGCGTCACGATTGCACTTAGCACGTGCAACAAGCCGTTAAACCCCTAGGTTACCCTAGTGGACGAGTGTTGTCTCGTGAGGATTTGCAGAGATGTTACCCACAAACATCATTCATAAAATGATATACAATGAAATCTAAGTCAATACATATGTGATATATATTTTTCTCAAGCTTGGCAACTATCAAAGCAAGGGGAATACTAAAGTGTAGTATGCATAAACAGAATGACTTTCTTAGAGTACTAATACCTCCACCACAACATGGTACCGCTTGAATTTTAGGTGCACTACTCAAGTTCGCAAGTGTTTACTACAGTTTATTAGAACCTGATCTATCAAATTTTCAGAATATCACATGTTGTCTACATTCGTCAAGAATGGTTCGTATGTAAAGAAAGAGCTATCAATCCCAACTAAATATCCAAAGTACACAAAGGTCCAATACAATGGAGTCAAACCAGCCATTACCACATGTCACTGGGTTCAGCCCGACCAACCCTATTTATGCCCTTTTTTTTTTTTTTAACACATATGATGATTACAATAGTCCAACCCCCTTAGGCTCTAGCAAGGTCCATGTAGCGAGTTTTCGGCCAATGACTCTTGATCCAGTTGGCTCAAGGCATTAGGTGAAAACACCCCTCGGGCTTAATTACTCGAACCAAACTACGCCACGAGGTTAGACTTGTCATCTCCTCATTTATTTATTTATTTATTTATTTTAAATTTTTTTTTCAAAATAGAGAAGGTAAACTGAACAATATAATGTGACTGCAACGTGACTATAGGTCAACCAAGATCGGAACATAAGGCATTTAGATGATCTAGCCGGGGTATTCAACCTCTATCTTTATGTGAAAACCAAATCAAGAACCTTATAGTACGGACAAGGATACTCGTACTTCTTTTTCAGATATGGCTTAATAAAAATGTATTAAACAAATGTGAACTCCTGAGGCCTTCCTATAATCATTAAATACATGTGCGGGGATCTAATAATAGGTCTCTAATCAGTCATAGTACGCATGTATTCCTTGCCTTAATAGTTGCACAAACTCAATATGAAAATACATGTGCATTTGCTTAGAAAAGAATGCAAAAACATTTTTTTTTTTTTTTTTGTTGCAAAATACTTCCCTCCCCCCAACTTAAACATTGCATTGTCCTCAATGTAATAGATACAAGAAAATTATAATGAAAGACAGTAGAGAAAATAATATTGGAGAGAAGAGGAATATCTTGAGCTGTTGATATCCAGAAAATAAAACTTACAAAACTAGAAAAATAATCCTAACTAATATACACATACCTTTGCCTTCATGTTCAGTCATAAGAAGGCTCCCCCAAGAAAAAGGAGTCTTCTTCATCTGCAAAATTCTCAAGAAAAGGTTTAAGTCTGTGTCCATTTACCTTAAAAATTCTACCATCCCGTGGATTCTCAATCTCAACAGCCCCATGTGGAAAAACAGCTTTTATAATGTAAGGACCTGTCCATCTCGATCGCAACTTACCAGGAAACAGATGTAAGCGGGAATCATATAAAAGAACTTTTTGCAAAGGTTCAAAAGATTTTTTTAAAATTGATTTATCATGTAAGATCTTCATTCGTTCTTTGCAAATTTTAGCATTGTCATAAGCATCTCTGCGGATCTCATTAAGCTCGTTCAATTGCAATTTTCTAGCTAGACCGGCATCTTGTAAATCAAAATTCAATTTTCTAATTGCCCAATACGATTTATGTTCTATTTCTACGGGCAAATGACACGCTTTTCCGTGGACTAGCCGGTAGGGAGACATGCCAAGAATGGTTTTGTATGCAGTACGGTAAGCCCATAATGCATCTGATAGTTTCAAGGACCAATCTTTTCGTGATGGGTTCACCGTTTTCTCTAAAATACGCTTGATCTCTCGATTGGCTAACTCTACCTGGCCACTGGTTTGCGGATGATATGGGGTAGCAATTCTATGGGTGACACCATATTTTTTCAATAAGGTTTCGAAAGGCTTATTACAAAAGTGTTTTCCACCGTCACTAATTATGATTTTAGGCATCCCAAATCGTGAAAAAATATTTTCTTTTAAAAACTTCAGGACAGGTTTGTGATCATTGGTCTTACAAGCAACAGCTTCTACCCATTTGGACACATATTCGACACCGACTAAAATATACTCATATCCAAAAGATGGTGAGAATGGGCCCATAAAATCGATGCCCCAACAATCGAAAATTTCGATAATAGTAATGGGTTGAAGAGGCATCATTTGCCTACGAGTTAGACTTCCAATACGTTGACATGGATCACATGTTCTGCAGAACTCATGGGCATCTTTGAACATAGTAGGCCAATAGAAACCACATTGCAAGACCTTTGCAACAGTTTTCTTAGAGGCAAAGTGTCCACCGCAAGCATCAGTGTGGCAGAAAGAAAGTACGCTTTGTATATCATGATCCGGTATGCATCGTCTAAAGATTTGATCATTGCAATATTTAAACAAATAGGGTTCGTCATAGTAATAATTCTTTACCTCGCGCAAGAAAATTTTTCTATCTGTCGACCCCCAATGCTCCGGCATCCGGCTTGTAACAAGAAAATTTACAATATCTGCATACCATGGTATACTAGAAAGTGCAAACAACTGCTCTTCAGGGAATGAGTCCTTGATGGAAAACTGTGGCACTGAATCATGAAAAACTAATCGTGATAAATGGTCAGCAACCACATTCTCTACTCCTTTTTTATCTTTGATAGTGATGTCAAATTCTTGGAGTAGAAGTATCCATCGTATTAAGCGTGGTTTGGCCTCTTTCTTATCCAACAAATATTTTAGTGCCGCATGGTCCGTGAAGATAACAATAGGAGCACCAAGGATATAAGAGCGAAATTTATCTAAGGCAAATACTACTGCAAGCAATTCCTTCTCGGTGGTGGTGTAATTCATTTGAGCATCGTTTAAGGTTTTGCTTGCATAGTAAATAACATATGGCTTATTATCCTTGCGTTGTCCTAGGACAGCTCCTATCGCATAGTCGCTAGCGTCGCACATAATCTCAAACGGTAATGACCAATCGGGTGGTCGCACGATGGGTGCAGGGCTAAGCATAGACTTCAACTTTTCAAATGCCTCCTGACAGGTTTCAGTCCAATTGAACGGTGTATCAAGGGATAGGAGGTTACATAATGGTCGAGATATGACACTAAAGTCCTTGATGAATCTCCTATAAAATCCGGCGTGACCCAAAAATGATCTAACATCTCTAACCGTCTTGGGTGCAGGTAGCTTAGCAATTAAATCAGTCTTAGCTCTATCTACTTCCATTCCTTTCGATGAAACAATGTATCCTAGGACAATTCCCTTTGGCACCATGAAGTGACATTTCTCCCAATTCAGTATCAAATTCTTTTCTATACATCGAGCTAAGACTGCTTGTAAATGTGACAGGCAATCATCAAATGAGTCGCCAAAAATGGAGAAATCGTCCATGAACACTTCCAAAAAATTCTCGTTCATGTCTTCAAAGATGCTGAGCATGCATCTTTGGAATGTTGCAGGTGCATTACACAACCCGAATGGCATTCGTCGGAAAGCAAATGTGCCAAAAGGACAAGTGAAGGTAGTCTTCTCTTGATCTTCTGGTGCAATTTCAATTTGATAATATCCCGAATAGCCATCAAGAAAACAATAGAAAGCATGTCCTGCAACTCTCTCCAATACTTGGTCTAGGAAGGGTAGAGGAAAGTGATCCTTTCGTGTGACCAAATTAAGCTTTCGGTAGTCAACACACATACGCCAACTCGTCAGGATACGAGTTGGAACTAGTTCACCTTGTTCATTTTCTACTACCGTCAAACCCGACTTCTTAGGAACAACTTGAGTAGGGCTTACCCACTTGCTATCGGAAATTGGGTGAATAATACCCACATCAAGCAACTTGAGGACTTCTGCCTTAACCACATCTCTCATCGTAGGATTTAACCTTCGTTGCATTTGCCTTGTGGTTTTGGCATTGTCCTCCAAATATATCCGGTGCGTGCAAATTAAGGGGCTAATTCCCTTCAAATCGGCAATAGACCACCCTAAGGCTCCTTTATGATTCTTTAAAACATCAATTAATTTTCTTTCTTGGGTATGATCAAGTCCAGACGAGATGATTACAGGAAAAGTATCTTCGGGTCCAAGAAAAGTATACTTAAGTTCCTTTGGTAAGGGTTTCAATTCGAGCTTGGGTGCTTGCTCATGGGATGGTACTATTTTCACCTCTCGAGGCGACAATTGTTCAAATTTTTCTACTTTTGGTCTCCACCCATTGATCATCATGGCGTTCGAAAAATTCATACTAGGTTTGACCAACAAATCATCTTTATTGGTGCCATTAGAACACCAATCAATTAAACTATCGCCGGATAGATCGTTAAATACTTCAGCTAACAAATATTCCTCCGCGATAGTTTCAACCCAATCAACCTCCTTACTCTCTTCGGGATCATTAGGTTGTTTGCACACATTAAAAATGTTCAGTTCTAAGGTCATGTTACCAAAAGAAAGCTTCATGACGCCATTCCTACAATTAATTAATGCATTAGAAGTCGCAAGGAATGGACGTCCTAAAATGACCGGAATCTGAGACTGTGAGTTCGAAGCCGGATGTGTGTCCAATACGATAAAATCGACAGGAAAGTAGAACTTGTTTACTTGAACTAATACATCCTCGACAATCCCCCTTGGAATTTTAACTGACCGGTCAGCTAATTGCAAAGTGACGGAGGTTGGCTTCAACTCACCTAAACCAAGTTGCTCATATACAGAATATGGCAACAAATTCACACTCGCCCCTAAATCTAACAATGCTCGCTCTATCCTAAAGTCGCCTATGATGCATGAGATGGTTGGGCAACTTGGATCTTTATATTTAGGGAGAATGTTGTGCTGCAAAATAGCACTCACATTTTCAGTTAAAAATGCCTTCTTCTTAACATTTAATCGACGCTTGACAGTACACAAGTCCTTCAAAAATTTGGCATATGAAGGTACTTGTTTTATTGCATCAAGAAGAGGTATGTTGATTTTTACTTGCTTAAAAAGCTCAAGAATTTCAGAATTAGGTTCGAGCTTGTGCAACGGCTTTAACCGTTGTGGAAAAGGTGGAGGAAAAGGACATTCAACTTTCTTAGTAGAAGTTGGGACCTCAACTTCTTCTTTGTCCCTTTCATCAACTTTGGGAGCATCAGAATCAGAAGTGACCTGCGGTCTCAATGGGACGGTTTGATCAATGACTTTCCCATTACGCAAAGTCATGATGCTCTTTGCATGCTCTGTATGCGAACTAGAAGGAGCCGTATTATTACTACCGTGCATTTGTGGGTTAGGTTGGGGTTGAGCTGGAAGCTTACCCTTCTCTTGGGTACTTAGGACGGTAGTCAACATTGACAATTGGTTCCTTATGTCTTCAAAATTTCGAGTATTTTGAGCATTGATATTAGCTTGACCTTGTAGAAAAGTTTGTATGGATTGCAAGGTATCCTCGATATTTGGCTTTTGAGAGGGTGGTGATGCAAAAGTAGGATGTGCAGGTGAAGGAGCTGAATGGTGTGACTGTTGAGGATGATCATTTCTCCACCTAAAGTTTGGATGATTCTTCCAACCAGGGTTATAGGTATTCGAGTATGGATCGTTATAAGGCTTTTGGTAGGAGTTCATAGCATTTGCTTGATCGTGCAAGACTTCTTTGAATGCCGGTATGGTGGGACAATCTGTAGTAGTATGACCCGACATATCGCAGATACCACAACACTCATTTCTAAGTTCTATAGTCTTGACAGGCTCAATCTTCCTAAGCTCAATTTCTTCTACCTTCCTAGTGAGGGCTGCCATTTTAGCATGAAGATCATCCTCAGTTCTGAGGTTGTAAAGGCCTCCCTGTACAGAGCTAGTAGGCTTAGGCAAAGACTTGTTGTTTCTATCCCCGTTATCCCAAAGTTGGGCAGTCTCAGCAAGGGAATCCAAATACTCCCATGCCTCATCAGGGTGTTTTTCTAAAAATCTACCATTGCACATGGTCTCTACAAATTGTTTTAACTGTGAAGATAAACCTTCATAAAAGAAGCTAATGGTTCTCCAAGTTTCGAATCCGTGATGAGGGCATGAGAGAAGAAGGTCTTTAAATCTTTCCCAACATTCATAAAATGTTTCATTATCTTTTTGTTGGAAATTGCTAATATGTCTTTTTAAAAAGTTGGTCCTTTGTGTGGGAAAGAACTTCTTTAAAAATTCTCTCTGCATATCTTGCCAAGTTCTTATTGATCTAGGTCGCAACGAGTTTAGCCATGTTTTGGCCTTATCCTTTAGAGAGAAAGGGAACAATGTCAACTTGAGGACATCCTCGGTGACGTTCGGCACTCTAAATGTAATGCTCAATTCTTCAAAATCTTTCAAATGAAGATACGGACTCTCGGACTCTAACCCGTGAAACTTGGGCAGCAATTGGATTATCCCTGGTTTGATGTCAAAATGTCCTACATTATCAGGAAAAATTATGCATGAAGGCTGACTAGTCCTAGCCGGTTGTAGGTATTGTCTTAGAGTCATAACATGGGGTTCTCGTTCTCGATTGTGGTGACTCCCCGCATCTTCATTTAGATCAGCCATCTCACAAGGTGTGAGATATTGCGAAGGAATTTCAGAAGTATGTCCTAAGGGATGATCTAAAGTTGTACGACTTAATCGACCGGTGTCGTCCCTATTCCACTTTAGCATGCAAAATATTTCCCTCTTTTTTTTTTCTTTTTTTTTAAAAAAAATAAATAAATATAAGTACCAACTAAAGATACTCTAAAACGACATCCTAAAACAAAAAATCCTATTCACAATCAAACATGCAACAAAACATTACACCTCAATTTCTAATATTTTTCTTAAATTTCTAGACAGCTCCTAACTGGTTTGAAGAGGACACCTAAGCCTCCAATCCGGTCTAATGAACCTAGTTGACCAGGTAAGCTCCCAGGTAAGTGGAGGGGTCACGATGTGTTCGCAAA
This sequence comes from Phoenix dactylifera, assembly GCF_051530095.1. Taxonomy (NCBI): domain Eukaryota; kingdom Viridiplantae; phylum Streptophyta; class Magnoliopsida; order Arecales; family Arecaceae; genus Phoenix; species Phoenix dactylifera. Next base: position 19,886,175 of record NC_143199.1, on the reverse strand, counting down.
GGTCCCACTTAAAACCCACTTGCCTCGAACAGATGAACTGTCTCCCTTATAGGGACAAAGCTTGCCTAGACATCAACTAAGCCACAGAGCAAAATTGGTGCAACTTTCGGTGGTCTTCGTCCTATTGAGCTCGAATGTCCTTAGGGGCCAACGTCTAGTTGATTTTAGTTAAGCTTGGGATATTTATGCACTGGGGTGATTTTTGGGCTAAGGACGAGTGATGAAATCCCGACCTTATCTTTTTAAATGGGTTCAGCCCTTAGAATATTTTATGCTGATGCCTTATACTATATGCAACAATCAAGAGATTTTTTTTTTTAATGTTTTATGACATGGCATTAAATTTCATTGAATAGGTGATCAAGCAAATTATTTATTTATTTTTTTAAATTTTATGAGTTGAAGTCTGAAATTTGAAATTTGAAATTTGAAATTTAAAATTTTAGGTTTTCCTTCTTTTTTTTAATTTTGAATGATCACACTTGATCTTTTCTTAAAGTTATTTTTTTTTTTCAATTTTCAATTATCAACAAGGGTTAATAAGAGATGATAACAATAAATTTCTTATTCTAAAAAAAATTAGATGCAGAAAATTCAAAGCAGAAAGCAGCAAGGTTTCGTATTAATCTAATGGTCTTAAAAGTCTCAGAATATTAATCAGACCGTTCAGATTATTGAAAAATATGTCTTGCACCAGCTGACCAAATTTGAGTCCAATCAGACGGCTAATTTCTATGATATCAGAGTTTGATGCAGACTGTGTAGTGAATTAAAAATAGTAGTAATTTTTTTTTTCAAAAGAAAAATACTAACTACTAAGGTAAAAATTAAATCTAAAATTATACTAATAACTCAGCCGTTCCCCGGCAACGGCGCCAAAAACTTGGTGCAAAAGTAAAACTGTTCTCCCAAGTGCAGGAGAATCGCACAAGTAGTATAACTCGGAAGTCCGAGGTCGATTCCTCAGGGAACGATCTATAGATTATTAGCGTAATTTTTAGATGTAATTTTTAGTGGATCTTCAGAAATTAAAAGCAGAGAATAATAGATAATTAAACAACGTTCAAGAATATAGAGAAGGCTAGGGATCTGGATTCCCTCTTGACAATGTTACTTTCAACAATTAAATTTTGCGATTCTTGATTAAGGATTAATTAGATAGAATAGTTCTAAGCATGGGATATATACTTTGAAAACATAAATTCAACATTTAAGTATTTATCGTGCCGGTTACGTCTACGACAAATCAAAAATCGAAACAATCCATGCATCAATAAATATAAACCATACAAGATCTATCTAATAAATAAATATGCAAGAATCCAAAACATACCAATGGATATAAAACAATTAGAATAAAGGTTTAGAATGTACTTGATGAAAGCAACATGACAAGGGTTCATCCATCACCCTTTTGCCAAAGAAATTAGCTTTCCATTACAAAAATCACCTCCCCTTTTGTTTTTCTTTTCTTTTCTTTTCAGAAACAGGGCATACCCTGTTTCTCTTTTTCCTTTTTTTTCTTTGAATGGCTGCTTCCCCTGTTTTCTTTTCTTCTTCCCACGAATCAGCCTCCCCTTTTTCCCTTCTCAGCCGACTCCTCTTATACTCAACTCTCCCTCTCTATGGATCTTGGGAATGCGCTGGAGGAGGCTGAATCTTAGGCGCGTGAGGCTGGGAGGTGATCGCGGGCGAAGATGAGCTGGAAATGAAGCTCGGACGGGTGAGTCACAGATCTGGAAGATGCCTGGAAGGAAGGAGCGTGGACGCGGGGATCTGTGGGAGGAGCGGACGCTGATCTCGGCTGGGATATTGCGGAGAAATGAAGCCGCGGACGCTGTGGAGGAGGCAGTGTGCTGGGAAGCTTCACGATCTCTTCCGGATGTCCGCTGGGAAGATTCACGGGATGCTGGGACGCGTGAACTGATCACGGCCGGAAGAAGAGCTGGGAGGCGTAGATGGTGCTCACGGAAGTTGATCGCTTCACGGGATGCTGGGAATCCCGAAGATTGCTTGCAGATGAGAGCTGATGGCAGAGGTTTGCATGCGAACGGAAAGGCTGAAGAGCCGGCTGCGGGATGGAGGAGGCGGCTTCACAGGCTCAGGCGGACGTTTGGGTGCGGGAGAATCGCGCGTGCTTCGCGGAAGAACGGAGGAGGCGGACGGCTGGGACGCTGATGGACGAAGGAACTGATCGTGGAGATCTGAGAGGAGCTGGTGATGCGGACGGGGTCGCGGTGGAGAAGATGGACGGCTGGGAAATCCGTTGCGAGAGGATCGTGGAAGGCTGCAGGGGGGGCGCTGGAGTTGTGTGGGATAGCCAACCAATACTTGGAATATTTCCCCAACTACACGTGATCTTTCTTTATTTTGATCCCCAATGTGCTCTAGAAGCTGTGGTATGTAGACATGTGTAGCTCCGGTGCAAGTATGCTTGACCAGGTTCAATTATGCTCCTAACATCATCAGGCTTGGAGCCATGCCTTATCCCAAACTATACAAAATGCGCATTTAAACTCTTGATTTACAATAACCTGTGCACCACAAAAATATAATATTAATGCAACACTTTTATCATTATTTATTAGCAATAATATTAATTTAAGTGATGTGTAAATCGCACTTTTGTGCTCTCATCATGTCACATCACCATTCAGAACATGATCTCTTATGAAGTGATGTCTTATCTCAATATGTTTAGTTCTTGCATGCTGAATTGGATTTTTGGTTAGATTAATTGCACTTGTATTATCACAATTAATGGAAATTTTGTCTTGCTTAATGCCATAGTCTTCAAGTTGTTGTTTAATCCACATGATTTGAGCACAACAACTCCCGGCAGCTACATATTCAGCTTCAGCAGTAGATAATGCAACCGAGTTTTGTTTCTTGCTAAACCATGAAATTAAGTTTTCTCCTAGGAATTGACATGACCCGCTGGTGCTTTTTCTATCAAGTTTACAACCAGCAAAGTCTGAATCTGTGTATCCTATTAAGTTCAGACTAGATTCTTTAGAATACCATAAACCTATACTTTTTGTTCCTATTAGGTATTTAAAGATTCTTTTTACTGCAATTAGATGAGATTCCTTAGGATTAGACTGATATCTAGCACACATGCATACACTAAACATGATATCAGGTCTACTTGCAGTGAGATACAATAAAGATCCTATCATACCTCTATACATCTTTTGATCTACAGATTTACCTGATTCATCTTGGTCTAGTTTGCATGATGAGCTCATGGGTGTGCTGATTGACTTATTTCCCTCCATATCAAACTTCTTAAGCATCTCCTTGATGTATTTAGCTTGATTGATGAAGATCCCTTCTTTTGATTGTTTGATTTGAAGCCCGAGGAAATAGTTCAGCTCTCCCATCATGCTCATTTCAAACTCACCCTGCATCAAGTCAGCAAACTTTTCGCAGAGGCGATTGTTAGTAGCACCGAAAATAATATCATCAACATAAATCTGCACTACTAACATATCTTTGTTTTTCTTCTTTAGAAACAATGTTGTATCTACATTTTTCTTAGAGAACTCATGTTCTAGTAAGAATTTGCTAAGCCTTTCATACCATGCTCTAGGTGCTTGTTTCAAACCATAAAGAGCTTTGTTCAGTTTATACACATGATTAGGGTATTGATGATTTTCAAAACCAGGAGGTTGTTCTACATACACCTCCTCATGAATATACCCATTCAAAAATGCACTCTTTACATCCATTCCTTGGAGCATGCAAATGCTAATAATAATCTAATTGCCTCTAGTCTAGCTACAGGAGCAAAGGTTTCATCAAAATCTATACCTTCTTCTTGATTATACCCCTTTGCTACTAGTCTAGCCTTATTCCTTATTACAATTCCATTTTCATCAAGTTTGTTTTTATATATCCATTTGGTGCCTATAATTGAATATTCAGAAGGTCGTTCAACTAGATTCCATACCTTGTTTCTAGTAAATTGGTTTAATTCTTCTTGCATTGCATTTATCCAATTTACATCTTTTTCAGCTTTTTCTATGTGTTTGGGCTCAAAATGTGAGACAAAAGCTAGATGATTATTTAAGTTCCTAAGAGATGCTCTAGTCCTAACAGGTTGAGATGGATCATCTAAAATTAATTCCTTAGGATGCCCGTGAGCAAACCTCCATGCCTTAGTCAGCCCATGATCCACAATAGTCTCTTGGCTTGATGATGCATCTCCAATTAATTTTTGATTATCATCTTGTAACGTCATCTCATCTATCTTTTCTTCAAAAATTTCAGCATCATCATCAAGATTAACTCTCTTACTAGAAGAGGTATCACTAGAATCATCAAAAACAACATGTATGGATTCTTCTATAACTAGGGTTCTTTTATTAAAGACTCTATAGGCTTTACTAGTTGTAGAGTACCCTAAGAATATACCCTCATCAGATTTAGAGTCAAATTTTTCTAGATTATCTTTTCCATTATTATGAACAAAACACCTACATCCAAAGACATGAAAATAATTTACCTTTGGTTTTCTGTTTTTCCAAAGTTCATAAGGTGTTTTCTTTATAATGGGTCTCAATAAAACTCTATTTAATATATGACATGAGGTATTGATGGCTTCTCCCCAAAAGTACTTAGGGAGGTTACTTTCACATAACATGGTTCTAGCCATTTTCTCTAGAGTTCTATTTTTCCTTTCCACAACTCCATTTTGTTGTGGTGTCCTAGGTGCAGAAAAATTATGAGTTATCCCCTTTTTACTACAAAACTCATCAAATAAATAATTTTCAAATTCGGTTCCATGATCACTTCTAATAGCTATGACTGAAGTATCTCTAGCATTGGTTACTTCCTTATGAAATTTCTTAAAAACTGAAAATGCTTGATCTTTATGAGCTAAGAACATGACCCAAGTGTATCTAGAAAAATCATCTACAATAACTAGACCAAATTTATTTCCACCTAGACTTGTGGTTCTAGTTGGTCCGAATAGATCCATGTGTAGTAGTTCTAGAGGTCTAGAGGTAGAGACACACTTTATGGATTTAAAGGAGTTCCTTGATTGTTTGCCATATTGACAAGCTTCACATATTTTATTCTTTTCAAACTTTAGTTTTGGCAAACCTATCACGGAATCTCTTTTAACTAGTTTAGATATTGTGTCCATGCTTGCATGACCTAACTTACGGTGCCATAACCAACTAGCATCATTATCCTTAGTTTCATTAACAACTAAACATGGGTTATGTTTGGCAAGATCCTCAAAGTCTACAACATACACATTCCCACGTCTTATTCCTTTAAAAACTAAACTATTGTCATTTGAGTTTGTTATGATGCATAGTGATGGTTTGAACATAACATCATAACCTCTATCACACAATTGACTAATGCTTAGTAGATTATGCTTAAGACCATCAACATATCGAACATTATCAATAAAGGTTGAAGGGATAATTTGTACTTTACCTATACCAATGATGTGACCTTGGTTATTGTCTCCAAAAGTCACAGCACCTCCCTTCTTAGCTTCAAGGGTGAAGAATTGATCCTTGTCACCCGTCATGTGTCTTGAGCAGCCACTATCCAAGTACCAACAATTTTTGTCGACCTTGGCTGCAAGACACTCCTACACAAGCAAATCATATACATTTAGGTACCCAAGTTTTCTTGGGTCCTTCATGGTTAGTAATGTTGGTTCCTTTTGGAACCCAAATTCTTTTAATTTTTCTTTTAGTTTTACCTTTTCTATAATCACATACATTTGCTTTATGTCCTAATGTTCCACAACAAAAACATGTTATTTTCTTAGTTTTACTTTCCCTTGCTTTAACAAAGAAGTTACTAAGGAGTTTTTGCTTATTTTTAGGTTTATACCCTAAACCTGCTCTATTGAATACAGCTCGTTGACTATTAAGTATCATCTCTAATTTTTCTAAGCTATATGTAAATTTTTCTACAATAGGCTTGTACTTTTCAAGTTCGAGTGTCAATTTTTATTTTTCTATTTTCATATTATTTAATTCTTTTGTGAGACTCTCTTTTAAGATATGTTTATTATTTTTAAGTTCTACTATTTCTTTGTTCAGCCTTTCGTTATCTTTAGTTAAGGTATTATTCTTTTGAATTAAGATTTGATTGCTTGTCTTAAGTTCTGAATTTTCTTTGATAATAATATCTTTTTCTTTAACTAATGTATCATACTTCCGGAGGTGAGTTTGGTTAGTTAGTTTTAATTCTTTGTTTTTAAGGTTTATTGTCTTGTACTCGTCCATTAATTCATTGAAGGCATCATATAGTTCATCGAAAGTAAAATCTAAATGTGTTGCGGATGTTACCTCATTGTCGTTAGCCATAAAACACAGATTGGCCTTTTCTTCTTGTTCTTCATCCGATGATGATGATGATGTGTCGGAGTCCGATAGGGTGGAGACGAGGACTTTCTTCTTCTTGTACTTGCTCCCCTTCTTCAGTAAAGGACACTCAGCTCTGAAGTGCCCTGGCTTCTTACACTCATAACATCCAATCCCCTCATTTTCTCTTTTCTTACCTTTATCCTTGTGATAGGAACTTGAGGGGCCTCTTCTTTGATGTGAGGACTTCTTCCGGTTGATGAGTCTTCTGAATTTCCTTACAAGGAGAGCCTCATCATCATCTCCCTCATTGTCTTCTTCTTCACTGCTACTACTGCAAGATAAGTCTTTGTTAGTAGAAACAGATTTTAATGCTATTACCTTTTTCTTGTGAGAAGACTCTTCTTCGCTGTGTTGTTTCATTGTGAGCTCGTGCGTCATTAGGGATCCAAGAAGTTCCTCAAGTGGAAGCTTGTTCAAGTCTTTGGCTTCTTGGATTGCCGTCACCTTGGCTTCCCATGACCTTGGTAGACAGCGAAGAATCTTCCTGACAAGTTCACTGTTAGTATAATTTTTGCCAAGGCTTTTTAGGCCATTGACAATGTCAGTAAACCTAGTGAACATGCAAGTGATTGTTTCATTAGAATCCATCTTAAATAACTCATACTTATGAACTAATATATTTATTTTGGATTCTTTGACTTGATTCGTGCCCTCATGGGTCACTTCAAGTCTATCCCAAATCTCTTTTGCAGAATTGCAAGTAGAGACTCTATTGAATTTATTTCTATCTAATGCACAGTAAAGCACATTCATTGCTTTGGCATTGAGTTGTGCCTTCCTAAAGTCATTGTCATCCCAATCTTTTTCAAGTTTGGGTACAGTGACACCCTCTACATAGATGGATGGGATGTATGGTCCATTTAATATAATGGTCCACATCTCATAGTCTTGGGCTTGGATAAATATTCTCATCCTAGCCTTCCAATATGAGTAGTCGGATCCATTAAAGAATGGGGGTCTTTGGGTAGACTGGCCCTCAATGTGGGAAGATCCAAATGGGGTTGTCATTTTGATCTTTACTCTTTGGGTAAAAAGAGTTCAGGCTCTGATACCACTAGTTGCCCAGATAGACAACCCAAGAAGGGGGGTGAATTAGGTTTTAAAATAATTTTTACAATTAAATGGTTTGTGAGATACTAATTAATCCTTTTTGCAAGTTGATTAATTAGATGCTATGTGCAGTGAACGAAATGAAAGTGAGAGAGACAAATGCAATCACAAACACAATGATTTTATAGTGGTTCGGAGCTAACCCTTACTCCTACGTCCACTCCCCAAGCCTCACTTGGGAATTCACTATGACCCCTCGGATTACAGCCGGTTGTTTTACAAGCTCACAACCCAACTTGTTGTTTTACGAGGTCACAACGAACTCGGTCGGTTTTCCCAGGCTCACCGACTTGAACCGCCCGATTGTTTTTCCGGGATCACAATCGAACCCTTACACCGTTGGTTTCAACCTAGGCTCACCAACAAACCTATATACCCTTGATTCAATCCCCTGATTGAATCAAGTAAGAACCAAATGGAAAGAACAAAGACAAACAGAAAAATAGAGCTTCTAAAAAGCAGATATACAGCGATATATATAAGAGAAAAGTTAAGAGCCCTCAAACACGTTTGAGATGAAGTAGAGAAGGGCTTCTTGAACTTTGGGTCTCCTCTTGAATGTCTGGAAGACTTGAAGGCAGGAGGAGACTTCTTTAATGCTGGGAAGAGTTGGTTGACTAGAGTTAATGGGCCTCTTCCTTCTTTTCCGTTGAAATCAGTTTGCAGATGAAGGATTCTTGTTTTCTTTGAGTGGAATGTTACTTCTCTACTTTGCTACAGTCCTCTGTGGCTATTTAAGCCATTCCCCATGGAAACTAGCCGTTAGACACACTTTACTAGCCGTTCTGCACATTCTGCACATCCTGACAATATGTCCGTTGGGGTCGGAGTCGACTCGCGCGATCTGGAGTCGACTCGACTGTAGTAGGAGTCGACTCATGCTTTTCTGGAGTCGGCTCGGCAACTATTCCGGATTTGAATTAAAGTGAGCTTCTCGACTGGGAGTCGACTCGACTTAACCCGGAGTCGACTCCCCAAAATCTGGAGCTGACCTTGCACTTTTGGAGTCGGCTCATCCCATGGAATCCATAGAGCTATTCTTCAACTTGGCTCACTCGAGTCGACTCGGAAATTCTGGGAGTCGACTCGGCGCTCAGAGCCCGAACTCCTGATCTTCTGTCTTTTGGCTCGTCCAGTCTTGGAGTCGACTCGAACTGTTCCGGAGTCGACTCGGCTCTCAGTATCCGAAAAACAGTCTTCTGTCTTTTTGGAGTAGCGCTGCCTTGGAGTCGACTCGAACTGTCTTGGAGTCGACTCGCATCTCAGAGACAACAATACTGTCTTCTGTCTTTTTGGGGTCGCGCTGTCTCGGAGTCGACTCGGGCTTTGCGGGAGTCGACTCGCCTCTCAGTGCCCGAAAGTTGGTCTCTGACTTTTGCCTTGTATACACTGAGAGTCGACTCTCGCTTTCTTTGGAGTCGACCTGCCAACCATCGGAGTCGACTCGCGTTCCTCAAGAGTCGACTCGGCTCTCAGGGTCCGAAAACTGCTCTCTGACTTTTTGTCTGTAACTCCCTGGAGTCGACTCATACTGCTCTGGAGTCGACTCGGCTAGCATCGGAGTCGACTCGCGCTCTTCAGGAGTCGACTCGCTGACAGGTTTTGAGTTGTATCTTTCTGCTCGTCTGTCTGTTCTCAGTTGGAGTCGACTCGTAATGTTCTGAAGTCGACTCGAGCCTGTGCCAGTGCTTCTGATATGCTTGGAGTCGACTCGTAATATCCCGGAGTCGACTCGAGTCTCAGACTTTGGTTCATCTTGACTTCTTAACTTATCCAAAATATCTTGAACCAAAACCAGATGCACTTAACCATAAATTTATAAGATTTTCACTGAAATACTAGATTGAATTCATTAGTAATCATAAGATATACTCAAATGCTTTGAGCTCATCAAAATTAAATAGGATTTTAATCAATCACTCCACAAGTAGGTTCCATCGACGAGGCTGCCGAAGTATGCAGCCTCGAACTCAGCCCGATAGGCCGGAAGCAGCGTGACGCGGAATACCTGACGCGCGACCTGGCCATCGTAGAGGGCCGAGTCGCCCTCGTAGACGACCCACTCTGGGCAATAGGGCCTTCTCTCCTGGCAGGTCTCGGCCCCCGAAGAGCTCGGAGGGATGGATCTCGCCGAGCTCGGAACCCCGAGACCGCTGCCAGTCTCAGTGCCCAAGCGCCGCAGGTGGACGACTTGACGACTCGGCCACTGAGAAATAGGGGCCGGGCAAGTAGGAATTGCGGGAGCCCTCGCAGAGCTCGAGCCCGCGTGCCCGGCGGGCGGAGCCTCCCTCCGGGCGAGGTCGGAAGTCCCAACCCTAGGGGCCCTCACTTCGGGGGGAGCAGCTGTCGGAGCAGGCCTTGCCTTCTTCCTTGGCTCGGGTGGAGCCCCGCCAGCCTCAGCTGCCCTCTTCCTGTAGCGGGCAGGCAGGGCAGCATTACTGGTCACCATTCTGGCAAGGTCTGAAAGAAAGAGCCCGAATGTAAGGATAAAAGAAAGAGAGAGAAAGAAAAAAAGTAAAACAATTAAGACAAAAAACGACGGAACAGAGCCACATAACCGCTCTTACCCTGAGGGCGCACCGAGCTCAAGCCAACATTCACAAAAGCCACCTCGCTCACGAGGTCGTTCAGAAGAATGTTCTCCTCGAGGCCGTAAAGAGCATCGAGGGTCTTCTGCTCGCTCTCTGAAAGTCTGGGGAGCTTGTTGGCGGCCTTGAGCCGGGCCTGCCCCCACCTGGGGTCGAATCCCCACGTGTGCTCGGAGGAAAGAAAGAAAAACCTCTCCTTCCACCTATGAATGGATGAAGGAGCACCCCGAAAGAGTGACCTACTGCCCCGAAGGGCAAGATAAAACCACTCCCCATCCGCCGGATTGGACTTCAACAAGAAGCACCGACGGAGGACAATTATCGAGGTCGGTATCCCGTGCGCGAAGCAGAGGGACAGAAAACCGACGATGGTCCTCCATGCGTTCGGAAAGAGCTGCGCCAGGACAAGCTGATATGTCGCCAGGAGCTTGTTCACGAACCCATGCAAGGAAAATCGCAGGCCGGCCCAGAGTGTCTCTACGTACACCCTGATCCGACCTGGGGGAGGCCTCGTCACCCGATCCTCCGACCCTGCGGGTTCAAGACGAAACCCGCACCGAGAGAAAAACCACTCGCCGATCATTTCCAACTCCTCCTCGCCCAAAGTGGATCTGAGTTCGTCCGGGCCACGACCCATCTCAAAAAAAAGAAGAAAAGAGGACAAAAACCTCCGAGCAAGCGAGGGGGAAGCACCTACTGAGATTTCCGCTGAAAGTGCCGACGACCCAAAGGTGGAAAGTCAAGATGATCGCCGGAAAACGCCTTGGAGCACCGTCGAAAGAAACTAAATGAAGATCGAAGAACAAGGGGGAAGAAAGCAGAAGAAGAAGCAACAACAGTGGCGGCCAAACGAGAGCCCTTAGGGCCAGAATAAGGGTTTATATAGGCCCATCCGATGACCCAGATTGACAGAGCCGGATCCCGCTTTCCAGGATTACGCCACATGTCGGCCTCGGGAACCAAAGCAGCGTATCAACCCGAATCAACGCTTTAAATGAAGAATCGAAGCGGCGTCTCATCGGATCCAGAAGCCCTATCGTGAGCCCGCGGCCCGGAGCAAACTCGAAAAGCGAAAGGGCATCACGTCGTGCCCTCCCCGGAGAATGCGGAGCGGCGAAACAATTCAAGGCTACTTGGTCCCACCAACCGATTAAGACAATTACTTCCTTCACCCGAGCTCACTAGCGACTCGAACTCAGAAGTCGGGGGTAGTGTTGGGGGAAAAATGGAATGCCCAAAACACGTGGGTACGTTGCCGGCATGTGACAGAAGGCGCGGCGACAGCACTCTCAACGGCGATAGCACCCTCAAGGCGCCCGACCTCAAGGCGCCCGCCCCCCAGGGCGCCCGACCTCGAGGCGCCCGACCTCCAGGGCGCCCGACCTCGAGGCGCCTGACCTCGGAGCATATGGCCCAACGGCCCTGGTCTCGGCCAAACAAGATCCGATCGGCCCTCGGTCCAAAAAGAGCCTGATCATAGGGCAAGGCAAACTCCTCCACCCCGCCGAGAATCAAGTTCCTCCTCTCCTCACCCGAGACTTAATCCCGCAATCTCCGCTCGGATGACTGACAACGATTAAATGCGCATGGTCTCCATGGACCGCCAGCTTACTCCAAATCTCAGGCCACCTACGGCAACTCGCTGACTCGCTCTATCTCGTTCAGTCATCTACGGCGACCCATTAATGCGCCACTCCGTCCCGATCGGTCATCCACGGCAACCCATTAATGCGCATGGTCACGACCAATCATGACGGTAACCTACTGATAAGTGCTAAATAATGCATAAATTAATATCTTATTCATAGCACTTATCATTATTTTAATTCATATATTTTATGAATTTAACTAAAAAATGTGTTACCTTCATCATTGCATTTGAATAAATTATTAAAGGTAATTCAAGTTTTACTTATCTACTGATTGAGTCTAATATATGCAGGTTGAGTCAAGTTCATTAGGGATTATTCCTGGACCTAAACCACATGCACCCCGCAAATCAAGACTCTCTGATTCAGTCACCCGACTCTTTTCCACATGATCCAATTCCCCTATTTTAATCTCAAAAACGATAAAATCCCCTCAATTATTTGTCTTTCAGATCTCAAAGTATACCATCTATAGTTGCACGGATCCTAAAGAATTTCAGCTTTATCCCTTCCAAAATGCTCTGCATCGTTCCCAGCAAAACAATATCATTTCCAACATTTTCCCATTCTCCAGCATCCGCGGTTGATCCCATGTGAAGTCTCAAATCCCGCTCCACGGACAACGCTCACGTGTGCATGGCCTCCGCGTTGGCCTCTTCCGGATCACTCCCAACGGCGGATCAGATCAACTCTGAGAACAAGGTTATCCTCTTCCCATCGTATCCACGTCAACAAACCTCCCATGCTAGCCTTCCCCTGTTCCGAAACAAAGGTAACAACTATCCGTGATTCAAGGCCCCTTCCAGATTATTTCCCAGCATCTCCCCCCTACTCAAATGATCCAAACTCCATGCTCCCCACGACCAAATTCCCATCCACGTCATTGTTCTTCCGAACTACTAGATTTCCTCTCGTTCCATCCAAAGATCTCCTCCCAATTAAATCCAATCTCTCCCCTGTATCACGTTCATCCTTATCCCATGAACAGAATTCATCCGCAGCCGTGAGCATAGTCAACGTTGCATCCCAAACCTCCTAGCTATCAGCCGAAATCCTCTCAACTTTGTGGGCTTTCTCCACATATGTTTCAGCTCCTCTGTTTCACGCATCTTCATCACAGTCGTAAGCTTGAATCCAGCATCCACGTCTCTGCTTCTTTAGGTTTGTTTCAGCCATCCGCGAGCTTCTTCCACGTAGTCCATCCCATGGCCGCAGATCAAGCAACTTCCCTCGGAATCACATCCACGTTGATCTAACTTCATCCCGCATCTTTCTCCCAACCGTGATCTTCTCCCGTTCGGATCAGCACCCCATTTCTTCCGAACGCCCGTGGGATAAACTCAAATCCCAGCCGTATCCTTCTTCCGAACCAAGTCCAGATCACATCCCAACTCCCCTGTTCCACGATAGAGCTGCGTCTCCTCCATGTCCTTCCCAGCCACCCTCTTCATCCGGATATCCTGCTGCCAGCCAGGATAACATCTCTAACAAACCCATCCTCATCCTTCCCACGCTCACATCCAAACTTCCCCTAGCATCCGTGTCGTCTTCCCATCGTTTCTTCATCACAGATCCATCCGCGTGTCATCCCCTGTTCCACATCATCTCCCAGCTTCATCTCTTCCGAATCCCTCGCGCCTGCGCCCATCTTTTCCGTGATTCCTTGCTTCTGGATTCCCCCCATCCTGTTTCTTCAACATCCTCGTCACCCCCCTGCAGCCGAAGATCAAGCAACAGACTTCTGGATCAACTACCAGCTCACCTTCCTCTGCTTCGGAATCAAATCCCAACAGCATACCAACTCAAGGATGAAGCTAACTTCAACGAAATCAGTTCCCAGACTATAATCCCAACGCTCGGATTAAATCTTCTACGCGTCGCTCGCTGCCGTGGAACAGAAGCCGTTCCTCCATCCTCATCTTTTCACTCGGGAAGCTTATCCTCCGGATGCTAACAGAGGCTATAAAAGGAAGGGAGTTCTCTTCTCTGGGACTCATTCCTCCTCTTCCCCACGAGGGGAGGGGGCTGATCCCATTCCTTCTCCCCCCACCGGGGGGGGGGAGGCTTCTCCCATCATCTCCTCTCGGAGGCAAGTCCCACCGGGAGAAGAAGAGGGAGTTCCCACAGAAACAGAGAAGGGAGAGAGGAGTTTTGGTCATTCTGGGAATGATTTCCCAAAGAAAAAAAATAAAGAAAGAGGGAGAGATGGGAGCCCACTGCTGTGCTGCTGCCGTCTCCAACTCCATGGAAGACTGATCTCCTCTCTAGGGCTGGATGTAGCCCTAATACAGGGATATGGGTTTTATATTTTATTTTATATTCTTGGGGTTGTATGAACTTATTGTTTTTAATGGATATCTTCTTTTGAATCATATTTAATTTCTGTGATTTTAAATATGATGTTCGTACAACTGTTCTTTATGATCACTAAGTAAATATAAGATAGTCCATGCTTAGGAAAGATGCGATGTGCTGCCACCTTAGATTAGGGTAGACATTTCATGCCTACTGAAGATGGATTATGCCCAAATTACTTTTGTGAATTTTTATTCAAATGCTTATTAGGCTTGTAGCCAATTTGCATGTTAATCCAAGAATAAATTAAAATATAAATAACCCTTGTTCCGATGTTAGTGGTGAATTCCTTGCCCTAGGTTCTCCTAAACTGATATCCCTTTAATTACATTTTTTTTTAATTGAATTGTTTAGTTTAATAGTCTTCACAAATTCATCATTTTAAATATTTTTTTTTTAAGAAAAACAACTATACCTCAATCCCTGTGGATCGATACCCGTAATCACTATCCTACCAGATACGTGCTATTGCGTGGTCTTTAAAATTGACTATCACCTACTTCGTCCAGTTACGTCTCAGGTAATCCTGCACCCTTCCTATAAAAGGGAAACTCCTTCCTCTTGAAGAGGGATCCCCTCCCTGGATTTCTATTATTGGCGATACACTCATCGCCTTCTCCAAACTAGGCCCCCTTTGACTTAAGTTTCGGAGGGCCGGCGCCGGAAACCCCGGCCACCGGCTTCTTGCAGGTCCCTGAAGAACGCCATCCGCCAACACGCCGCCCACCGGAGCTCCTCCTTCTCAGCCGAGCGGTCCTCCGGATCTAATTTCCAGCAACAGTAGTCGTCCAGGTATGGGTTGTCCCGCCGGATCCTTAGCATGATCGCATGATTGCTGGAGCTGGATTTTAGTTTGATGTCGAACCATCTCCTGGGTGGATTCTCCTGAGGAGGAAGGACGGGGCGATTGTGTGAAGATTTCACTCCTAGTCGACCGCGCAGGCCCTTAATGAAGTCCGTGTATTTTGCCCAGTGGCTACCCTTCCCTTCAACATCGAACTCCGCGGTGAATTCCGCCATTAACTTCCACTGCTATTGCAATTTGGATTGATGGCAATTTGATTACCTCTTCAGGCGTGGAGACGAAGCTGAAGCCCCTTTATGATAGCCAAAAGCACCTTTTTTTTATTATTTTTTATTTTTTTCTAGGTGCGTGCGCATGTGGACTTTTCTCTTGTATTATTCCAGGGCAGATGCAGGTAGCCATCAGCAAGTCACATAAGCCAATCTTTTTTTGATCTTTTATCGCCATCGGCAAGTCACATCATCACTAAAAACTTTTTTTTAAAAAAATAAATATATTAAACCAATTTAGGATAGATACATCCGTAAATATTAAAAAATAAAATAAATGACAACTTTAAACAAATATCTATTACAGTCGCCCACAACATAGATACTTATGACGAGCAAATGATGCCACCCAGTGTGCTATATTATTAGTTTCTCCCCACTCATATTTTACTTTAAAAACTAAAGAGCTGCTATCATTTTCCAATAACCCGGACACAGAACGGATATTGGTGTGTGAAGTTGTCGAACTAAAAAGCTATCTAATAACTATCAAAGAAGTTCCCTTCTAAAACAACATATGAACCCTTCAAAATCTTAGTGACATATAATATACTTTTCCATGCCGCCCATAATTTTGTCGTAGAAATAGCAATGCCAAACAATATAATGCCTCCTGCTACAACTAACGTATCACTTGTACTTCCAATAACAAACCTTGTTCCACCCAAATAACTTCATCTTAACACACTACATTTTAAGTTAACCTTAAGAAAATCAATAGGTGGGGGCTGCTGAGTAAATTATCGGAGTTTTAGCTTAAAAAAATAATTTTTTAAAAAATAAATATACCAACTTATTCTCTAAATTTTAGATGTTTAAAAACTTTAAAACTCTTATCTTTTTCTTCAGACATTTCTTTTAGAAGAGTTGCGACTTTTCGGAAAAAAAGCATTGGTTCCGGTTCTGTAGGAATGCGATGTTTCTGAAACATTGCATCTTTGAAAATGCCACATCGTATCGGTCACCGGACAGAGTCTATAAATGGGCTTTGGGTCTAGTATTTTGGATAGCTCAATCTAAATTATTACTTTTTTGCTTTTTGAGACGAAATAAAGAATTCTTCTCTTCTTTTTATTTTTTTTCTTTCAAACCTCTTTCAAGTTTTTGTTTTCATCTAAGCATCTGAAAGAGCCGGTCGGGTTAAGCCTTCCCAGCGATCGTGCTTGTTAGAGGAGAATTGGGCTAAGCCAGGTTGTTATATCTTGAGAACGAGATCGCTGCAAACCTGCACATAGGGGGTGAAATACATTCTTAGGGCAGTGTATATCTCACGTCTCGATCCAAGCAAGCTCTTTGCAATCTTTTAATTTTTTTCTAGTAGATTATTTCTTTATAATAGTTTTATAAAATAAAAATATAGCAGGCAAAATACTTTTTGAACATAAAGAACTTCACCAAACGACCAAGCTGAGGGAACTGAGGTTATATGGAGAAGGTGGGGTGGCGTCCACTTTATTTTAGCAGCCGAAGTTGACGAAGTGGGCTCTCGGTAGTCGGTGTTACATGCTTGGAAAATAAAGTAGGACATCAGGAATCACCAAACAATAGTGCCAAAGGCTAAAGAAATGGCAGTGCTGTCACTGGGAGTTGTTGTTTTGGATGAGAACATGTTCTCTTCCATCCTCACTTTGGATGGGCAAATCGTTTCCCCCACGTAATGTCATAGTGGTGCACAAAGCAGTGGGTGAGCGGTACCGCCGCGTGTGATGCTTGCGGTGATGGATTTGGACTTCTGCTTGGTCGCAAGGGCCTCCTTTTTAGAGAGTTCTTATCAAATAACTGCAGGCTTAACCCCTCTTTAAGACTTTAACATTTAAGACAGGGTTGTTCCGTCGAACTATCCAAAGTTGGACTAGAGGTTTTCTTTGATAAGTCTTTCAACAGTATGTTTTTTTTTCATGTTCCATACTTTCGTCACTTTCTATATAAATAAAATAATTTTAGAATAAATACTAATTTTTTTATATAGATAAATAATTTTTTAGGATAAAATTATTTTTATATAAATCTGCATCTTTGATATATAATATATATGAAGGATCCCAACCCAACCAAGCTGCAATGTCTCTATTCAGTATTGAAGTAGAAAGAATTTTATTTGCTCGTGCCTCTTAAGAAAAACTGATTAGTTACAGATAAATCCTAATTATTTTCTTCTGCCACCATAAGATTTTGAACTATGATTCTGTAATAAAATAATATCAACTGATGTAAATTGAAGTGCAATGGAAATAGATGAAATAAAAAGATACGTGGGTGATTTCTCTCCCATCAAAACGCAATGGGAGACTACCATCTGTACATAACAGTACAAGACGGCCAGCCAGAGCATATTTTCTATAGATAACGTCTCTGGCAACGTCTCACATATTACAACCATACAAAATAAGACCAAAGTATTGCACTGGGCATGTACGAATATCCATCACAAGGTGTTTTTTTTTGGTACAACTTCACATGGTGTCTTTGTATGATGTTGTGTTCCAATTAATTTGTGTCCGAATCCGAGTTCAGACTGTCCAACGAAAAGCGATGAGTTTACGTTACCGAATAGATTGTCCAACGAAAAGCGATGATTAATAGGCAGTATTGACACAGAGGATTCTGTTGGGGAAAAATAAGTCGCTCCAAAATATAAGGGCACGCGGTCGGCACGTACCTAAAGATGCCTGATTTGGAGCCGACCAAAAGATGCTCGATCTGGAGGCGCCCGACCAGAAAGCGCCCGGCCAGGCGCCCGACCAGAAAGCACCCGACCTGGAGGCGTCCGACCAGGCTTTAAGGCCTGCAACCGGACCTGGAGTCCGACCAGGCCCTCAACTCCGAGACGCCCCACCCAAACACTTGGCCTTAGCATCCTCGACTTCGAGAGCCTGGTCTCCCGACTGCATCGTCCGCCTGTTGCAGTCACATCCTCCTGCAGTCCGACCAAGGACCATGCCCTGCCATTGCACTCAACAATTAATGCGCATGGCCTCTACTAATCTCCGGCTCACTCAACAATTAATGCGCATGGCCTCTGCTGATCTCCGGCTCACTCAACAATTAATGCGTATTGCTCCTGCCATCTACGGATCTCAAGCCCTCCACGGCAAATCCGCTCGGCCGCGTCCGATCAACCACGACGACTCATTGCCGTCAGCTTGATCTCCTACGGCAAGGCATTAATTCACACAATCATGCATTAATCCAACACATGCAATCATACGGTAACCCGTTCACTCCGTCACATCGCAGGTATATCTATATCCCTCTATAAAAAGAAAACCTGACCTCCTGAGAAGGGGGTTGGCTGGCAAAAACTCTTTCGAGACTCTCTCTCCTTCCACACATTAGCCCCCTCTGACTTAAGCATCGGAGGGCCGGTACCGGAAACCCCGGCCACCGGCTTTTTACAGGTCCCCCGGAGGACGCCGCCCGCCGACGGTCCGCCACCCACCATCTCACGCCGGAGCTCCTCCTTCTTAGCCAAACGGTCACCTCCGGGTCCAATTTCCAACAACAGTTGGCGCAAGAGGAAGGGCCCGAGTCGTGGCCATGAAGTTGAGGAGCAAAGGAGCCTCCAACGCCTCCCGGCATCCCCCATCAAGTCCTGGACACTCTATCCAGAATTCACTATCTCCGGCTGATCCAATTCTCCAAATTCAGCCGGAACAGTTTAACGTCCTGGTCCAGCAGGATCAGGCCTTGACTGCAGCCGTCCAGGGCCTGCAGCGTGAGGAAGCCTCACCCGTGTCGCTTCCGCAAGCCTAGGTCCAGATAGTGCTTCCTCCGAACGGACCAGTGCCCTAGGGCCAAAACCTCCATGGCTCCTCGAGGGCCAACAATGAAGAGCAATACTATCACCAAGGTTCAGTCCGGGTGTCTCCCCGAAGAGAACTTCCGGAGAAAAGCACGGACAGGAGGCCACAACTTTCAGAAGCCGAGTCAGCCCCAGACCACCACGAGCCGGAGCAGACCGCAGTAGCGATTCCTCAGGCCAGGGAGCTCGACAGAAAGGTCGAGAACTTGGAACGCCAGATTGAAGCGCTTCATAGCAGGAAAGCAAGGTGTGAGGGTGACTTCGAGTTTACCACCAAGTCACCCTTTTTCCGTCAGATCGAGGGCGAGCCGGTCCCACCGAGGTTCAAAATGCCTCAAATGGAGCCTTCAACGGAACTACCGACCCCCTCGATCATTTGGAGAGTTACCGAGCCCTTATGGCATTGCAAGGGTCCTCGGAGGCTGTGCACTGCAAGGCCATCCCAGCAACTCTTCGGGGAACGGCTCGGCTTTGGTTCTCGGGACTGAAGCCGAGCACGGTATCATCCTTTGAGCAGCTCGACAGGCAGTTCGCCACCAACTTTGCTGCTAGCCGACGCCAGTGGCGGACATCGGATTCCCTCCTGGACGTCAAACAAAAGGAGGGGAAATCCCTCAGAGAATATCTCGACCGCTTCACCGCTGCCACCTGGGAGGTCCGCGAGCTCGACCAGTCGATAGCCATGTCGGCACTGAAGACGGGGGCTCGCTCCTACAGATTCTTCTTCTCTATTGAGAAGAGCTTCTCCGCCGACTTCACCGAAATGCTGGCCCGAGCTCGGAAGTATGCGAAGGCCGAGAAGGCTATTGCCTCCAGGCGGAGCGCGACCGAGCCAGCCTCAAAGAAGCAAAGGAAGCGCCGCGAGGAGCGCGGCCGCCTGAGAAGCCGATCTCCCCGCCGGGATAGGGACCTACCTCCGCTGAGGAGCCCGCCTCGACAACAGGGATGGCTTCGACCAAGGTCCCCGCCTCGACCGAGATCTTCGCCACGACCTCGAATCCACTCGGGGAGGTACGAGAACTACACTCCCATCAACGCACCTCGGGCCGAGATCCTAATGGAGATCGAAGGTCGGGACTTCTTCCGACCCCCGCCCCCGATGCGGGATGTAGGAGTCCCGAACCCTAGAAAGTATTGCCACTTCCACCGGGACCACAGCCACGACACGGAGGATTGTTTCCAGCTCCGAGACGAGATCGAGGCGCTTATCCGCCGTGGGGTACTCAACCAGTTTGTACGGAACCGACGTGAGAAAAAAAGGCCAGCGGAAAATGCCGCACAGCCTGAAAATCCAAATGACAACAAGCCTATCGCCGGCACCATCAATGCCATTGTTGGAGGAAGCCCAGCTGAAGAGCCAACAGAGGAAAGGACCCCTCCGAAGCGCCCGCGCACCTCCGAAGCTATCTCATTCTCGGATGAGGACATGGAAGGAGTTAAAACTCCTCACGATGATACTGTGGTCATCTCCATGATTGTAAATAAGTTAGATGTAAAGCGTGTCTTAGTTGATAATGGAAGCTCGGCAAATATTTTGTACTACCATGCCTATCAAAAAATGGGGTTGACAGAGAGCTGGCTTCGGAGAATGAACGATCCGCTGGTCGGATTCACCGGGGACTCGGTCCCGGTTGAGGGCGAGATCAATTTTCTTGTCACAGTCGGGCTCGCCCCCCGAGAAAGTACTGTGAGGACGGACTTTCTTGTGGTCCGTCTGCCTTCGGCCTACAACGCCATTCTTGGACGACCAGGACTTAATGCCCTCCGAGCTGTAGTCTCAACCTATCACTTGCTCGTGCGGTTCCCCACTGATCAAGGAGTAGACGAAGTTCGCGGGGATCAGATAGTAGCTAAGCGGTGCTACATGGCAACTCACAAAGCAAAGCAACCGGCTAAAGCACCAAGCCAATAGGAGCAAACCGCCGAGGCACCAACCCAAATATCAAATCAGGCGCTGCCCATCGAAACCTTGGAGGTGCGGGTGGTGCGGGCACCAGAATTCAGAAAAGACTCCAATCAATTAACTCAAGATCATTGTGGCTTTGATCGAGTCCTGTAAATAAAATCAATAAGTCAGAAAGCAAGCCTCAATAAGTCAGAAAGCAAGCCAAGTCAGGACATGTTGCACACCCTTGGAGCACCACTTCGGCATTCACATCAACATCAGCTGGCCACCTCACCACCACTCCAACCAATGGAAGCACGCCAACCAAGATGAAGTCAAGCATAAGGAGCCGACCACATCATCTCATCAAAGAAACCAATGCAACGTCATGCCACCTCAACACCATAATCATCTCAACCAGACGCCACCTTAACACCACATCAGCAATCATCTCAACTAAGAGGATAATGCCAAATGGAAGAGTCAAAATCAAAAGAACCAATCACCATGCCACCTCATACAAGTTGACACGTCACCCAAATTCAAAGTCCAAGAGGTCGGCCACAATTTAAATACAAGAAAATTTCAAATGGGAGCCAACAACTTTTCAAATCCTTCCCCTTAAAGTCGTCCAACTTTCTTTCCTTTTCTCTAGCAACCAAGCCTTCAAATTTGGAGCGCCATTTATTAGGTGTTTAAATTTCAAATCATGAGGAAAGTCTATAAATACCTCCTCATGACATCTTGTAATTTCAGTTGATGAATGAATAAAAAGAGTTTCTTTCTTCCTTAGCAATTTTGCCTTGTCACCTTGAGAGAAGGTTGGGCGTGAGGCCCTTGTTCCAAGTTGGGCGTGAGGCCCTAAAGCCACTACCACATCCACCGCTGCCCTACCTCCTCTCGCCTCCCTTTTCTTTTGTGATTTCCATTCTCCTCTCACGCCAAAGTTCTAATTCTTGTTTCTTTGTAGGTCCTTAAAGTACTCTATGTCATTGGGTCAATTATCCTTCCACACCAATATCAAAAGGGTCCTGTTGCAACGGAAGATGAAGCTGGGTCATCCAATCATCAACCTTCGAGAGTGAGATCAAGGATCCTCCTCCAGAAAAATTTCAGAAGTTCAATGTTTGGTAAACCTCAACTCTAGGTCTGATTTATTGAAGGAAGTGTCCTAATCAAGTGGTTTCTCAACCACAACGATCCATTCTTCTAAGTCCTAAATAAATTAGTACATGCAGGTAACTAGTCCTGAAATTACTATGCTCATGTTAATGTTTTCTTATCCCATATGTGACTGAATTTTCTGCTGCTATTAGGCTAGTTAATCAATATAACTTACTGACAATCCTTATGTTTAAATCCCTCACATTCATCCCGCATCATTTTTGGTATCAGAGCAAAGTTAATTAGGACACGCACATTGATTATGCTGAAATTCTGCACTTGCTGAAATTTTTGCACTTTTCTGAAATCCATTGATGCCAAAATCCTAGTTTGCATGCCTTATTAAGTTTATGAATTAAATCTGAATATTTTAAATTTTAATTCCAAATTTTAGTTATTAAAGTTGAGATCTGATCTCCACAAATTTAGGATTTAAAGTTAACAATTTCAAAATTAAATTTGAAATTCTAGGTTTGGGCTCCAAATCTGAAATTTTCAGATTTGAAATTTTCAAATCTGAAATTTCCAATATGACTTTTGCATTCGAATTTCAAAACTTGAAATTTTGAAACATCAGATCTGAAATCTAAATTTGAAATTCAAAATTCAAAATTAAAAGTGGGAACTTAAATTGAAACCAAAAAAATCTGAGATTCAAAATTTAAATTTGAAATTTAAACTTAAAATTTGAAATTGAAAATTCAAAAGCTGAAAACTAAAATTCAAATCTGAAATTCAAAATTCAAAAGTTTAAATTCGAAATTTGAAATTTAAAATTTTAAATCTCAACTTGTGTGGACATTTAAAATAGTTGCATCCATCATAAATCATATTAAGGGCACTCTAATTGCAACATAAGGGAAGGATTTCATCACCTTTGCTTAGCCCAAAACAACCACCCTCATAAATCTAGAACCCAAGCCTAACTTAAAATTCAACTAGCCAACTTAACTTAGAAACCACAACGAGTCTTTAGGCTAATTGAATTTGGCTAATTTCTTGCTGTCTAGAAAAGTTTCGATCAGGGTCATGGCTACCATCTTATCTGCCCAGCCCCGTTAAGCGGTTGGTGTCAGCTAAGTATGGTTAATGGCGGTTACACGAATTCTTGGTCCAACTGGCCTGGGCAAGTGGTGAACCAATTTTGATTAGATAAGTCTTTGATTTAGATTTAGCAAACCCTAGCATAGGCTAGTCATTTTGTTTTGTCTTGAGCCTTGTATGACAACTAGATCAGGATCACCCTACAACCCATCACATACACAACCCATTGAAGCCATGGATCCCAATCTTGAGACCATCCTAAGGACTATGACTGAGCAGTTCAAACAATTGAACAATAGGTTTGATCAAGTTGAGGAGAGGGTAGGAACCCTAAAGGAGAATCAACAGACCCATGTGGAACCTGAATTGACACCCCAACCCCATCGCCACCTTTTCACTCCTGAACATAATTAGCGACGACCACATCAGGATCATGTAGACCAGGATGAACGAGCCATTAGGAGTATCAGACTTGATGCACCCTCCTTCGAAGGAAGTCTAGACCCTAAGGTATACATTGATTGGGAAAATGACATGGATCAATATTTTGAGTGGTATGAAATGTTGGAAGAAAGAAAATTCAAATTTGCCAAGCTTAGGTTGACACGACATGCAAGGTTATACTGGGGAAATATTGAGAGGATCACTAGGCAAAGAGAAGAACTACCTATCAATACATGGAGACAGATGAAAATTAAGCTAAGAGAGAAATACGTCCCATTATCCTACGAACAGAGGTTACTAGATCAATGGCAAAAATTAAATCAAGGAGGAAAAACTGTATCTGAGTACATTGCCAAATTTGATGAGTTTGCTATGAGGTGCAACATAGTCGAGTCAGAAGCCGTAACCCTATCTAGATTTAGAGCTGGTCTTAAGGAGGACATTCAAAGGGAATTGTTCTTAAGGAAAATTCATGATTTAGACCAAGCCTACCAGATTGCCAGAGACTGCGAACGATTCCAGAGGGGACCCATTTTTCGACGACCTGAACCCAATAGGATTAGCAACCCTGGAAGCAGGCCAAACCCAAGTTCAAACCCATCACACACACCCAATCCTATCACTCCACAGGCTCGTAGGGACGACAAAGGAAAAGCCCCTGAAGGTAGAAAGGAAAACAATGTCCCTTGTTTTAGGTGTCATAAAATAGGACATTATGCAAGCCAATGCCCCACTAGAGCGTTACACATAGGAGAAGTAGAAGAAGAAGATCCTGAGACCCTAGAGAATTATGAGAAGAAGTCTACGAAGTAGAGACCAATTTGGTAGATGAATATGAAGAGGAAGAAATCATTGAGACGTCTGAATTTTTTGGAGTTGTGAGATGTATATTGACCCAGGCTAAAGAACAAGAAGATTGGCGTAGGACCAACATCCTACAAACCTTTATCAAAATATGAGAAAAAGCCTGCAAAATCATCTTAGATAGTGGAAGCTGTGTCAATGCCATATCAACCAACACCATCAAGAGTTTAGGGTTGCCTACCGTACCCCATCCCAATCCCTATAATGTATCTTGGATAAATTCGACCTCACTATCCATTAAACTTAGATGCCAAGTCCAGATACAATTCCAATCCTATCAGAAGAAGGTATGGTGTGATGTCCTTCCTATGGAAGTAAGTAGCATTATTCTAGGCAGACCATGGCTATACGATCATGATGCTACCCTGTTTGGAAGATCAAATTCATGTTCCTTCAATCATAATGGAAAGAAAATTGTAGTTCACCCTACCCCACCTAAGGACAACGTTAAGAGGGGAGCTAGTAGTAGTCTGAAGGAAAAGAAACCTGGATTGAACCTAATCAATGCTAAGTAATTAGAGCAAGAGATCAATAAGGGTTCGCCCATTTGGATGTTGACTGTTAAGGAGACCCAATACCAAATCCCAGTAGCACACCCTCAAGAAGTGGTTGAAATCTTAGAAGAGTTCAAAGATGTATTTCCTAAAGACCTTCCTGACAACCTACCACCTTTAAGGGACATTCAGCATGCCATAGACCTAGTTCCAGGAGCCACCTTGCCCAATCTACCCCAT
Source organism: Phoenix dactylifera (assembly GCF_051530095.1). NCBI lineage: Eukaryota > Viridiplantae > Streptophyta > Magnoliopsida > Arecales > Arecaceae > Phoenix > Phoenix dactylifera. The sequence continues at coordinate 19,861,061 of NC_143199.1, read as the reverse complement.
TATAGGATGAATCCTTCGGAGCACCAAGAATTGCAAAAGCAAGTTGGCGAGTTACTTAGGAAAGGATTCATTAGGCAGAGTTTAAGTCCTTGTGCAGTACCTGCCCTTCTGACCCCTAAGAAAGATGGCACTTGGAGAATATGTGTAGATAGTCGTGCCATCAATAAGATTACCGTCAAATACCGTTTTTCTATTCTCCGTCTAGACGACATGTTAGATATGATGGCCGGAGCCACGGTATTCTCCAAAATCGATCTTAAGAGTGGCTATCATCAAGTAAGAATTAGGCCGGGAGATGAATGAAAAACTGCCTTTAAGACCAAAGACGGCTTATTTGAATGGGTAGTGATGCCTTTCGGTTTATCCAACGCACCTAGTACCTTCATGAGGATCATGATCCAAATTTTAAGGACATTCATTGGAAAGTTTGTAGTAGTCTATTTTGATGACATTCTCATATATAGCAAGACAAAAGATGACCACTTGAATCACCTTAGACAAGTTTGTCAATCACTTAGACAAGATAGCCTCTATGCTAATCGAAAGAAATGTGAATTCATGACACCTAGGATTATCTTTTTAGGATTTGTCGTGACCACTGAAGGAGTATCTGCCGATCCCGAAAAAGTCAAATCCATAGTTGAGTGGCCAGTACCTAAAAACATTCATGACGTTCGTAGCTTTCATGGTCTAGCCACATTCTATAGGAGATTCATTAGAGGATTCAGCGCAATTGTCGCCCCCATTACTGATTGCCTTAAGAGAGGAAATTTTAAGTGGACCAAGGCAGCTGAGAAAGCCTTTAGAGAGATTAAAGACAAGATGACACAAGCACCTATATTGAGATTACCCGACTTTTCCAAAGTTTTCGAGGTTGCCTGTGACGCATCAGGAGTCGGAATTGGAGGTGTTCTAAGTCAGGAAAACCACCCAGTAGCATTCTTTAGTGAGAAATTAAATGACGCCAAGCTAAAGTATTCTACCTACGATAGAGAGTTGTATGCAGTGGTCCAAGCCCTAAGGTACTGGAGACACTACCTTCTGCCACTAGAGTTTGTCCTATACTCCGATCATGAAGCCCTACGTTTCTTCAACTCTCAGAAAAAGTTGAACCCTAGACATGCAAAATGGGTAGAGTACATCCAGGCCTATACATTCGTCCTGAAACATAAGGCTGGAAAAGAAAATCGTGTTGCCGACGCCCTTAGTAGACGATCTATTCTCCTCACTTCTGTTAGTACCAAAGTCATAGGTTTTGAAAGGCTCAAGGAGGAGTATGAACATTGCCCCGACTTTAAGGAAACCTACCAATCAATCCATCAAGGACCCTCGAGCCAATTCCTCGATTTTACCATTCACGACGGATTCCTCTTCAAAGGAAATAAGTTGTGCATTTCCCCGCACCTCCACCCGAGACTTTATAGTTTGGGAAATCCACGCAGGAGGCCTAGCTGGTCATTTTGGTAGGAACAAAACCATCTTAGAAGTCGAAGACCAGTTCTTTTGGCCAGGTCTAAAGAAAAACGTTGCCCAAATAGAGGGAACAACGTTCAACGTCGACCAATGATATAGCCCGATGTCGAACCTGCACTACAGCAAAGCAACAACGACAAAACACCAGTCTATACACTCCCCTACCAGTCCCCGAATGCCCTTGGCAAGATATTAGCATGGATTTTGTGTTAGGATTATCCAAAACCCTGAGAAAACATGATTCAGTATATGTCGTGGTAGACCGATTCTCCAAAATGGCACACTTCATACCTTGTTCCCAGACTTATGATGCCTCAAAAATAGCTAAACTTTTTCTAAATGAAGTGGTTAGGCTGCATGGTTTACCCAAGACCATCGTATCAGATAGAGACGTTAAGTTCACTAGCTATTTCTGGAAGACCCTTTGGCATATGCTAGGAACCAAACTCAAATTCTCCACTGCCTACCACCCTCAAACTGATGGTCAGACCGAAGTCGTTAATCGGAGTCTAGGGAACTTATTGAGATGCCTTGTCGGTGACAACCTAGGAAACTGGGATCTCCTATTATCACGCGCTGAATTCGCTTATAACAGCTCAGTCAATAGATCCACAGAAAAGAGTCCCTTTGAGATTGTCCATGGATATAAACCTAGGAAACCTGTAGATCTTATTCTATTACCCTCACATGCACGAGTCTCAGAGACAGCAGAATCATATGCACAACATGTCAGAAATTTACATAATGAAATCAGTAAAAAAATGACATGAGTAACAATGCTTATGCGCAAGCAGCTAATCGTCACAAACGGGCTAAGGAATTCATTGAAGGAGACTATGTAATTATTAGACTAAAACCTGAAAGGTTTCCTCCGAGAACTATGAAAAAATTGCATGCCCGCAGTGCAGGTCCATTTAGGATATTAAAGAAAATTGAACCTAACGCTTATGTGGTTGACTTACCTCTTGATTTTGGTATTAGCTCGACCTTCAACATCTCAGACCTTATAGAGTATAAGGGACCAACATTGATACCTAGTGAGCCTTTTGATCATGCTCCCATTGAGAGTGAACCCACACCTGAGTGCCCTCCAGCCACATTTCCAAAATCGAGAGATAGGGTTGAACATGTTTTGGATGATCAAGCTATCACCACCCGGAACAAAGGGTACCAACGCTATTTGGTTCACTGGGAGGGTCGACCAAAATCTGATGATTCATGGATTACAAGAGAGGACCTACAGAGACTCAACCCAGATCTCCTAAAAAAGTACCACAGCCAAACCAACCCCTGTTCGACAGAGTCGAATTCTTTCCACCCCGGGAGAATTGGTGCGGGCACCAGAATCCAGAAAAGACTCCAATCAATTAACTCAAGGTCACTGTGGCTTTGATCGAGTCCTGTAAATAAAATTAATAAGTCAGAAAGCAAGCCTCAATAAGTCAGAAAGCAAGCCAAGTCAGGACATGTTGCACACCCTTGGAGCACCACCTCGGCATCCACATCAACATCAGCTGGCCACCTCACCACCACTCCAACCAATGGAAGCACGCCAACCAAGATGAAGTCAAGCATAAGGAGCCGACCACATCATCTCATCAAAGAAACCAATGCAACGTCATGCCACCTCAACACCATATCAGCAATCATCTCAACCAGACGTCACCTCAACACCACATCAGCAATCATCTCAACCAAGAGAATAATGCCAAATGGAAGAGTCAAAATCAAAAGAACCAATCACCATGCCACCTCATACAAGTTGACACGTCACCCAAATTCAAAGTCCAAGAGGTCGGCCATAATTTAAATACAAGAAAATTTCAAATGGGAGCCAACAACTTTTCAAATCCTTCCCCTTAAAGCCGTCCAACTTTCTTTCCTTTTCTCTAGCAACCAAGCCTTCAAATGTGGAGCGCCATTTATTAGGTGTTTAAATTTCAAATCATGAGGAAAGTCTATAAATACCTCCTCATGACATCTTGTAATTTCAGTTGATGAATGAATAAAAAGAGTTTCTTTCTTCCTTAGCAATTTTGCTTTGTCACCTTGAGAGAAGGTTGGGCGTGAGGCCCTTGTTCCAAGTTGGGCGTGAGGCCCTAAAGCCACTACCACATCCACCGCTGCCCTACCTCCTCTCGCCTCCCTTTTCTTTTGTGATTTCCATTCTCCTCTCATGCCAAAGTTCTAATCCTTGTTTCTTTGTAGGTCCTTAAAATACTCTATGTCATTGGGTCAATTATCCTTCCACACCAATAGCAAAAGGGTCCTGTTGCAACGGAAGATGAAGCTTGGTCATACAATCATTAACCTTCGAGAGTGAGATCAAGGATCCTCCTCCAGAAAAATTTCAGAAGTTCAATGTTTGGTAAACCTCAACTCTAGGTCTGATTTATTGAAGGAAGTGTCCTAATCAAGTGGTTTCTCAACCACAACGGTCCATTCTTTTAAGTCCTAAATGAATTAGTACATGCGGGTAACTAGTCCTGAAATTACTATGCTCATGTTAATGTTTTCTTATCCCATATGTGACTGAATTTTCTGCTGCTATTAGGCTAGTTAATCAACATAACTTACTGACAATCCTTATGTTTAAATCCCTCACATTCATCCCGCATCAGCGGGACAACCCTTGGAAGGAACGGGTGGAGCCTGGTGAGCTTCTTACTCAGATTCCTTTACAAGAAAATTGCCTAGAGCTAACTGTGCAGGTCGGCTCTGGCCTGAGCTCCCTCGAAAGGGACCGCCTGATCGAGTTCCTTCAGTCCAACATGGACGTCTTCGTCTGGTCGCCCGCCGACATGCCGGGGATCGACCCTGAGGTCATGGTTCACCGACTCCAGGTGAAGCCGACCTGTAGGCCCGTGCGGTAGAAGAAACGGGACTCTGCCCTGGAACGCAATGAGCAGCGGCCGAGAAAATGGACAAACTCCTCGAGGCCGGCTTCATCCGAAAAATCTCCTATCCAGATTGGCTCGCCAACATGGTCCTCGTGAAGAAATCCAATGGAAAGTGGCGCATGTGCGTGGACTACACCGATCTGAACAAAGCCTGCCCAAAGGACAGCTTTCCACTTTTCAACATTGATCAGCTCGTCGACTCTACCTCGGGACACCAGCTGCTGACCTTCATGGACGCCTTCTCAGGAAACAATCAAATCCGAATGGCGCTAGAAGATGAGGAGAAGACGGCCTTCATCACCGACTAGGGCCTTTATTGTTATAAGGTGATGCCGTTCGGGTTGAAGAACGCCGAAGCAACATATCAAAGACTGGTCAGCCAGATCTTCAGAGATCATATAGGCCGGAATATGGAGGTCTATGTGGATGACATGCTGGTGAAGAGCCGGACGACAGAGCACCATATAGCTGACCTCGATGAAGCATTCTCCACCCTCAGGAAATATCAAATGAAACTCAACCCTGCCAAGTGCACCTTCGTAGTCACCTCAGGCAAGTTTCTTGGGTTCGTGGTAACCCAACGAGGAATTGAAGCAAACCCTGAGAAAATCCAAGTGCTGCAGGAAATGGTGCCACCAAAGACAGTCAAGGAGGTACAGCGGCTCACCGGGCAGATCGCAGCTCTAGGAAGATTCGTCTCCAGGTCGGCCGAGCGGTGCCTCCCATTCTTCAAAATTCTCAAGCGACCGAAGGACTTCTTATTGTCAAAGGAATGCCAGCAAGCTTTTGAAGAGCTTAGGCGCCTTCTTGCTTCTCCACCACTACTCACCAAACCCAAGCAGGGCGAGCTCCTTTATTTGTACCTGGCTGTCTTCCTGATTGCGGTGAGCTCAGTCCTGGTCTGGGAAGAGGAGCTTCAGAAACCTGTCTACTATACCAGCCGGGTCTTGAGGGATGCTGAGACCCGATACTCTAAATTGAAAAAAACAATTTTTGCCCTTGTCACTTCAGCTCGGAGGCTCCGACCCTATTTTCAGGCCCACACCGTGGCCATACTGACCGACCAGCCAATAAAGCAGATTCTGCAACGGTCGGATCGTGCCGGGAGGATTGCCAAGTGGGCAGTCGAGCTCGGAAAGTTTGACCTCGAATACCATCCGAGGCCGGCGATCAAAGCCCAAGCGCTCGCCGATTTCATCGTGGAGTGCACTTTGCCGGACGACCCCGAGCACCCACTCATGCCAACAAAGGAGACCCCGAGGCAGCCATGGGTCCTATATATGGACGGTTCCTCAACCTCGGGGGGTAGCGGAGCTGGTCTTATCCTCACCAGCCCGGACGGGGTGGTCGCAGAGCAGGCTCTGCGCCTCAAGTTCCCAGCCTCAAACAACGAGGCAGAGTACGAAGCGCTCATCGCCGGGCTTAAGTTGACAAAGGAGCTGAAAGCCGAGGACCTAAGGGTCTTCAGTGACTCCCAATTGGTCGTGAACCAAATATTGGGAGACTTCGAAGCTAGAGAGCCGTCGATGCAGAAATATCTCCAAAAGGTGCGGGACCTCACCTCTACTATGAGCTCCTTCAACATCCAGCATATTCCTAGGACAGAGAATCTGAGAGCAGACAAACTGTCGAAGCTGGCGACTTTCCGCATGAGCGAGCTTCCCAAGGCAATGATGCTCGAATATCTTCAAATACCCTGTACGGAGGAGCCTGAGCCGACTCTCTGCATCGAAACCGAGCCGAGCTGGATGGACGAACTCATCAGCTACCTACAAAATGAAGTCCTCCCTAACGATGAGCTCGAGGCTCGCCGAATCAGGCGTCTAGCCTCTCGATTCCTAATATACGAAGGCAAGCTTTACCGAAAATCTTTCACCTCTCCTCTCCTCAGATGCCTCCGCCCATCAGAGGCGGACTATGCTATGCGAGTGGTCAATGAAGGGATATGCGAGAACCACCTGGGAGGCCGAGCACTGGCTCATAAAATTCTGCGCTAAGGATACTTTTGGCCCACACTCTAAAAGAACGCAACGGACTTCGTCCGAAGGTGCGACCGATGCCAGCGGAACGCCAACATCCAGCGCCGACCCTCGGCCCCACTAACCTCGATTAGTGCCCCGTAGCCATTCGTCCAATGGGGGATCGACATCCTGGGGCCATTCTCCTTAGCTATCAGACAAAAAAAATTTCTGGTCGTCTCCATCGACTATTTCGCCAAATAGGTTGAAGCCGAACCAGTGGCCCGGATCACCGAGCAGAAGATGCGGAACTTTGTTTGGAAGTCAATAATCTGCAGATTCGGACTCTCCCACATCCTTATATCTGATAACGGTCATCAGTTCGACAACATCCATTTCAGAGAATTCTGCTCCGAGCTTGGCATCGATCATCGCTTCACCTCGGTCGCCCATCTGCAGATAAATGGGGAAGCCAAGGTGACGAATCGCACCATTCTTCAGGGGCTCAAAGCCAGGCTTGATGGATCCAAGGGACAATGGGTCGAAGACCTTTACAATATCCTCTGGGCCTACAGAACAATATTTCGGCTCCCCACCGGCGAGACCCCCTTCAACTTGGCATACGGAACGGAAGCTGTTATTCCTCTGGAAGTTGGACTCCCCTCACCAAGAGTGAAACACTACAATGCAGCCTCCAACTCCTTCCAACTCAGGGGCAACCTGGACCTCGTCGAGGAGACAAAGGAGGCAGCCTGAGTTCGTATGGTGAGGTATCAACGGAAGACGGCACAGTACTACACTCCAGAGTAAAAGCCAAGCTCTTCAAAGTGGAAGATCTCGTTCTCAGGAGAGCTGAAGCTTCTCAGCCCACCGAGTAGGGAAAACTAGCCCCAAACTGGGAAGGACCTTACCGGATCGTGCGAGTCCAACAGCCTGGAGCGTACAAGTTGGAGTCTCTTGAGGGAACTCTCATCCCTCAAAGCTGGAACTCCAAGAATCTTCGGATGTACTACCAATAAACCCTCCGGGGGTCATCGACAGATGGGATTACAACTCTCGCCCTCCACTTATGATAATTTGCTTGCGGTTCTCCATTAATTACTTTATGCCCTTCCTGATATTGGGATTTTCATGAATTTCAGAAAATCCGACCAAGTTCGGATGCCCGACCAAGCTCGGATGCCCGACCGAGTTCAGATGCCCCAGCCAAGTCTGGAACACCTCGCCACGCCGATGTCGAGCTTGGACTCGATCTCCCTCAAAAATCTCGACCATGGTCGGGATGCCCCGTGTGTCGATCGTAGAGTTCCAAATTCCCTCGACTTTCGGAAGCGTCACCAGGTCGACAGCGAGCCCCAGCTCCCTCGACCTCGTGCTCGATACCTCGACCAAGGTCGGGATGCCCCGTGTGTCACCAGGTCGACAGCGAGCCCCAGCTCCCTCGACCTCGTGCTCGATACCTCGACCAAGGTCGGGATGCTCCGTGTGTCGACCGTAGAGTCCCAAACTCCCTCAACCTCGAAAAGCGTCACCAAGTCGACAGCGAGCCCCAGCTTCCTCGACCTCGTGCTCGATATCTCGACCAAGGTTGGGATGCCCCGTGTGTCGACCGTAGAGTCCCAAACTCCCTCGACCTCGAAAAGCGTCACCAGGTCGACAGCGAGCCCCAGCTTCCCCGACCTCGTGCTCGATATGTTGACCAAGGTCGGGATGCCCCCTGTGTCGACCGTAGAGTCCCAAACTCCCTCGACCTCGGAAAGCGTCATCAGGTCGACAGCGAGCCCAAGCTCTCTCGACCTCGTGCTTGATACCTCGACCAAGGTCGGGATGCCCCGTGTGTCGACAGTGCGTTCCCAGACCCCTCGACCTCGGGAAGCGTTACCAGGTCGACAGCGAGCCCAAGCTCCCTCGGCCTCGTGCTCGGTTCCTCGGCTAAGGTCGGGATGCCCCATTGAGTCGATAATGAGCCCAAGCTCCCTCGACCTCGGGAAGACGACAATGGGGTAGGACCTTCGCGGACCCCCGTGGCCTTCAAGAATGGGGTGCAACATAGTCGAGTCAGAAGCCGTAACCCTATCTAGATTTAGAGCTGGTCTTAAGGAGGACATTCAAAGGGAATTGTTCTTAAGGAAAATTCATGATTTAGACCAAGCCTACCAGATTGCCAGAGACTGCGAACGATTCCAGAGGGGACCCATTTTTCGACGACCTGAACCCAATAGGATTAGCAACCCTGGAAGCAGGCCAAACCCAAGTTCAAACCCATCACACACACCCAATCCTATCACTCCACAGGCTCGTAGGGACGACAAAGGAAAAGCCCCTGAAGGTAGAAAGGAAAACAATGTCCCTTGTTTTAGGTGTCATAAAATAGGACATTATGCAAGCCAATGCCCCACTAGAGCGTTACACATAGGAGAAGTAGAAGAAGAAGATCCTGAGACCCTAGAGAATTATGAGAAGAAGTCTACGAAGTAGAGACCAATTTGGTAGATGAATATGAAGAGGAAGAAATCATTGAGACGTCTGAATTTTTTGGAGTTGTGAGATGTATATTGACCCAGGCTAAAGAACAAGAAGATTGGCGTAGGACCAACATCCTACAAACCTTTATCAAAATATGAGAAAAAGCCTGCAAAATCATCTTAGATAGTGGAAGCTGTGTCAATGCCATATCAACCAACACCATCAAGAGTTTAGGGTTGCCTACCGTACCCCATCCCAATCCCTATAATGTATCTTGGATAAATTCGACCTCACTATCCATTAAACTTAGATGCCAAGTCCAGATACAATTCCAATCCTATCAGAAGAAGGTATGGTGTGATGTCCTTCCTATGGAAGTAAGTAGCATTATTCTAGGCAGACCATGGCTATACGATCATGATGCTACCCTGTTTGGAAGATCAAATTCATGTTCCTTCAATCATAATGGAAAGAAAATTGTAGTTCACCCTACCCCACCTAAGGACAACGTTAAGAGGGGAGCTAGTAGTAGTCTGAAGGAAAAGAAACCTGGATTGAACCTAATCAATGCTAAGTAATTAGAGCAAGAGATCAATAAGGGTTCGCCCATTTGGATGTTGACTGTTAAGGAGACCCAATACCAAATCCCAGTAGCACACCCTCAAGAAGTGGTTGAAATCTTAGAAGAGTTCAAAGATGTATTTCCTAAAGACCTTCCTGACAACCTACCACCTTTAAGGGACATTCAGCATGCCATAGACCTAGTTCCAGGAGCCACCTTGCCCAATCTACCCCATTATAGGATGAATCCTTCGGAGCACCAAGAATTGCAAAAGCAAGTTGGCGAGTTACTTAGGAAAGGATTCATTAGGCAGAGTTTAAGTCCTTGTGCAGTACCTGCCCTTCTGACCCCTAAGAAAGATGGCACTTGGAGAATATGTGTAAATAGTCGTGCCATCAATAAGATTACCGTCAAATACCGTTTTCCTATTCTCCGTCTAGACGACATGTTAGATATGATGGCCGGAGCCACGGTATTCTCCAAAATCGATCTTAAGAGTGGCTATCATCAAGTAAGAATTAGGCCGGGAGATGAATGAAAAACTGCCTTTAAGACCAAAGACGGCTTATTTGAATGGGTAGTGATGCCTTTCGGTTTATCCAACGCACCTAGTACCTTCATGAGGATCATGATCCAAATTTTAAGGACATTCATTGGAAAGTTTGTAGTAGTCTATTTTGATGACATTCTCATATATAGCAAGACAAAAGATGACCACTTGAATCACCTTAGACAAGTTTGTCAATCACTTAGACAAGATAGCCTCTATGCTAATCGAAAGAAATGTGAATTCATGACACCTAGGATTATCTTTTTAGGATTTGTCGTGACCACTGAAGGAGTATCTGCCGATCCCGAAAAAGTCAAATCCATAGTTGAGTGGCCAGTACCTAAAAACATTCATGACGTTCGTAGCTTTCATGGTCTAGCCACATTCTATAGGAGATTCATTAGAGGATTCAGCGCAATTGTCGCCCCCATTACTGATTGCCTTAAGAGAGGAAATTTTAAGTGGACCAAGGCAGCTGAGAAAGCCTTTAGAGAGATTAAAGACAAGATGACACAAGCACCTATATTGAGATTACCCGACTTTTCCAAAGTTTTCGAGGTTGCCTGTGACGCATCAGGAGTCGGAATTGGAGGTGTTCTAAGTCAGGAAAACCACCCAGTAGCATTCTTTAGTGAGAAATTAAATGACGCCAAGCTAAAGTATTCTACCTACGATAGAGAGTTGTATGCAGTGGTCCAAGCCCTAAGGTACTGGAGACACTACCTTCTGCCACTAGAGTTTGTCCTATACTCCGATCATGAAGCCCTACGTTTCTTCAACTCTCAGAAAAAGTTGAACCCTAGACATGCAAAATGGGTAGAGTACATCCAGGCCTATACATTCGTCCTGAAACATAAGGCTGGAAAAGAAAATCGTGTTGCCGACGCCCTTAGTAGACGATCTATTCTCCTCACTTCTGTTAGTACCAAAGTCATAGGTTTTGAAAGGCTCAAGGAGGAGTATGAACATTGCCCCGACTTTAAGGAAACCTACCAATCAATCCATCAAGGACCCTCGAGCCAATTCCTCGATTTTACCATTCACGACGGATTCCTCTTCAAAGGAAATAAGTTGTGCATTTCCCACTTTGATCGAGCACCGCCTAGTTGACTATCGGTTCCGCTACTCACGGTTGCCAGTCGTCAATGCCATCTGCCGCCGGGACCTCTGATCATGCTCTCTCGTGAGGCCCCTCCTCTGTTCTAGAGAAGGGCGAGCAAAAGCTCCCCTATTTTACCAAAGAAACCAAGGAAAAAAAAAAAGAAGAGAAGGAAAATTCAAAAAAAAAAAAACACGCCCTCTTGTTTGATTCCTTCACCCTCTTTCTTCCTCCTCCTTTGGGCTCATGGGCCCATCAGTGGAACCCTCTATAGGATAAGTTGATCATCGCAAGGGATCCTGATCAATAACCGTCGGGCAGCCTGCTGATCTCTATCTTAGCCCTTATTAGATACTATTAAAATTTGGTCACTTTCGATCTTTATTGAGCCACCTATACTCTAATCCGACCTTGATCAGATGAAATTATCTTGATCGGATCGATTGAAATACTTGACCAACCCTGTGAGTATTGAGGCTTACGATTTTTATTTTTAAAATAATCATGGCTAAATTTGCAATAAAAATATAATTTTTAAATATTAGGCTCTAAAAAAAATTTCAGAGTTAGAGGATTCATCGGCTCGTTGTAATCGCAAGGTACGTAATGCTTCACTTTTCTAGATTATCGATAATTTATAAAATATTTTCTTAATTAAATTATTTATAATTTATTAATTTGATGCATAGTATTTTATTATTGAATATACTTTTATCTAGAACATTATATGAGTTATAATCGAATGTATGTATTTTGATGTGGATTTTGCTCGATTGATTTTAATATTGTATGGTTTTAAGTATTTCTCAAATTGGAATATAAAATATAATTTTTTTAAATAAAAAAAGGTTTGATTTGAGATCTATTTGGACTCAAAGCCTAACAATGTATCGATATCCCGCTAGTGGGGGTTATACACTGCTACATCGATACCCTGCTAGTTGAGGTTATGCACTGGTACTTCGATACCTTGCTAATAAGAATTATATGTCGGTCTGTCAATACTCTACTAGTGGAACTTATACGCTGGTATCGATATGCTACTAGTGGGAGTTGTATGTTAGCATCCTATCTGTGGAGATTATATAATGCTCATTGATACCCTACCAATGGAGGTTATGCTATTCTGAACGATATGTTATCCTATTGATACCCTACTAGTGGGGTTTATATGTTGGTATTTTGACTATTCTGAACTCATTATATAGTCCTGCCATAGGATATAAGTGTGATCATAGTTCATGGCTATCAAGATAAACTTGATGTTTTGAAAGAAATTAAATTTATGAACGAAACTTGGCTTTTAAAAGGATCAAGTTTGGCAAGTATGATGTCTTTATGATGCTGCATATCTAGTTTTAACTTTTGAATTGATGTGATTATGCTTATTTTTTGTAAATTATTATTTATATTGCTTGATTTATGTAGTTAAAGTGCTCATTGCTTATTGGATTGTTAAGCTCAGTATCTCTTCTTTCTTTATAGATTCAGATACTTAGATGTGGACGAGGGTATCACTGTAGAAGTGAGACTAGAAACAAAATTTGACAATATTAACATAGTCTAGATTTAGTATTATTTATTATAATCTTTTTATAGGTTTATTATTTGAGGTTTAATTGATGTAAAACTTTTGAACTTTATTTGTCAGATGGATTCATTAATTATTGAATTTTGGATTTTCGTTAATTCAACTATTTCTGCTATATTGTTTTATAATATTGTGATGAGATGCCTTGTATACTTGTGGGGAGAATTCTCTATGAGTATGTAGCTGTTATCACAATACTGGGTCACGATTTTGGGTCGAGGGCATGATAAGCCACCTTATATAAAACCAAATATATATACTTATAAAATTAATGAGTATGTTGACCCCCTAATAGATTTTGATGAATACAAAACACTAGAGTAAAATTCCATTATATCTTAACAATTTAATTGAGGAATTCATGTGTCTTATTAAGAATATTGTTAAGAAATGTCTAGGCAAGTTCCCATAATTTTTATGAATTTATTGAAGAATATTTTGAGTTAAAGAAAACAGATCAGGGACAGCTGAGACGTCTCCGGATAGTTTCAGAGACGTCTCTGGCACAAACAGGAAGAACCGGCACACTTGGAGACGTCCCCGACACCTGCCGAGTCGTCCCCGCGTTAGCGGAGTCGACTCTCTCAGTAGCGGAGTCGACTCTCTCAGTGGCGGCAGAAAGGCAGTTTTCAAGAGATATGCGCGAGACGTCCCCACAGTAAGCCGAGTCGTCCCCGCAAGTAAAAAGGAGACTTCCCGAGTCGTCTCCAAGATAGCGGAGACGGCTCTCTCAGGGTTTTCCAGAGAATGGTTTTTTGGGTGATAAGGAAGCGGAGTCGACCCTGAGACAGCGGAGTCGTCCCCATGCATAAAGTGCAGACAACCCGAGACGTCCCCTGAAGGAGCGGAGTCGACTCTCTCAGGAAATACCAGAGGACATGTTCTTCGGAGATAAAGAAGAGGAGTCGTCCCCAGATCAGCGGAGTCGTCCCCATTCAAAAAGTGCAAACAAGCCGAGACGTCCCCTGAAAGTGCCGAGTCGACCCCAGACAACGGAAAAAGTAAAATCTTGTAGCCGAGACGTCTCCCGTTGAAGCGGAGACGTCCCCGGAGTGACTGGGACGCGACTGACAGCTTTTCAGGTTTGGTTTGAATTTCAAATCCTTCTTTCTTTGTCTCTAACGGCTATATTTGCTTTTTGGGCTATAAAAGGGACCTCTTAAGTGCTTCTCAACAACTCTTCACCAACCCAAAGCTAGATCATTCAAGAGAGAAGTAAGAAAGAAAAGTTCAAGGGAGTGAGTGCATTCAAGTGAAGAAATCAAGTGTTTTCAAGCTTCCCAAGTGATTTCAAGCTCAATCACTCTCGTGCGCTTGGGATTCAAAGCTCACACTCAATCCTACGCGCTCCACATCGGAAGAATCAATATCTCCCACGCTTCCAACGGCAAAAGGATTCTTCCGGGTTCTATTGTTCATAATTGCAATATTTGCTTTTTAGAGCTTTTCCTTTCTTTTGTAAACTCTTTCGTTGTGGTGCTTGTTCCAGTCAAGGGACTTGGAACAAGGGAAAGGCGTCCCAAGCCTAAGTGAAATTGGGGGTTTTAGGGTTTGTTGTGAGCCCGGTGTAAAACAACGAGTTGGGTAGTAAACTCGCAAAACTACCGTACTGTAATCGTGGATTATAGTGGAAATTCCCAAAGGTGATTTGGGGAGTGGATGTAGGAGCAGTGGAAGCTCCGAACCACTATAAAACCTTGTGTTTGCGATTGACCTTTCTCATTCCTCCTTCTTTACTTTAGTGCATATATTCGTGTGTTTTATTTTTAATTAGTCAAAAGTTTTTAAAACACCCAATTCACCCCCCTCTTGGGTGACCATCTCTGGGCAACAGAGTATAAGACAATGGCGCCCATCTACTTAACCTATTTTGCTGTAGACCATTAAAAATTTTATTCTATATAGGAATGGACGCTTCCCGAGCATCTTATTTATAAGGAATTATAATAAAACATATTAAGCATTATGTTGGTAAAATCCTTAATTAAGAAGGTGCATTGGTTTTGCTGTTTACTCTATTTTGACAAACCATAATATGCAAATGATCTGAAGTCGATAATATGTATATTGTCTCTAATAAAAAAGGAAAGTCAGGGTTCAAATCTAGACTTAGGATGGAGAGGGAATGGCAATATATAAGAGACTAGATACTGAAACAGAAAAACAAAAGCTTATCCATTGCAATACGAAGGGCCAACCTACTACATAAAAATGGTGTTTCAATCATTCAAGTGCTTTAATAATATTTACACCTAAGTGTTTTAGTAGAAAACCTATTGGATGTAAGATATTTTGGTCTGAGCACTATTTAAATTTTAATGAAATGTCACCTTTACAATCAAAGCAATCACATATATCACTTATGAGTTGAAGACAATGACACACAACCATTTATCCTATTTTGCCATGGATCATATAGATGGTTACTTGTTCGACATAGTTTTTGTGAGAGATAGTCTAGCAATACTAACCTAGCCAAAAATAGCTAGTGTTGATGACTTCCACGAAGAAACGGAGGACCACAATTGTAGATCCTCCACCAGGGCCGAGGCTAGTGTGAAATGGTCGACATCGGTGCGAAATCACCCGAGCATTGGGCATCTCAAACCCATCCATGGGATTGCGGTCATGCATGATGTTAGATGTATGCCCTAGAAGCCAATCTGGTTGACACATAATTTATTCTGGAACATAGTTTTGTACTTAACTTTATTATTATTGAATAATAATGGGCATCTTTTTTATTCATATTGTGTATGTGTCTATGAATCGTCCAAGAAATTAATAAGATGATGATGCATATTCTCAAGAGTTGAGAATTTGAGCTATGTGTCATTGGTGATTAATTCATAAATGCTCCCGATTGATGGATCATCACGAGGATGGTGATTGATTCGATGAGATAGTGCATAAATCACTATCCTTTTGAATGGACGAGTCTCGAGTCCACAATATAGGGACACTAGAGTGATAGTGCAGGTGCTTGTTAGAGAATAAGGGTACTGAGAGTGACCAAAACAAGAAGTCACTTGGATGTCTATCCACTCATCAGTGACTTACTTGATGTTGCAGTAGTATGACTGGTCCTTTGACATGCGGTGCTTCGACTATTCACAGTGAGGTTGCTGTAATTTGACTGTACATATACATGGTCTCTAGTCATATGGGTCCTTGTGGCACAAATTAGCTGCAGTAGGTTCACTGTAGGAGTAGGGTGTGCACCTACATAAAATTTATCAACCTTGGTAGATAAGGACTGGTCCTATATGATTTATGAGACTGAGTTCGTAAGATCTCGGCCAGGACAGTATGTGAAGTGAGAAAGGAGTTTTTCACTCTCGAACTAAAGTCGAATAAATTCTGAAATATGACAGATGACGGAGTTTAACGAGTTACCCATGACTTCCATCTTGTAGGGATCCACGATGGAAGGACTGTATCATACGATAACTGCACCTAGAGGTTCATTCATTCCATTGTGCTAGGTTGCCACTACATGCTGCTAGATGTCACTGGTGGATAGTGAGACTCACAGGGATTATCTTGATGGTCAATGATCCCTGGTGAGATGAGTTAAAATTGTTCCAACCCATTGAAAGGAGTTTTTAATGATATTATGATAGGGATCACAATATATCTCACTACCAGACAGAAATGAACCTATGGGGTCACACACATTAGATGTATTGACCGATCCGATGGTTGGATTGTGATTTGGAATCATAATAGTTCATGATTGTCAATTTGATTGATAATTAGTTTAACCCACTAAGAGTTAGTGAGTTGAAGAACGAATGATTGCAATTGGATTGCAATTTGATTGAATCAATTGGACTTAATTAATTGGGTTTGACCTTATTAGATAAGGTTTAAGAGAGTCCTACTTGGAGTAGGGCTCCTAGAATCCTAATTAGATTAGGATTGGAAATTTTAAAAGAGTCCTACTTGGAGTAGGACTCCTAGAGTCCTAATTATATTAGTATTGATAGATTTTAAATGAAGAATCCTAATTGAAATAGGACTCCTAATTAGATTGGGATTGAAGAGTCCTAGAGTTCAATTGAGTCATGGTCTAATAGGTTCCTAATTAGATTAGGACTCTTATGGATAAGGATTAAGAGTCCTTATTAGATAAGGATTCTAAAAGGCCACCTAATCCTCCCGTGAGAAGGTTTCACACACACAAAAGAGGGAGGGGCGTGCGCCCTCTTGACTTTCAGAATAAGGACGTGAGATCAAGTGGGATTAGGGCTTTTGGGAAGCGATCTTGACCGTAGAAAAGAAAGAGGGCCGGGGGCCTCCTTTCTCTCTTCATCTTTTGGCGCATGCGGCCCTCCCTCTCCCCTTTCCTTCTTCCATCTGCAAGCAAAGAAGAAAAAGAAGAGGGGCGGCATCCTTCTTTCCTCTAATCCTTCTTCTTCCTCTTGAGATCAATCAAAGAGTTGATTCTTCAAGAGAGGATTTCAATCATCAAAAGCTATCTCTGCAAGGGAGCACCCCAGGGAGATTCAAAAGTTTGGATTAGTCCTCTTCCTCGTGTGGATACCTGTAGAGGCCGGACGCGTGTGCGGCTTCAAGCAAGCCTTTCAACATTACCACGATCATCAGATTGCGGTGAACATCTACCGAACAAGGTGAAAATCTGATCTTCCTTATCTAAAGTAATTAATCCTAATCTATCTACGAATGGTTTTAAAATACGTTCATGCGATGAACGGATCCGTGCATGCTTCTTCCGCTGCGGATTTGATTTTCTGCGGCATGCATGGTTTTCCTACACATGAAACCCTTGACAACGTGCACAACCATCAGCCAAATCCCTTCTTATCTTCTCCCTTCTCCTATGATCGAACGACTGCCCAATCACTTGTTTTTTTGTCACCTAGTTCTCTGAGATTCTCCACCAACTATCGGTCTCTACCTATTGTTGTCGACACTGAACTCCTAGTATTTCTCTCTTCTCCTCGTTGGCACGAATTCTCTATTTTTCCTTACTCATTCCACTATTACTTGGCCTCATCCCTACCCAGCAACTGAAAACCACCATCCCCTCTTTGGACCAGACTTCCTCGATGGCTTTCATGACCGAATATCGGAGCTCAGCTCCTAGCAAGCAAGTTGAGGCTCGACCCGATGCCAAGCCCTTCAGTTCTCCTATTTTGGTCGGACTTCCTCTATTTTTCTACCTCCTTCCAATCACCCTGCTTAACACCATCTATTACCAATCTTCCAGCTAGAACCCACCAATACCACTATCAGACTGTGCCACCCTTGCTCTCTCTTTTCCTAAGAAAATCCCATGAGGACCCCTTCCCTCTATTTTTTTTTAAAGAATGTCTCTCTCTCTCTCAGTTGCCCATAGATCATATTCGAGCCCCCCGGCCTCCTTTCTCTTCCCTTGTCATTCAACCCTAAGCCGAGCTTCATCCTCTCCTTTTACCTTTATCTTTTTCAAATTGTACGCAAAATGTAACCCTCAATATCATAAGCTTATCGTGGTCACAGTCACTAAGACTAAAGTTAATGTATTTATAGATGGTCTTGTATGGTAGAGCAATTTCTGAGTTGTATATTTAAACCTCGTCTTCTAAAAGCTAACTACTTAGTTGCTATATATACATATGTATGTAAGCCAAGTATGAAGATTTTACTACTAATCTTGGAATAGTTATTTCCTTTATACATTCAAATAATATTTGAGTTTTTCTAGTATTTCATTATTATGCTTGATTCAACTAGAGACGTAGAAGTATCTGACTAAGCTATAGCTCACCCTTCTTATTCTTTTATTAGATGTCGAAGAGTAAATCAGATGAAGATTGTGGGCTAAGTGATAATAGATTAGTGTCAGCATTTTTTTTTATTTTTGAATTAAATAAATGATTAGAAAAAGATATGATGTATAGACCTTCAAAATTTTTGCGACAATGTCCTCGGATTGCTTTAATTGGATGTTAATGCTTTTTTTTTTTTGAAATATTACATGGAACTAGTAGATGCTCTAGTATCACCACTGCCTAATCCATTGTTGTGTAAAAATACATTAGTAGAAAGGACAGTAATTTCAAAAAAGGAACTTGTTCTCTTGTTTTCTTGTTTGTGTCAATGGAAAATTCGGTCCCATGGTCTCGATTTTAATGTCTTCTTGCAAATTTAGTTATATGACCTATCTAATTGTTGAAGAATAGCAGAAAAGAAAGATGACATATAATTTGTTTGGTTGAATTTCTTGCGGATGCAAGCATGTCGATCAATAGCTTCCAAGAAGTTTCAAAATTTCAAGGTTCAACTCTGAAGCTTTATTTTCTTCTTCTTCTTTTTTTCCATGTTCATCACCCAATCTCGAGTTTCTTTCTTCTCTATGCATCGATCTAATACGATGGCGAGCAGAAAGGATAGTACAAGTACATCTTTTTATTATATAATTAGGTTTTATTCATTCATAATATATAATCATGTTTTTTTTTTTTTTTTTTTTTTTTTGGTACAGGTAACATACATAATCACGCTTAGGAAGTAGTACAGACGACTAGGTAACACACATAATCACGCTAGGGAAGTAGTACAGACGACTATGTAAGACACATAATCACGCTTAGGAAGTAGCCGAGACAAGTAGGAACGTAACATGGAAATAACACAAAACGATCGGATCCAAGTCCAACACAAGACTACGCATCCTATCAGTAGCAGCGCATGGCTTTAGATATCTCGATTCCAAGTGACCTTCACACAGATCGCACCGTGCTTTCCTTGGGATGTTCTGCTCAAACGTGCCCGTCTGCTGAGGAAGGAACGCTGCGAAGCCGTTGGCAATCTCACCAATATCGCTGCCACACAGATCCGCCATGACTACGAGGAAGGAGTTCAACGGCACAGCTACTACGGATCTCGACAGCCGGATGAGCTGCCAAGGACGTACATCCGCGGGCTCGCTCGACCCCTTCCGGAAGAGCTCGCTCTCACCTATGCCATTGCGAGCTTTAATCACTCCATAAACATTGGCGCGGTCCTTCCCGCCTGCATCTATGAGCACGACCTCCACAACGGCCTCCGCCGCACTGGTCAGCACCGCGTAGGTCACCGTCGCCGAACCATGCAGGCCAGGAACCTTTTGGGTTAAGGCCTTATCGGTGATGTGACTGGCGTCGGAATGGTTCCACCAGATCTGCCCGCGGCTGACTTCTTTGCCCTGAGACACTTTATCCTCCCGAGCCATGAGATGCACATCGATGGTGACGTCCCCATCGGCCGTGATGACTCGAGATGGGCCGGCGAGCAGAACATTGTGGCCCGGGCGGATGGATTCGGGGTCGTCCATTGGCGATTGTAGAGGTTTTGCGGACCCACCTCGTCCGTGACTGCGATCGTGCCGTAGACGTGGCCCGGGTCCTCTCCGTTGATATCGTCGACGCGCACCGAGAACACCTCCACCAGTGGTGGTCTTCGATTCACGTTCTAGGCGCCAACCATGCGCTGGTCCTTGGGGAATTCCGCCATTAACTTCCACTGCTATTGCTATTTTGATTGATGACAATTTGATTACCTCTTGCGGCGAGGAGACGAAGCTGAAGCCCCTTTAGAACAGCCAAAAGCACCTTTTTTTAATTATATTTTAATTTTTTTTTCCAGGTGTGCGGCATGGGACTTTTCTCTCGTATTAATTAATCAGGTAGATCGTAGATACATATCGTCATCAGCCTCCGCTACTAGTTGCTCGTGATTCACGTTCGAGGGGCCGACCATGAACGTGATTCACGTTCGAGGGGAATTCCGCCATTAACTTCTGTTGAGGGAAATACAGGTCACCCCGAAACACTTGATCAGACGACCGACCTCAAATGCCCGACCACGGATGACCTGGCGCCAGACCAGGCGCCCGACCACGGATGACCCGGCACCAGACCAGGCGCCCGACCTCAGACGACCGACCTGGTGCCCGACCACGGATGACCTGGCGCCAGACCAGGCGCCCGACCCTGAACTCTCGACCTCGGAAAGCCCGACCTAGAAAACGCCTGACCTAGAAAACGCCCGACCTGAGAAGGCATCCGATCTCTAGAAGTCAAACCTCACCAACTGTCCGCCATTGTCACGTCCTCCTACGGCCCAGTTCGGAGCCACGCCTTGGGCGGCTTACGCAACAATTAATGTGTATGGTCTCTGCAGACCTCCGGCCTACGCAATAATTAATGCGTATGGTCTCTGCAGACCTCCGGCTTACGCAACAATTAATGCGCATGGTCTCTGCGGACCTCCGACTTACTCAACAATTAACGTGTATGGCTCCTGTTGTCTACGGATCTCCAATCCTCCACGGCAAATCAGCTCGGTTGTGATCAATCAGCCATGACAACTCCATGATTCCGATCTCATCCTCTACGGCAAAGCATTAATTCTCGTGATCGTGCATCAATTTATGTGACGTGCTCGGCCGTACGGCAACCTGGTCCCGTCGCGTCACAGGTAATTCAGTACCTCACTATAAAAGAGGAATACTGTTCGTCCTGTTCCTGCCTACTTAAAAATATGCTAGACAGATCGTTGTTAGAACCGACGAACAACAGTTTAATTTAATTTACTCTTACCTGTTCTACTCGAAGAATAGTGGTTGTAAGAGGTCGATCCACAGGGAGGCGATTGGAGTTGCATAAAAATTAAAACGATCACTCGGATTCAAAATCAATTTTTTGAATGATAGAATAAAAACATTACTTTGAGGATGTTAAATGATTCTCTAGTCTACCAGAGAAGGTTTTTCATTTGAAAATAACGAAAAGACAAATACTTGGAATAGAAGAGCATTTATAAATTTAATAAAATACTTTAGTATTCAAAGGAAAACGTTGGCATGGATTAAAATGGATGAAAACAGTGCTAAAGAGATTGAAACCTGAAACATAAATTGCATAAGAGAAGATTTTATATATTTCATGAAAGAAAAATTAAAATTGCAGAATAAATATAACTTTCTACCCAAATAAACTATCAAAAATTAAAACTCAAAACAAAACCTAAAATAAAACTAAAAATAAGAACAACATGCTCTGAAACTCAAAACATGACTTCTCAATTAAAACTTTCAGTTAAAGTACAACTAAAAAAATTCAATACATAAACTCAAACTAAAACAAATAAAATACTCTCTTTTTTTTTTTCTTTTCTTCCCCAAAACAGAGGAGGCTCTGTTTTTCTTTTGAACAGCACTCTAATCTTGGCACGCCCGAACACTCCTTCCCCTGTTTCTTTGGACAAACCGAAGGAGCCAAACTCCTTCTTCTTCCTTCGACCAGCCAGCCACCACCCCAACCGAGCTCTCCTTCTCTTCCGACTCTCGGCCTCAACCCCCGACCGAGCACCCCCTCCAGCCGATGGCCTCTCCCCTCTTCTTATAGGCTTGGAGATGTGGAAGAGGCGGGATCAGTGGGATCGGCTGGGGATGCGGGATCGCCGGTGATTGCGGAAGAGGGAGATGGCTGCGTGATGCTGGGATTTTGATGGCGTAGAGGAAGGAGATGGATCCGGGCGCTGGGAGGAGGGGCTGATCCGAGGGTGCTGCTGGCACGGATGCTTGGATGTGGAGGAGAAGATCACGGACGCGTGAGGGGAGTCGCTGATCTTCCCTTCTTTGATTGGAAGCGGGATCGATGGGATTTGCTTCCTATTTCCTTCTTCCGGTGATTTGGGAGGCGGATCCGGTCAATGGCTTGCCAACAGAGGGAGCCGGTGGATGCTCGAAGATGGCGGGCTGATGCGGAAGGAAGGAGGTGCTGGATGCTGTGAAGCTTCTGGGAGCTTGGATCACGGAGGAGACGCTGATCACGGGCTTCACGAGCGGCTGGGTCGCGGATAGAAGGTTGCTTCTGGGCTGATCGCGAGAAGAACGGGATCACGGGATGAGATGGATCCGTGGGTGCAGAGGCGGGTCACGGATGCGGTGGATCTTGAACGCGGAAGGAGGGAAGAGCCGGGAGCTTTGTGATGCGTGCGGACGGCTGGGAGGATATGGGAGACATCAAGTTCCATCCGATTAGTCATATAGTATGATATGAAATTTTGCTTGTAGACGGACGGGTCATCTATTCTGGCTAGAGGTCAAGTGCAATTCTTTCGAGTCATGGGTCACCCAGCACCTTATGGCAAATTTAGATTTGCCAAAAATTATTTTCCAAAAGCTCAAAAGAAATGGATCCGATTCGAACCCGATTTGAAGTCAAATTTGTAGTCAATGTGCATTTTATCTATAATTTATACCAATCTATGTTAAATCCAAATATAATATTAATCTAGTGAATTTATTATTATCGGTTAACAATAACACTAATTTTAGTAACATGTAGGTCGCACTTTTGTGCTCTCATCATACCCCCCAACTAGCTTATTGCTAGTCTCTAGCAATTCAGTGTGAAAATGATAAAATGAGAGAGCAAAAGTGTTATTTATTATATAAATATCCTAAGATAAATACTCACTTTCGTAGAGCATTACGATTGCACTTAGCATGTGCAACAAGCCGTTAAACCCCTAGGTTACCCAAGCGGACGAGTGTTGTCTCGTGAGGGTTTGCAGTGAAGTTACCCACAAACTTCAATCCCAAAAAAAAAATTTGATTTGTGAAATGAAAGTCTTATTTCATAACTGATAAGAATTTCAAAAGCACACAAGGTTTTAATTACTAAGTAGCCCAAATTCTAGGTTAGTATGCAATTTAAGTTGAAGTCATTAAGTTTTCCGTTAGGAAGTTGTAAGACTTATTTATTCTTGAGTGCTCAGTGAAGTTTGGACCATGCACAAGCTAAGGTTTTGGATCTCCAAAATATCGCTAATATTAGTAGTTTCCAAGAATTGGTCGGACAAGACCTATTTGCTGATTCAAAATCATCTTTTCTGCAGGATTTCGAGAGCTGTGGATGTTTACTTTAATACCTCATGGGCTTTATCTGTAATATTCCAGTTTACTCGAATTTTTACAACGACGGCTTTCACACTATTGTCTTTTTTAGGTCAATATACATTTTTTTTTCAGATTTTTTTTTTTTGGTGTTTTTTTTTGTTTTTTTGTTTTTTTTTTGTTTTTTTTGCATTAAAGGGAAATGATAATGTATATATTGTGCACTTTTACTCCTGTGATGATTCCTCCATGTAGCGAGCAATTAGTCGACAATTCTCACACCAGTTGGCATGAGGTGTCGGGCATCAAGACTCCCCTACGGACCTATGCTCGGGTTCCTCATCACAAGCCCGCTGGCCTTTGACAATAGGTAGCCCTTTTCGATGTACCTGACTAAATCCACCGATTAGTTTTTTTTTTTTTTTTTTGGATCAGAAAAAGATGGTTCATCAGGATTCGAGGTTGCTACCATATTCTCAACACAATGTCGAACCTATACCTTAGAAAATGCAGGCCAGATGTGTTATGAAATTCAAAGCACTAATTAGCTTACAACTCACTAAAAGGAACTTAATAAAAAGAACTCACTTTGCACTACTTCCAACTAGTCATTGGGCTCTTCGATTTTATATACCTTGTGTGTTGTAATTTTTTTTTATTTTATTTTTTTTAATTTCAAAAAAAAAATTTAATTAATTTTTTTTTTTTAAAAAAAAATTCCAAATGCTTAAAAATACCCCTAAACTTAAATCTAACATTGTCCTCAATGTTAAAGAAAAATTAAAGCAGTAAGAGGACAGAGGAGAAGTTACCTGATATGGGTAGGTAAATTGAAAATTGGGACAAAATCCCCCAAACCTGCATGTTAGTAATTTTTTTTTTTTTTTTATAGAAGATATTCATATGTTGGGTTGCCTCCCAAGAGCGCTAAGTTTTATGTCTTCAGCCAGACAATTATAATTCATTCATGATACACAGGGTCGGTGAGAAGTGTCTCCTCGACTTCTGGACTCAAATACTCAAGGTATGGTTTTAAACGATGTCCATTAACTTGAAATGACCTACCATCTTTAGTATTGCATATTACTACCGCACCATGCGGATGTACTTTCTCTACCGTGTATGGGCCAGTCCAGCGGGATTTAAGTTTTCCAGGGAATAGATGTAATCGAGAATCATATAAGAGAACTTTTTGTCCTTGGTAAAACTCTTTACGAGTAATCATTTTATCATGCATGACTTTCATGCGATCCTTGTACTTCTTAACACACTCGTAAGCATCGTTCCTAATTTCTTTAAGCTCGTCAAGCTGAAGCTTTCTATGTTCTCCCGCCTTGTCGAGATCGAAATTTAAGCGTTTGATTGCCCAATAGGCCTTGTGTTCTAACTCGACAGGTAAATGGCAAGCCTTGCCATAGACAATCCTATATGGAGACATTCCAATTGGTGTTTTGTAGGCCGTACGATATGCCCACAATGCATCTGTTAACCTAAGGGACCAATCCTTTCGAGATGGATTGACAGTTTTCTCAAGGATGGTCTTGATTTCTCTGTTGGAAATCTCAACTTGTCCACTCGTTTGTGGATGATATGGTGTACCGACCTTATGGGTGATGTTGTACTTTCTAGCAAGGGCTTTAAAAATTCTATTGCAAAAATGTTTCCCCCCATCACTAATGATAGCACGAGGGGTGCCAAAGCGAGCGAAGACAGACTCCTTAAGAAACTTGATCACTACTTTGTGATCATTGGTCTTACACGCGATAGCCTCAATCCACTTAGATACATAGTCAACAGCTAGGAGTATGTACTGGTGCCCAAATGACATAGGAAAAGGACCCATAAAATCAATACCCCAAACATCAAAGATTTCTACAATTAAGATTGGGTTCAGGGGCATCTCATTTTTTCTTGAAATTTTTTCTAGTCTTTGACATCGATCACATGATTTGCAATACTCGTGTGAGTCGTGAAATAGTGTGGGCCAATAGAATCCGCACTGCAAGACCTTTGCAGCCGTCTTTTTACCACTGAAATGACCACCACAAGCGTGGTCATGACAAAAGGAAAGGACATTCCTTTGATCGTGTTCAGGGATGCATCGTCTGATGATTTGATCAGGACAGTATTTGAACAGGTATGGTTCATCCCAAAAATACCATTTTACACGAGCTAGGAAGCGAAATTTCTCTTGTTTGGTCCAAGAGCTGGGCATTTGTTCAGTAACAAGGTAGTTGACTACATCAGCATACCATGGAACATTGGTATGGGAAATCATCATTAATTGTTCATCAGGGAAGGTCTCGGACACAGGCATGGATTCTCCAGATGATTCAACAATTAATCTGGACAAGTGGTCAGCTACAACATTTTCAGATCCCTTTTTATCTCGAATTTCGAGATCAAATTCCTGGAGCAGTAGGATCCAACGAATGAGCCTTGCCTTAGCATCCTTCTTTGTGAGAAGGTACTTAAGGGCGGCATGATCGGAATAAACAAGAACCTTAGATCCTATCAGGTAGGGACGAAATTTATCTAGGGCAAAAACCACTGCCAACAATTCTTTTTCAGTGGTAGAATAGTTAAGTTGGGCGTCATTCAGAGTTTTACTCGCATAATGAATCACATGGGGAAGCTTCTCTACTCGCTGACCTAAGACAGCACCTATGGCATAATCGGATGCATCACACATGATTTCAAAAGGACGATTCCAATCAGGACTCCTTATGATGGGTGCTGAAGTTAGTTCAGACTTTAGTCTTTCGAAAGCAGCTATACAAATTGGCGAAAAATTAAAAGTAGCATCTTTCGCCAACAAATCGCATAAGGGTTTCGACAATTTACTGAAATCCTTGATAAAGCGGCGGTAAAAACCCGCATGCCCTAAAAAGGATCTGACTTCCCTAACAGTTTTGGGAGGTGGCAATTTAGCAATTAATTCTACTTTGGCCTTAGCCACCTCAATTCCCCTTTGTGACACAATGTGTCCTAAAACAATACCTGATTCTACCATGAAATGACACTTCTCCCAGTTAAGAACTAAGTTTTTCTGTTTACAGCGTTCTACAACAAGTGTCAAGTGGTGTAGGCATTCCTCAAAATTGGATCCAAATACAGAAAAATCATCCATAAAAACTTCTAAAAATTTTTCCACCATGTCGGAGAAAATACTCATCATACACCGTTGGAATGTAGCTGGTGCATTGCATAGCCCAAAAGGCATGCGGCGATAGGCAAAAGTACCATAAGGACAGGTGAATGTGGTTTTCTCTTGATCCTCACGTGCGATAGGGACTTGGTTATATCCGGAATAACCATCGAGGAAACAGTAATGGGAGTGGCCAGCTAGCCGTTCTAGCATTTGATCGATGAAGGGTAGAGGAAAGTGGTCTTTCCTAGTCATGGCATTAAGCTTCCTACAGTCGATGCATACTCGCCATCCCGTCTGGACTCGAGTAGGGACTAACTCATTGTGATCATTTTTCACCACAGTGATGCCAGACTTTTTAGGTACGACTTGAACTGGGCTTACCCACTGACTATCAGAAATAGGATATATAATTCCTGCATCTAAAAGCTTGATGACCTCGGCTCGAACTACGTCCTTCATGATTGGATTAAGTCGCCTTTGTGGTTCTCTAGAAATTTTTGCATCTTCTTCTAGATGGATTTTATGTTGGACCACAGAAGGACTAATCCCCTTAATATCAGCTATAGACCAACCGATAGCTTCCTGATTCTTCCGAAGGATACTTAACAGCTTCTCTTCCTGTTCTTTAGTTAGATTCGATGCAATTATAACAGGTAAGGTCTTGTTTTCTCCAAGAAATGCATACTTCAAGTTTTCGGGAAGGTCTTTAAGTTCTAGTTGTGGAGGTTTGACATTGGATGACACTAGCTGAGATTCTGAAATAGGCAATGATTCAAACTTGGTGGCCCATCTGTTAGTATCCATCACTGGAATGGAATCTAACAATGCATTAACCTCTTGACTTGACACACAATCTTGACCAAAATTAGCCAAACATCTTTCTAATGGGTCAGAATAACTCGATTCTTCAAAAGAACTGCTAATTATATTCTCAATCATGTGAATTTCTTCCAAATCGTCCATCTCAGTTGACTGACTACTACTATGAAAAACATTGAGCTGGACAGTCATGTTCCCAAAGGCTAGAGTCATTATTCCATTTCGGCAACTAATCATAGCATTTGAAGTGGCCAAAAATGGCCTACCTAGGATCACCGGGATGTGACTTTCTGGATTTTTTACTGGTTCAGTTTCAAGGACTACAAAATCCACAGGGTAGTAGAATTCATTAACTTTTACAATCACATCCTCTACAATTCCTTTGGGATACTTCACAGTCCTATCTGCTAATGACAAGGTAATGTTTGTGGGTTTTAATTCCCCCAAACCTAGTTCGGTGTAGACAGAATAGGGTAATAGGTTTACACTTGCTCCTAAGTCTAATAGGGCTCTCCGAATGATGGTTTCTCCTATTTTAATTTCAACAGTGGGGCAACCAGGGTCCTTGTATTTTGGGGCAATCTGCTGTTGAATAAGAGATGAGGCTTGTGCAGCCATCACAGCTTGCCTAGGAATACTGGTTTTTCTTTTTACCGTGGTTAGGTCTTTTAAAAATTTTGTATAGGAGGGGATCTGTCTGATGGCATCTAGGAAGGGTAAATTTATCTGGACATTTTTAAAGACTTCCATGATTTCATCGTACTGAGATTTTTTCTTTGAGTCTTGTAGTCTACTAGGAAAGGGAGCCTTAGGTGTGTAAGTTTCTATTGGTTTCTCCTCTATTCCTTGTGTTCCCTGTTCTTGTGTCTTTTTCTGGGTGGGGTTTGGCTCATGCTTTTCTTCTTTTTCTTGCACAGGAAGTTGGACCTTGTTGTCCACTTGCTTGCCAGACCGTAAGGTGGTAATTGCCTGGACTTCATGGGTAGGGTTTCCATTAGAATCAATATGAAACTGGCCTCTCGGCCCTTGATTCTGTTGCCTACTAGGGTTAGGCACTGGCTGACTGGGCAATTCACCTTTCTTCCTATCCCCTAGAGGAGTTGGCTATTTGGCTCAGACTAACCTCAAGTTTTGCAATCGCTTGCGCATGGAATTGGTTAGTCTGGGTTTGAGCCATGTTGGTCTGTTGTTGTTGTTGGATGAAGTCTTGTTGCTGCTTCATCATGTTAGCCATCATGGCTTCCAATGATGTAGTTTGCTGAGGGATAGGGGCACTATAAGTAGGGATAGGTGGAGCCAATGATTGGTTTATTTGTGATGGACCTATCCTGGAAAAATTCTTCTGAAAACCTGGTGGACCACCTTGATGCTGAATAGGTTCATTTTGCTTGTATGAGAAATTTGGATGGAACCTATTATCAGGGTGGTAAACTGGGCTGAATGAATTGGGAGTGGGCTTCTTGAAGGCACTATATGAGTTTAGAGCATTTGCCTGCTCAGCCTTAATGTTGGGTAAACTAGGACAGCACTCCACTAGATGCTCAGAACTATTACACAAGATACATAAACTATGTGGCTCGTGATCCACTTTCATGATGGGATTTAACTCTTTGTATGAACTCGAGCTTGTGGAAACAGTGAAAGCATCAAACTTTTTGCTTAAGTTGTTCATTCCAGTCACCAGATTGGACATGACATTTTCGAGTTCTGGGTCTGCCTTCATTTCATAATTACCTGATTTTCTAGACCCGAACTCATCTCTATTTATTTCCTCACCATAGCTACTCCAATTTTGGGCGTTCTCGGCTAAGTCAACAAGAAATTCATAGGCTTGATCCGGGGTTTGGTTCATGAACCTACCCTTGTGCATGGATTCGATCATGTTTCTATGTGCTGGAGGTAGTCCTTTGTAAAAGAAATGTACTAGATCAGCCTTGTCAAGCCCATGGTGCGGGCACTTGACCAAAAGATCATGGAATCTTTCCCAAAGTTGAGAAAATTCCTCCTCAGATTTTCCTCTAAAAGTTCTGATGGCATCCTTAATTTTTTCAGTCTTCACCATGGGATAGAACTTAGCCATGAACTTCCTAGATAGTTGTTCCCATGATGTGATGGAATTTGAAGCTAGGGAATACAGCCATGCAGCAGCACGATCCTCTAAAGTCATGGGAAATAACCTTAATTTAATACCCTCTTCATCTAAATTTTGATTTCTAAACGTTTGACAGATTGTCAAAAATTTGTTTAGATGAATGTAGGGTTGTTCACTCTCGAACCCATGAAACTTGGGTAACATGTTTATTGTTGCAGCCCGAATCTCGAATTGGGCTGCATTATTAATTGGTAATACTATGCAAGTAGGGGGACTAGCGGATGCGGGTGCAAACAATTCATTCAGGGTTCTAATATGTTCACCCATTGTAGAGATCGACGGTTGGTTTACAGTTCGCAGGTTATGATGAAAAGTTCTGTCAATCTCAGGATCAAATGGGGTTAATTTATCCCTTAATGATCTTCTACCATGCATACATTATCAATAACTTAATTAGACTCGACTCCTAAACGAAATCCTAAAAGAGAAGAGAAGGGCTAGACACAGATGACCACAATCAACACCACATAACAATTTGACCCTATTAGTCTTAGAGCTAAGTGAGGTTTAGTAGCTTCTTAAATCTAGTTGCACAGAGACTTATCAGGTTAAAAAGTTCCTGAAATTCTCTCTAGATTAGACAGCTCCTAATCTCCCTTTCAGATTAAGCTTGAGCTTACCAGTTAAGTGATCCAGTAACCAGTGACCAGAAAAGTCCCGGGGTGTGCGGTGGTGCCAGAAGGGATACACCGATACCACAATACCCGTAACAGTTCTCACTGTTGTAAAACTTTCCTAGACATCACCAATTACTAAATCCTCACTGGAGTGGCTTTCAGCCGCTTCTTTCCAAGAGCCTAATTGAGCTCGAAAACCCTAAGGCCAACGTCTAATTTGATTTTAATTTAATTTGGCTTAGGATAAGTATGCAAGGTGGTGATTTTTGGGCTAAGGACAGGTAATGACTTCCCGACCTTATCTTTTTAATGGGTTTTGCCCTTAATTACTTTATGCAAATGCTTAATACTAAATGCGGCAAATAATCAATATTTTTTTAAAGTTTATGCAATGTCATTAGGTTGTACTGATTAAATGAGCAAGCAATTTTTTTATTTTTATTTTTCTTAATTTTTTTAATTTTATGTTGTTTTTTTTTTAATTTTTAATATAGGAATAACTTGAATGTAAACTAAAACTAATCCTTATGCGTCAGTCAATCTCCGAATGCCCGTTGAATAAGCTCTGGAGATTACTCCGTGAGGAGCCCCAATAGAGGTATGATCACCTCGGAGGATTGCACCCTATCAATTACTAGCAAAAATAATATATATTTTTTTTATTTTTTTTAAAAAATTTTTATTTTTAATTTACTTAACTTTTTTTTTTAAAATTTTTTTTTTTTAATTTCAAATTTCGAATCACAGAATTCAAATTTTGAATTTAAATTTTTTGAATTTTTGAATTTTGGAAATTTTTCAATTTTTTTTTTTACTTTTTTAGAAAACTTTAAATTTCGAATTTCAAATTTCAGAATAACTAATAAAAAAACTTATAATAACTAATAATAACTACAAAATTACTTAACTAAAAATAATCAAAATAAGAAAAATTAATAAAAATAAAAACTTACTACCGGAGTGCGTTCACTCAGGGTATCCAAAATCTGATTTGATCTTCATGATCGTTCTTGCTTCTCGATTTGACTCCCCGGCAACGGCGCCAAAATTCTGTTCGTCCTGTTCCTGCCTACTTAAAAATATGCTAGACAGATCGTTGTTAGAACCGACGAACAACAGTTTAATTTAATTTACTCTTACCTGTTCTACTCGAAGAATAGTGGTTGTAAGAGGTCGATCCACAGGGAGGCGATTGGAGTTGCATAAAAATTAAAACGATCACTCGGATTCAAAATCAATTTTTTGAATGATAGAATAAAAACATTACTTTGAGGATGTTAAATGATTCTCTAGTCTACCAGAGAAGGTTTTTCATTTGAAAATAACGAAAAGACAAATACTTGGAATAGAAGAGCATTTATAAATTTAATAAAATATTTTAGTATTCAAAGGAAAACGTTGGCATGGATTAAAATGGATGAAAACAGTGCTAAAGAGATTGAAACCTGAAACATAAATTGCATAAGAGAAGATTTTATATATTTCATGAAAGAAAAATTAAAATTGCAGAATAAATATAACTTTCTACCCAAATAAACTATCAAAAATTAAAACTCAAAACAAAACCTAAAATAAAACTAAAAATAAGAACAACATGCTCTGAAACTCAAAACATGACTTCTCAATTAAAACTTTCAGTTAAAGTACAACTAAAAAAATTCAATACATAAACTCAAACTAAAACAAATAAAATACTCTCTTTTTTTTTTCTTTTCTTCCCCAAAACAGAGGAGGCTCTGTTTTTCTTTTGAACAGCACTCTAATCTTGGCACGCCCGAACACTCCTTCCCCTGTTTCTTTGGACAAACCGAAGGAGCCAAACTCCTTCTTCTTCCTTCGACCAGCCAGCCACCACCCCAACCGAGCTCTCCTTCTCTTCCGACTCTCGGCCTCAACCCCCGACCGAGCACCCCCTCCAGCCGATGGCCTCTCCCCTCTTCTTATAGGCTTGGAGATGTGGAAGAGGCGGGATCAGTGGGATCGGCTGGGGATGCGGGATCGCCGGTGATTGCAGAAGAGGGAGATGGCTGCGTGATGCTGGGATTTTGATGGCGTAGAGGAAGGAGATGGATCCGGGCGCTGGGAGGAGGGGCTGATCCGAGGGTGCTGCTGGCACGGATGCTTGGATGCGGAGGAGAAGATCACGGACGCGTGAGGGGAGTCGCTGATCTTCCCTTCTTTGATTGGAAGCGGGATCGATGGGATTTGCTTCCTATTTCCTTCTTCCGGTGATTTGGGAGGCGGATCCGGTCAATGGCTTGCCAACAGAGGGAGCCGGTGGATGCTCGAAGATGGCGGGCTGATGCGGAAGGAAGGAGGTGCTGGATGCTGTGAAGCTTCTGGGAGCTTGGATCACGAAGGAGACGCTGATCACGGGCTTCACGAGCGGCTGGGTCGCGGATGGAAGGTTGCTTCTGGGCTGATCGCGAGAAGAACGGGATCACGGGATGAGATGGATCCGTGGGTGCAGAGGCGGGTCACGGATGCGGTGGATCTTGAACGCGGAAGGAGGGAAGAGCCGGGAGCTTTGTGATGCGTGCGGACGGCTGGGAGGATATGGGAGACATCAAGTTCCATCCGATTAGTCATATAGTATGATACGAAATTTTGCTTGTAGACGGACGGGTCATCTATTCTGGCTAGAGGTCAAGTGCAATTCTTTCAAGTCATGGGTCACCCAACACCTTATGGCAAATTTAGATTTGCCAAAAATTATTTTCCAAAGGCTCAAAAGAAATGGATCCGATTCGAACCCGATTTGAAGTCAAATTTGTAGTCAATGTGCATTTTATCTATAATTTATACTAATCTATGTTAAATCCAAATATAATATTAATCTAGTGAATTTATT
The DNA here is from genome assembly GCF_051530095.1 of Phoenix dactylifera. Taxonomy (NCBI): domain Eukaryota; kingdom Viridiplantae; phylum Streptophyta; class Magnoliopsida; order Arecales; family Arecaceae; genus Phoenix; species Phoenix dactylifera. The sequence goes on along the minus strand of NC_143199.1, from coordinate 19,827,981 downwards.
ATTATCGGTTAACAATAACACTAATTTTAGTAACATGCAGGTCGCACTTTTGTGCTCTCATCAAATACCTCTATCATAAAAAAAGACTTTGAAAGAATTGTTCCTGCTCATATTCTCTCTTTGACTTAAGCATCGGAGGGCCAGCGCCGGAAACCCCGACCACCGGCTTTTTGCAGGCCCCCCACGGAGGACGCCGCTCACCGACGGATCGCCGCCCGCCAGTGTTCGTCGGAGCCCCTCCTTCTCGGCTAAGTGGTCGCCCCCGAGTCCAATTTTCAGCAACAGTTGGCGCTAGAGGAAGGGCCCGAGTCGTGGCCATAAAGTTGAGGAGTAAAGGAGCTTCCAATACTTCCCGGCGTCTCCCGCCAAGCCCTGGACACTCTGTCCAAAACTCAACACCTCCGGTTGATCCGGTTCCTCAAGTCCACCCGGAACAGTTCAATATTCTAGTCTAACAAGTTCAAACTCTGGCCGCTGCCATCCAAATCCTGCAGCGGGCAGAGACGCCACCCATGCCGCCTCCTCAGGCCCCAGTCCGGCCGGTCCTCCCCCCAAACGGACCGGTCCTCCGGGGCCGAAGTCCCATGGCTCTTCAAGGGCCAACAACGAAGAGCAAGCGTCCCCCCCGGAAATAAATACCGAGAGAAGATATGGATAGAAGACCGCAGCCCTCAGAAGCCGAGTCGGCCTCGGACCGCCGTGAGCCGGAGCAAACTACGGTGACAATCCCCCAAGTTGGAGAGCTCGACAGGAAAGTCGAGAATCTGGAGCGCTAGATTGAAGCGCTCCACAGCAGGAAGGCAAGGCGCGAGGGGGGACTTTGAATTCACCACCAAGTCCCCCTTCTCTCGCCAGATCGAGGACGAGCCGATCCCACCGAGGTTCAAGATGCCCCAAGTGGAGCCTTACAGCGGAACCACCGACCCCCTCGACCATTTGGAGAGCTACCGAGCTCTCATGGCACTGCAAGGGTCCTCGGAGGCCGTGCTCTGCAAGGCCTTCCCAGCGACCCTCCGAGGGACAGCTCGGCTTTGGTTTTCCGGACTAAAGCCGAGCACGGTATCCTCTTTAGAGCAGCTCGGCAGGCAGTTCCCCACCAACTTTGCTGCTAGCCGGCGCCAGCAGCGGACATCGGACTCCCTCCTAGCTATCAAGCAGAAGGAGGGGGAATCTCTCAAGGAGTATCTTGACCGCTTCACCGCCGCGACGTGGGAAGTTCGCGAGCTTGACCAGTCAATAGCCATGTCGGCTCTGAAGTCCGAGACTCGCTCCTACAGATTCCTCTTCTCTATCGAGAAGAACTTTCCCGCCGACTTCACCGAAATGCTGGCCCGAGCTCGAAAGTATGCTAAGGCCGAGGAGGCTATTGCCTCCAGGCGGGGTACAACCGAACAAGCTTCAAAGAAGCAGAAGAAACGCCGCGAGGAGCGCGGCCGTCAAAGAAGCCGGTCCCCCCGCCGAGAGAAGAATCTTTCCCGGCTGAGGAGCCCGCCTCGACAGTGGGTACAGCTTCGACCGAGGTTCCCGCCTCGGCCAAGGTCCCCACTACGACCTCGGATGCATCCGGGGAGGTACGAAAACTACACTCCCATCAATGCACCCCGGGCCGAGATTTTGATGGAGATCGAAGGTCGGGACTTTTTTCGACCTCCGCCTCCTATGCGGGATACAGGAGTCCCGCGCAACCCCAGAAAGTATTGCCGCTTCCACCGAGACCATGGGCACGACACGGAGGACTGTTTCCAGCTCCAAAATGAGATTGAGGCACTTATTCGCCGTGGAGTACTCAATCGGTTCGTAAGGAACTGACGTGAGGAAAGGAGGCCAGTGGAAAACGCCGTGCCGCCTGAAAATTCGAATGACAACAGGCCCATCGCCGGCACCATCAATGTAATTGGAGGAACCTCGGCTGGAGAGCCAGCCCAAGAAGGGATTCCCCCAAAGCGCCTGCGCACTTCTGAAGCCATCTCGTTCTCGGACGAGAATTTGGAAGGGGTTGAGATCCTTCACGATGATGCTGTGGTCATCTCTATGATTGTAAACAAATTTGATGTAAAACGTGTCTTAGTTGATAATGGAAGCTCGGCTAATATTCTGTACTACCATGCTTACCAAAAAATGGGGTTAACAGGAGGCCAGCTTCGAAGAATGAATGCTCCGCTGGTCGGATTCACCGGAGACTCGGTCCCGGTAGAAGGCGAGATCGATTTCCTTGTTACAGTCGGGCTCGCCCCCCGAGAAAGCACCGTGAGGACGGATTTCCTTGTGGTCCGCCTGCCTTCGGCTTACAATGCCATTCTCAGACGATCAGGACTTAATGCTCTCCGAGCTGCAGTCTCCACCTATCACTTGCTCGTGCGATTCCCCACCAACCAAGGAGTAGGCGAAGTTCGTGGGGACCAGGCAGCAGCTAAGTGGTGCTACATGGCAACCCACAAAGCAAAACAACCGGCCAAAGCGTTAAGCCAAGAGGAGTATGCAACCGAGGCGTCAATCCAGGCACCAAGTCAGGCGCTGTCCATCGAAACTTTGGAGGTGCGGGACGACCTTTACAAGAAGCAGGCAGAGCCTGGTGAGCTTCTTACTCAAGTTCCATTAAGACAAAATTGCCCAGAGCTAACCATGCAGGTCGGCTCTGGCCTAAGCCCTCTCGAAAGGGACCGACTGATCAAGTTCCTTCGGTCCAACGTGGATGTCTTCGCCTGGTCGCCCGCCGACATGCTGGGGATCGATCCTAAAATCGTGACCCACCAGCTCCAAGTAAAGTCGACTTGCAAAACCGTGCGGCAGAAGAAACGGGGCTCCGCTCCAGAACGACAGCAAGCAGCGGCAGAAGAGGTGGACAAACTCCTCAACGCCGGCTTCATCCGGGAGGTCTCCTACCCGAATTGGCTCGCCAACGTGGTCCTGGTGAAGAAATCGAATGGGAAGTGGCGCATGTGCGTGGATTACACCGACTTGAACAGAGCCTGCCCGAAGGACAGCTTTCCACTTCAGCTCGTCGACTCCACCTCGAGACATGAGCTGCTAACCTTCATGGACGCCTTCTCGGGATATAACCAAATCCGAATGGCGCCTGAGGACGAGGAGAAGACGACTTTCATCACCGATAAGGGCACCTATTGCTACAAGGTGATGCCGTTTGGATTGAAGAATGCGGGGGCTACATACCAAAGACTGGTCAGCCGAATCTTCAAAGATCAAATAGGCCGAAACATGGAGGTCTATGTGGACGACATGCTGGTGAAGAGCCGAACAGTAGAACACCATGTGGCTGACCTTAATGAAACATTTTCCAAGCTTAGGGAGTACCAGATGAAACTGAATCCTGCAAAGTGCGCGTTCGGAGTCACCTCGGGCAAATTTCTGGGCTTCGTAGTAACACAACGGGGAATCGAAGCAAACCCCGAGAAGATCCGAGCGCTGCAAGAGATGGTGCCTCCAAAGACAGTCAAAGAGGTGCAGCGGCTCACTGGGCGGGTTGCAGCCTTGGGGAGGTTTGTCTCCAGGTCGGCCGAGCGCTGCCTCCCATTCTTCAAGATCCTCAAGCGACCAAAGAACTTCCTGTGGTCGGAGGAATGCCAGCAGGCCTTTGAAGAGCTCAAGTGCTTTCTAGCCTCCCCCCCCGCTACTCACTAAGCCTCGGCAAGGCAAAGTTCTTTATTTATATCTGGCCGTCTCCCCGGTCGCAGTGAGCTCAGCCCTGGTCTGGGAAGAGGACAAGCTCCAGAAGCCAGTCTACTATACCAGCCGGGTCCTCAGGGATGCTGAGACCCGATATTTTAAGTTTGAGAAGACAATTTTTGCTCTGATCATTTCAGCTCGGAGACTCCGGCCCTATTTTCAAGCCCATACCATAGCCATACTGACCGACCAGCCTATGAAGCAAATACTATAGAGGTTGGACCGCGCCGAAAGATTGCCAAATAGGCGGTTAAGCTCGGAAAGTTCGACCTTGAATATCGGCCCAGGCCAGCTATTAAAGCTCAAGCACTCGCCGATTTCATCGTGGAGTGCACTTTGCCAGACGACCCCGAGCAGCCACTCACGCCAACAAAGGAAACCCCAAGGCCGCCATTGGTCCTATATGTGGACGGCTCCTCGACCTTGGGGGGTAGCGGAGCGGGACTCATCCTCACTAGCCCGGATGGGGTGGTGGCTGAGCAGGCCCTACGCTTCGAGTTCCCAGCCTCAAACAACGAGGCAGAGTACGAAGCGCTCATTGCCGGGCTCAAGTTGACAAAGGAGCTGAAGGCAGAAGACCTAAAGGTCTTGCTTCAGTGACTTCCAACTAGTAGTGAGCCAGGTCCAGGAAGATTTCGAAGCAAAGGAGCCATCAATGCAGAAATATCTTCAAAAGGTGCGGGAACTTATATCCGCCCTAGGCTCCTTTAGCATCCAGCATATCCCCAGAATGGAGAACCTCAGGGCTGACCAACTGTCAAAGCTGGCGACCTCTCGCATGAGTGAGCTCTCCAAGGCAACGGTGCTCGAATACCTCCAAACACCCAGCACAGAGGAGCCTGAACCGACCATGTGCATCGACACCGAACCGAGCTGGATGGACGAGCTCGTTGGCTACCTGTAAGATGGAACCCTCCCCACTAACAGGCTCGAGGCTCGCCGAATTAGGCGTTTAGCCTCCCGGTTTATATTGTACGAAGGCAAGCTTTACCAAAAATCCTTCACCTCCCCTCTCCTCAGATGCCTCCGTCCGTCAGAAGCAAACTATGCTATGCGAGAGGTCCATGAAGGAATATGCGGGAACCACCTGGGAGGCCGGGTGCTGGCTTATAAAATTTTGCGCCAAGGTTACTTTTGGCCCACTCTCCAAAAGGACACTGCAGACTTTGTCCGAAGGTGCGACCGATGCCAGCGGAATGCCAATATCCAGCGCCGATCCTCGATCCTGCTGACCTCGATTATCGCCCCTGGCCATTCGCCTAATGGAGGATTGACATCCTAGGGCCTTTCCCCCAAGCCGCCGGGCAAAGAAAGTTTCTAGTCGTCTCCATTGACTACTTCACCAAATGGGTCGAGGCTGAGCCCGTAGCCCGGATCACCGAGCAGAAGATGCGGAACTTCATCTGGAAGTCAATAATCTGCAGATTCGGGCTCCCCCACATTCTCATATCTGACAACGGTCGCCAGTTCGACAACATCCGTTTCAAAAAGTTCTGCTTCGAGCTCGGCATCGATCACCGTTTCACCTCGGTCGCCCACCCCCAAACAAATGAAGAAACCGAGGTAACAAATCGCACAATTTAGTAGGAGCTCAAGGCCAGGCTCGATCGGTCCAAAGGATAGTGGGTCGAGGATTTATACAACGTTCTCTGGGCTTACCGGACTACGTTTCGATTACCCACTGGCGAGACCCCCTTCAACCTAGCATACGGGATAGAGGCTGTTATCCCGCTGGAAATTGGCCTCCCATCCTCGAGGGTGGAGCACTACGACGTCGACTCCAACTCTTCTCGGCTCAGAAATAACTTGGACCTCATTGAAGAAACACGAGAGGTCGCCCGAATCCGCATGGCAAGGTACCAACAGAAAACGGCCCAGTACTACAACTCCAGAGTCAAGCCCAAGCTCTTCAAGGTAAGAAACCTCGTCCTCAGGAGAGCCAAAGCTTCTCAGCCCACCGAGCGAGAAAAGCTCGCACCAAACTGGAAAGGACCGCACCGAATCGCCCGAGTACAACGACCCGGAGCATACAAGTTGGAGTCTCTCGAAGGAACCCCTATTCCACGAAGCTGGAAGTCCGAGAATCTACGGATGTATTATCAGTAAAACCCTAAGGGGTCCCTGGTGATCAGGAACATGAATCCCGTCTCCTCCTTACAATGATTTACCTCCTCATAATGATTATGTTATGTCTTTCCTAATATTGGGACATTTGTGATCCTCAGATTCCTCGACTAAGTTCGGGATGCCCCGTGAGTCGACCGTAGAGTCTCAAACTTCCTCGATCTCGAGAAGCGCCACTAGGTCGACGGCGAGCCCAAGCTCCCTCGGCCTCATGCTCGAAACCCCGACTAAGTTCGGGATGCCCCGTGTGTCGACCGTAGAGTCCCAAACTTCTTCGACCTCGGAAAGCGTCGCAGGTCGACAGTGCGTTCCCAGACCCCTCAACCTTGCGTACGATTCCTCGACTAAGTTTGGGATGCCCCGTGTGTCGACCGTAGAGTTCCAAACTTTCTCGACCTCGGAAAGCGTCGCAGGTCGACAGTGCGCTCCCAGACCCCTCGACCTGGTGTACGATTCCTCGACTAAGGTCGGGATGCCCCGTGTGTCGACCGTAGAGTCTCAAACTTTCTCGACCTCGGAAAGCGCTACTAGGTCGACGGCGAGCCCAAGCTCCCTCGGCCTCATGCTCGATACCTCGACTAAGGTCGGGATGCCCCGTAAGTCGACCGTAGAGTCCTAAACTCCCTCGACCTCGGAAAGCGACGTCAAGTTGACAGCGAGCCTAAGCTCCCTCGACCTCGTGCTCGGTTCCTCGACCAAGGTTGAGATGCCCCATGGGTCAACCACAGAATCTCGAACTCCCTCAACTACAGGAAGCGCAATTAAGTCGGTAGCGAGCTCGAGCTCCCCCGACCTCATGTTCAATCCTTCAACTAAAGTTGAAACACCCCGCATACCGACCGCGGAGTCTCAAGCTCCCACAGTGTGGAGTGATTGATTATAACCCTATTTGATTTTGATGAGCTCAAAGCATTTGAGTATATCTTTTGTTTACTAATGAATTCAATCGAGTATTTCAGTGAAAATCTTGTTTAAGTGTTTTTAGATTTGGTTCAAGATATTTTGGATAAGTTAAGAAGTCAATTTGAACCAAAGTCTGAGACTCGAGTCGACTCCGGGACATTACGAGTCGACTCCAAGCGTATCAGAAGCACTGGCACAGGCTCGAGTCGACTCTGGAACGTTATGAGTCGACTCCGACTGAGAACAGACAGACGAACAGAAAGACTCAACTCAAAACCTGTCAGTGAGTCGACTCCTGAAGTGCGCGAGTCGACTCCAATGCTTACCGAGTCGACTCCGGAGTAGTATGAGTCGACTCCAGAGAATTACAGACAAAAAGTCAGAGAGCAATTTTCGGACCCTGAGAGGCGAGTCGGCTCCTGAGGAACGCGAGTCGACTCCGATGGGTGGCAGGTCGACTCCAAAGAAAGCGAGAGTCGACTCTCAGTGTTATACAAGACAAAAGTCAGAGAGCAGTTTTCAGACACTGAGAGCCGAGTCGACTCCCGCAAAGTCCGAGTCGACTCCAAGGCAGCGCTACTCCAAAAAGAAAGAAGACAGTATTGTTGTCTCTGAGACGCGAGTCGACTCCAAGACAGTTCGAGTCGACTCCAAGGCAGCGCTACTCCAAAAAGACAGAAAGCTGTTTTTCGGATACTGAGAGCCGAGTCGACTCCGGAACAGTTCGAGTCGACTCCAAGACTGCACGAGCCAAACGACAGAAAATCGGGAGTTCGGGGTCTAAGCGCCGAGTCGACTCCCAGAATTTTCGAGTCGACTCGAGTGAGCCAAGTTGAAGAATAGCTCTATGGATTCCATGGGATGAGCCGACTCCAAAAATGCCAGGTCAGTTCCAGGTTTTGGCGAGTCGACTCCGGGTTAAGTCGAGTCGACTCCCAGTCGAGAAGCTCACTTTAATTCAAATCCGGAACAGTTGCCGAGCCGACTCCAGTCGACTCCAGATCACACGAGTCGACTCCGATCCCAACGGACACATTGTCAGGATGTGCAGAATGTGCAGAACGGCTAGTAAAGTGAGTCTAACGGCTAGTTTCCGTAGGGAATGGCTTAAATAGCCACAGAGGACTGTAGCAAAGTAGAGAAGTGATATTCCACTCAAAGAAAACAAGAATCCTTCATCTGCAAACTGATTTCAACGGAAAAGACGGAAGAGAGCCATTAACTCCATTCAACCAACTCTTCCCAGCATTAAAGAAGTCTTCTCCTGCCTTCAAGTCTTCCAGACATTCAAGAGGAGACCCAAAGTTCAAGAAGCCCTCCTCTACTCCATCTCAAACGTGTTTGAGGGCTCTTAACTTTTCTCTTATTTATATCGCTGTATATCTGCTTTTTAGAAGCTCTATTTTTCTGTTTGTCTTTGTTCTTTCCATTTGGTCTTTACTTGATTCAATCAGGGGATTGAATCAAGGGTGTATAGGTTTGTTGGTGAGCCTAGGTTGAAACCAACGGTGTAAGAGTCCGATTGTGATCCCGGAAAAACAATCGGGGTGGTTCTAGTTGGTGAGCCTGGGAAAACCGACCGAGTTCGTTGTGACCTCGTAAAACAACAAGTTGGGTTGTGAGCTTGAAAAACAACCGGCTGTAATCCGAGAGGTTATAGTGAATTCCCAAGTGAGGCTTGGGAGTGGACGTAGGAGCAAGGGTTAGCTCCGAACCACTATAAAATCATTGTGTTTGTGATTGCATTTGTCTCTCTTACTTTCATTTCATTCACTGCACAACTTGTGAAAAGGATTAATTAGTATCTCACAAACCATTTAATTGTAATAATTATTTTAAAACCCAATTCACCCCCCCCCCTCTTGGGTTGTCTATCTGGGCAACAAGTGGTATCAGAGCCTGAACTCTTTTACCCAAAGAGTAAAAGATCAAAATGACAACCCCATTTGGATCTTCCCACATTGAGGGCCAGTCCACCCAAAGACCCCCATTCTTTAATGGATCCGACTACTCATATTGGAAGGCTAGGATGAGAATATTTATCCAAGCCCAAGACTATGAGATGTGGACCATTATACTAAATGGACCATACATCCCGTCCATCTATGTAGAGGGTGTCACTGTACCCAAACTTGAAAAGAATTGGGATGACAATGACTTTAGGAAGGCACAACTCAATGCCAAAGCAATGAATGTGCTTTACTGTGCATTAGATAGAAATGAATTCAATAGAGTCTCTACTTGCAATTCTGCAAAAGAGATTTGGGATAGACTTGAAGTGACCCATGAGGGCACGAATCAAGTCAAAGAATCCAAAATAAATATATTAGTTCATAAGTATGAACTATTTAAGATGGATGCTAATGAAACAATCACTTGCATGTTCACTAGATTTACTGACATTGTCAATGGCCTAAAAAGCCTTGGCAAAAATTATACTAACAGTGAGCTTGTCAGGAAGATTCTTCGCTGTCTACCAAGGTCATGGAAAGCCAAAGTGACAGCAATGCAAGAAGCCAAGGACTTGAACAAGCTTCCACTTGAGGAGCTTCTTGGATCCCTAATGACGCACGAGCTCACAATGAAACAACACAGCGAAGAAGAGTCCTCTCACAAGAAAAAGGTAATAGCATTAAAATCTGTTTCAACTAACAAAGACTTATCTTGCAGCAGTAGCAGTGAAGAGGAAGATAATGAGGGAGATGATGATGAGGCTCTCCTTGTTAGAAAATTCAGAAGATTCATCAACCGGAAGAAGTCCTCACATCAAAGGAGAGGCCCCTCAAGTTCCTATCACAAGGATAAAGGTAAGGAAAGGAAAAATGAGGGGATCGGTTGTTATGAGTGTAAGAAGCCGGGGCACTTCAGAGCTGAGTGTCCTTTGCTGAAGAAGAGGAGCAAGTACAAGAAAAAAAAAGTTCTTGTCTCCATCCTATCGGACTCCGACACATCATCATCATCATAGGATGAGGAACAAGAAGAAAAGGCCAATCTTTGTTTTATGGCTAACGACAATGAGGTAACATCCGGAACACATTTAGATTTCACTTTCGATGAATTATATGATGCCTTCAATGAATTAATGGACGAGTACAAGACAATAAACCTTAAAAACAAAGAATTAAAACTAACTAACCAAACTCACCTCCGTAAGTATGATACATTAGTTAAGGATAAAAGTGTTTTTATTAAAGAAAATGCAGAACTTAAGACTAGCAACCAAATCTTGATTCAAAAAAATAATACCTTAACTAAAGATAACGAAAGGCTGAACAAAGAAATATTAGAACTTAAAAACAATAAACATATCTTAAAAGAAAGTCTCACAAAAGAACTAAATAATCTGAAAACAGAAAAACAAAAATTGAAACTCAAACTTGAAAAATACAAGTCTATTGTAGAAAAATTTACATATAGCTCAGAAAAATTAGAGATGATACTTAATAGTCAACGAGCTGTATTCAATAGAGCGGGTTTAGGGTATAAACCTAAAAATAAGCAAAAACTCCTTAGTAATTTCTTTGTTAAAGCAGAAAAAGTAAAACTAAGAAAATAACCTGTTTTTGTTGTGGAACATTAGGACATAAAGCAAATGTATGTGATTATAGGAAAGGAAAAACTAAAAGAAAAAATTAAAAGAATTTGGGTTCCAAAAGGAACCAACATTACTAACCATGAAGGACCCAAGAAAACTTGGGTACCTAAAATTATATGATTTGCTTGTGTAGGAGTGTCTTGCAGCCAAGGTAGACAAAAATTGTTGGTACTTGGATAGTGGCTGCTCAAGACACATGACGGGTGACAAGGATCAATTCTTCACCCTTGAAGCTAAGAAAGGAGGTGCTGTGACTTTTGGAGACAATAACCAAGGTCACATCATTGGTATAGGTAAAGTACAAATTACCCCTTCAACCTTTATTGATAATGTTCGATATGTTGATGGTCTTAAGCATAATCTACTTAGCATTAGTCAATTATGTGATAGAGGTTTTGATGTTTTGTTCAAACCAACCTTATGCATCATAACCAACTCGAATGACAATAGTTTAGTTTTTAAAGGAATAAGACGTGGGAATGTGTATGTAGTAGACCTTGAGGATCTTGCCAAACATAACCCATGTTTAGTTGTTAATGAAACTAAGGATAATGATGCTAGTTGGTTATGGCACCGTAAGTTAGGTCATGCAAGCATGGACACAATATCAAAGCTAGTTAAGAGATTCCGTGATAGGTTTGCCAAAACTAAAGTTTGAAAAGAATAAAATATGTGAAGCTTGTCAATATGGCAAACAATCAAGGAACTCCTTTAAATCAATAAATTGTGTCTCTACCTCTAGACCTCTAGAACTACTACACATGGATCTATTCGGACCAACTAGAACCACAAGTCTAGGTAGAAATAAATATGGTCTAGTTATTGTAGATGATTATTCTAGATACACTTGGGTCATGTTCTTAGCTCATAAGGATCAAACATTTTCAGTTTTCAAGAAATTTCATAAAGAAGTAACAAATGCTAGAGATACTTCAGTCATAGCTATTAGAAGTGACCATGGAACCGAATTTGAAAATCATTTATTTGATGAGTTTTGTAGTAAAAAGGGGATAACTCATAATTTTTCTGCACCTAGAACACCACAACAAAATGAAGTTGTGGAAAGGAAAAATAGAACTCTAGAGGAAATGGCTAGAACCATGTTATGCGAAAGTAACCTCCCTAAGTACTTTTGGGGAGAAGCCATCAATACCTCATGTCATATATTAAATAGAGTTTTATTGAGACCCATTATAAAGCAAACACCTTATGAACTTTGGAAAAACAGAAAACCAAAGGTAAACTATTTTCATGTCTTTGGATGTAGGTATTTTGTTCATAATAATGGAAAAGATAATCTAGAAAAATTTGACTCTAAATCTGATGAGGGTATATTCTTGGGGTACTCTACAACTAGTAAAGCCTATAGAGTCTTTAATAAAAGAACCCTAGTTATAGAAGAATCCATACATGTTGTTTTTGATGATTCTAGTGATATCTCTTCTAGCAAGAGAGTTAATCTTGATGATGATGCTGAAATTCTTGAAAAAAAGATTGATGAGATGACATTACAAGATGATGAACAAAAATTAATTGGAAATGCATCATCAAGCCAAGAAGCTATAGTGGATCATGGGCTGACTAAGGCTTGGAGGTTTGCTCACGGGCATCCTAAGGAATTAATTTTAGATGATCCATCTCAACCTGTTAGGACTAGAGCTTCCCTTAGGAACTTAAATAATCATCTAGCTTTTGTCTCACATTTTGAGCCCAAACACATAGAAGAAGCTGAAAAAGATGTAAATTGGATAAATGCAATGCAAGAAGAATTAAACCAATTTACTAGAAACAAGGTATGGAATCTAGTTGAACGACCTTCTAAATATTCAATTATAGGTACCAAATGGATATATAAAAACAAACTTGATGAAAATGGAATTGTAATAAGAAATAAGGCTAGACTAGTAGCAAAGGGGTATAATCAAGAAGAAGGTATAGATTTTGATGAAATCTTTGCTCCTGTAGCTAGACTAGAGGCAATTAGATTATTATTAGCATTTGCATGCTCTAAGGATTTCAAATTATTTCAAATGGATGTAAAAAGTACATTTTTAAATTGGTATATTAATGAGGAGGTGTATGTAGAACAATCTCCTGGTTTTGAAAATCATCAATACCCTAATCATGTGTATAAACTGAACAAAGCACTTTATGGTTTGAAACAAGCACCTAGAGCATGATACATATGAAAGGCTTAGCAAATTCTTACTAGAACATGAGTTCTCTAGGAGAAATGTAGATACAACACTGTTTCTAAAGAAGAAAAATAAAGATATGTTATTAGTGCAGATTTATGTTGATGATATTATTTTCGGTGCTACTAACAATCGCCTCTGCGAAGAATTTGCTGACTTGATGCAGAGTGAGTTTGAGATGAGCATGATGGGAGAGCTGAACTATTTCCTCGGGCTTCAAATCAAACAATCTGAAGAAGGGATCTTCATCAATCAAGCCAAATACATCAAGGAGATGCTTAAGAAGTTTGATTTGGAGAGAAACAAGTCAATCAGCACACCCATGAGCTCATCATGTAAATTAGACCAAGATGAATCAGGTAAATCTGTAGATCAAAAGTTATATAGAGGTATGATAGGATCTTTATTGTATCTCACTGCAAGTAGACCTGATATCATGTTTAGTGTATGCATGTGTGCTAGATATCAGTCTAATCCTAAGGAATCTCATCTAATTGCAGTTAAGAGAATCTTTAAATACCTAATAGGAACAAAAAATATAGGTCTATGGTATTCTAAAGAATCTAGCCTGAACTTAATAGGATACACAGATTCAGACTTTGCTGGATGTAAACTTGATAGAAAAAGCACCAGCGGGTCATGTCAATTCCTAGGAGAAAACTTAATCTCATGGTTTAGCAAGAAACAAAACTCGGTTGCATTATCTACTGCTGAAGCTGAATATGTTGCAGCCGGGAGTTGTTGTGCTCAAATCATATAGATTAAACAACAATTGGAAGATTATGGCATTAAACAAGATAAAATTCCCATTAATTGTGATAATACAAGTACCATTAATCTAACTAAAAATCCAATTCAGCATTCAAGAACAAAACATATTGAGATAAGACATCACTTCATAAGAGATTATGTAATGAATGGTGATGTGACACTTCAATTTGTTTGCACTGATGATCAATTAGCTGATATCTTCAAAAAATCCTTGAGTGAAGAGAGATTTAGTGTGCTTAGGAGAGGATTAGGAGTGATTGATCCATCCTAGTGATATTCTCTTCTAGTTCATTGATTTTGATGATTAGATTGTGCTAAATATAGAGTTTCTCATCTATGATCATCAAATCAGATCATAACTTAGTGATTGTCCCTCATTCGGCACGAAAATAGCATGATTTTTAGGTGCGTGCCAGAGTTCGAAACGACTCGAGTAAGTTTCAGAGTTGGCGCATAAGGGGAGTCGACTCGCCTATAAACGGGAGTTGACTCAAGGTCAATAGACGCATAAGGGGAGTCGACTCGCGCATATTTTGGAGTCGACTCGAGGTCGAGTCGACTCGAGACTTACAGGAGTCGACTCGCAGTCGGGATCCGAGTTTTTAACCCTAATCCAAGCGTTTAATCAAAACTTCTATTTACCGCCGCCACTGTTCACAAACCCTAGAGCCGTCTCCTACCCACATACCCAGGTCTAGTTAGGGAGTTCTATGGAACCGTGCATAGGGGCAATGGGGGTATAGAGGGAACCGTAGCGGGTGTCCCATTATTTATTTCGGAGGATTTCATAGCTCAAATCCTCCATCTTCCCTAAGTAGGGGTATCTCCTACACACCTCGAGGATAGGACTGAGGCCCTTACGGCCATTTTAGAGAGTCCACCCCAGTCCCCACTAGACGAGGTGTCCGCTGGCTCTCTTTCTGTTGAGATGCGGCTCCTCCTGAGCATTATTTCTAGGACACTATTTCCTAAAACCGGCCGTTTTGACTTTGTGTCTGAGAGGGACCTAGCCCTCATGTACTACATTCTCCAGGACACCCCTATCAACTTCCCCAAGATGATCTATAGATATCTACGTGAGCCACTAGACAGACCTAGGCTCACCCTCCCTTATGGGATGCTGTACACCCTGATCTTTAGGGAGTCCGAGATCCCTATTCCTGAGAGGGAACCCTCTCGCGCATTGCGATGGACAGATCGCATGGGTGAGGGAACCCTACACAGGATGGGGTTTCATAAGGTAGAGGGCACATGGGTCAGGAAACCATCTTCCTCCACACCTACTACCAGACATTCCTCCAGTCCTGATCCAGACTCAGATTATCCTACCTTTTCCTCCACCTCAGCTCCCACCACCTCAGCCGGACCCTCCTCCTCAGCTCCACCCACTCAGACGATGGAGGTTCGGATTTCTCCTGAGCAGCTTCGGGAGTTGCGGCAGGAGATTGTTAGAGATCTTCAAGACGATCTTCTGAGGGAGCTCAGAGGTCCAGCTACTGCCCCCTCTTCTGCGTTGGTTCCCTCCTTATCAGCCATGACCGAGATGACGGCTCATCTGAGGGAGGAGATCTTCAACGCCAGGAGCCTGATACAAGCCCAATTCTCCAACATGAGCGATGTCACAAGCAACACAAGACAGATGCGAGATGACATCCGACACGATATGGGCAGTCTGAATCAGGGGGCCGAGCGCTTGGCGAATGTCTTAATTGCCAAGCTGGACACACTCCAGCAGACTCTGACCGAGCTATCCACGACGCACAGTAGGGCCACCTCGGCCATCATTACCCAGCTGGGGAACGTCACGGATGGAGTCGGTCTCCTCATGGAGCAGTCCAGACTGAGAGGAGGAGCCACATCCTCGAGGAAGCCCTAGCTGATTATGTTTATTTTGACATGTATTTTCTGCGTTACTTATTGTATTCACAAATGTACTTACATATACATCAATACAATGAGTAGACAAATTTTTTCAAAATTGTGCACATTGATCTCTGCTTGTTTGTGTGTTCTGCTTTCTTCCTTTTTGATACGATGACAAAAAGGGGGAGAAATATGTAATAGATATGTAAAAGGAAAAAGGAATCAATGACAATCAATAAAAAAGAAAATTTTTAAAACACACAATAATTTGTTCTAAGTGGATTCGATACCTCGAGGCTCATTATCTCTCTGTTGGGGCTCCTAATGGAGTAATCTCCAGAATCTATTCAAGGGATATTCGGAGATTAGTTGAATCCTACTCAAGAACAAATTGACAGATTTTTCCTCTAAAAACCAAAAATTTAAGTTCAAAAGCTTCAATGCATTAAAAGAAAATTCAGAGAATCAAAACAAAGTTGAATGCATATGTTGAGGGGAAGAATCTGAATTTTTAAGAAAGCAAAATCATTAAATATATATAAGCCAAACAATTGATTGCATGACATGAAAGCTTATATAATTCCAAATGAAAGGGGGAGCTTTAACTCCAAAATTTATTGTTTCACACCTTTCAAGTTTGGATAAATTGAATAACCAGACACTTGAATTCATTTTAAAATTTTATTATAAGTTTTCTTGTTTGTTGAGCAATTCACTTTATATATACTCAATGTTTTGTCATCATCAAAAAGGGAGAGATTGTGGAGTGATTGATTATAACCCTATTTGATTTTGATGAGCTCAAAGCATTTGAGTATATCTTTTGTTTACTAATAAATTCAATTGAGTATTTCAGTGAAAATCTTGTTTAAGTGTTTCTAGATTTGGTTCAAGATATTTTGGATAAGTTAAGAAGTCAATTTGAACCAAAGTCTGAGACTCGAGTCGACTCCGAGACATTACGAGTCGACTCCAAGCGTATCAGAAGCACTGGCACAGGCTCGAGTCGACTCTGGAACGTTATGAGTCGACTCCGACTGAGAACAGACAGACGAACAGAAAGACTCAACTCAAAACCTGTCAGTGAGTCGACTCCTGAAGTGCGCGAGTCGACTCCAATGCTTACCGAGTCGACTCCGGAGTAGTATGAGTCGACTTCAGGGAATTACAGACAAAAAGTCAGAGAGCAATTTTCGGACCCTGAGAGGCGAGTCGACTCCTGAGGAACGCGAGTCGACTCCGATGGGTGGCAGGTCGACTCCAAAGAAAGCGAGAGTCGACTCTTAGTGTTATACAAGACAAAAGTCAGAGAGCAGTTTTCGGACACTGAGAGCCGAGTCGACTCCCGCAAAGCCCGAGTCGACTCCAAGGCAGCGCTACTCCAAAAGGAAAGAAGACAGTATTGTTGTCTCTGAGACGCGAGTCGACTCCAAGACAGTTCGAGTCGACTCCAAGGCAGCACTACTCCAAAAAGACAGAAAGCTGTTTTTCGGATACTGAGAGCCGAGTCGACTCCGGAACAGTTCGAGTCGACTCCAAGACTGCACGAGCCAAACAACAGAAAATAGGGAGTTTGGGGTCTGAGCGCCGAGTGGACTCCCAGAATTTCCGAGTCGACTCGAGTGAGCCAAGTTGAAGAATAGCTCTATGGATTCCATGGGATGAGCCGACTCCAAAAATGCCAGGTTAGTTCCAGATTTTGGCGAGTCGACTCCGGGTTAAGTCGAGTCGACTCCCAGTCGAGAAGCTCACTTTAATTCAAATCCGGAACAGTTGCCGAGCCGACTCCAGAAAAGCATGAGTCGACTCCTGCTACAGCCGAGTCGACTCCAGATCGCACGAGTCGACTCCGATCCCAACGGACACATTGTCAGGATGTGCAGAATGTGCAGAACGGCTAGTAAAGTGAGTCTAACGGCTAGTTTCCATAGGGAATGGCTTAAATAGCCACAGAGGACTGTAGCAAAGTAGAGAAGTGATATTCCACTCAAAGAAAACAAGAATCTTTCATCTGCAAACTGATTTCAACGGAAAAGACGGAAGAGAGCCATTAACTCCATTCAACCAACTCTTCCCAGCATTAAAGAAGTCTCCTCCTGCCTTCAAGTCTTCCAGACATTCAAGAGGAGATCCAAAGTTCAAGAAGCCCTCCTCTACTCCATCTCAAACGTGTTTGAGGGCTCTTAACTTTTCTCTTATTTATATCGCTGTATATCTGCTTTTTAGAAGCTCTATTTTTCTGTTTGTCTTTGTTCTTTCCATTTGGTCTTTACTTGATTCAATCAGGGGATTGAATCAAGGGTGTATAGGTTTGTTGGTGAGCCTAGGTTGAAACCAACGGTGTAAGGGTTCGATTGTGATCCCGGGAAAACAATCGGGGTGGTTCTAGTCGGTGAGCCTGGAAAAACCGACCGAGTTCGTTGTGACCTCGTAAAACAACAAGTTGGGTTGTGAGCTTGAAAAACAATCGGCTGTAATCCGAGGGGTTATAGTGAATTTCCAAGTGAGGCTTGGGAGTGGACGTAGGAGCAAGGGTTAGCTCCGAACCACTATAAAATCATTGTGTTTGTGATTGCATTTGTCTCTCTTACTTTTATTTCATTCATTGCACATAGCATCTAATTAATCAACTTGTGAAAAGGATTAATTAGTATCTCACAAATCATTTAATTGTAATAATTATTTTAAAACCCAATTCACCCCCCCCCTCTTGGGTTATCTATCTGGGCAACACACAGCTTCGGGATAAAATATGGGAAAGAACCTGCGCGGTCGCCATCAGCGCCCGACCCCTGCAACGAAGTAGCACCTGCACGGCCGCCCGAAGACTTCGATAATAACGTCGTATCTTCGCGAGCCCTCTGACTTGCAGGCATGCTCGGGGTAAACGTCGCCTCAATAGGAATGCGTCATCCCCCCCCCCCCCCCCCCCCGCGCGCTCAGCTAGCACAAAAATATCGCCGCACAAGGATCTCGCCAAGGCGACTGGCTAAGGAACATCCCGAGACCGATCGTAGAAGGGAGTCACTCTTTTCAAACCGAGATGATCGATTCCAATGAAGCGAAAGGTACGACCCAACTCGGTACCTAGATTGTTATTCGTCTACGTTACATAATGATCGGTGAAATCCCGACCAAGCTCAGAACCAGAAAGCATGAAAATTCAACCTTGGCCTCATGGGACCTCTTCGGAGCCTAGCCTTGAAGCTTTAACAAGCTTATCCCAAAAGCCGAGCCTGAAGACTCGGCAAAAAATTTCGAAGGACGAACCTAAATGTCCAATGTCAGCACGGGACCTCCTTGGAGCCCAACTTTGAAGCTTCGGCAGGCTTACCCCGAAAGCTGAGCCTAAGGACTTGGCTAAATCCCTTAGAAAGAAGATTTAAACGCTTAAGCGGAAATCCTGTGAAAGCCGAGCTAAATGCTTCGGCGACCTGGAAGCCGAGCCCGAGGACTTAGCAGATCTCTCCTCGGAGGAAAACTAAGGGGCTTAGCGAGACCCCCTCAATGCCCGAGCTCAAAGACTTAGCAAATTTTCCTAAAAATCCGAACTTGAAGCCTAAATTTACTAAGGCCAAGCCTGACAACCTGGCAAGAGTAATTGGAACCTATGTCAGTCGGCTGAGCTCGAGCACTTAGGAGGATTCGTCAGGAATAATTTAGTTCTGACATTCAAGGTATAAACCCACTTACTACATGGAAGGAAGAGAAAGATAGACATGAAGTTGCGAAAAGGAATTCCTTCATTAATAAAGGCCTAAGGGCCGAATACAAGATTATGGTCCGGTCACATTTAAAGGCCGAACCAGTTTACAAAAAGAAAACAGAAAGAAAAGCTATGTCCTAGGAAGCGGCGGCTCCTTCTGTGTCGGCCTCGGGATCATCTACAATAATGATTCGAGGGTCTTCGACGGACGTCGGCTCGGGGCCCCCCGCGGCGACCTCGGTTGACGGCTCGTCGGCGGCCTCCAAAGCACCCTCATGGACCTCCCCCGGAGGAACCTCCAAGGTCGCCTGCTCGGTTGCTTCAGCTCCGGCCTCGGCGGCCTAAGGCTCAGAGACTTGTCCCCGGACCTCGGCTTCGGCGGTTTCCTCCTCGTCCTCTAATTCGGAAGGCAGATCGAACTCATCGCCGAATCCTTTTCTTGGCCGGATCCCTGACAGATCGTACTGGGGGCAGTACCGGCCCATCTGTCTTCGAAAATTCTCGAAGCCCCGGAGGAACCCGTCCATGGTCTCGTCCTCCAACATGTCGCGGAACTCCTCCGACTCTTTAAAGAGCTCCACGCATTTTCGGCCTGTTCGAGCGCCCTCTTCTCTTGGGCCTCGAGTTGCTCGACTTTAAGGCGGAGAACCCCGCCCTCGTACTTGTACCTGGCGGCTTCAGAGCGAGCCTCAGCGAGACGTGCCTTGGAGGCGCGCAACTCCGACCTTGTCAGAGCATGCGCACCCCACTCCTCCTCGAGCTCGTCAACCATCGCCCGCCGCCTAGCTTCAGTAGCCTCTCGCCGCGCCACAGCTTCCGCCAGCGCGGCCTCAAGCTCGGCGATCCTTTTTTTGGCCGGCTCTAGTTGCCTGTAAAGCCGCCGAGACTCCTCCTGGCATTCCGAGGCGATGAACACCAGGGTATCAACTTCGTGGATATACTGCAGGAAAAGCAACTATAAGTAAAGGCGAAAGAAACGCTGATAGTTAAGGGTAAAATGAGGAGATGACTTACCCGAGCTGTGTTGCAATAGGTCTGGTCGACGATTTCCTCCAGCGTGAAGGCCCGAAATTTAGCCCGGTCAGCTGGAAGCATGGCGCGGCGGAATACCTCGCGCGCGACATCACCGTCTCGGAAAGCCGAGCTCCCCTCAAGTATTGGGGATTCCGGCTCGGCCGACTCCCTCCTGTCGGCCCCCAAAGAGCTCGGCCCAGCCAAGCTCACGACAACGAGGCGGGGTGCGCTCGGGACCCCTGCTTGGCTCGGGCCCCGAGCGTCGCAAGTGGATGACCAGCCTACCCGCCCGCTGAGAAACGGGGGAAGGACAGGTCGGGAACGCCGAGCCAGACGCCCCCGCAGATCCCGCGCTCACATGCTCGGCGGTCGGAGCTTGCCCACAGGCAACCGCCAAGACTCCGGCCTCAGAACCCCTCACCTCGGCAGGGGCAGAAGTAGAGGCCGACTTGGACTTCTTCCAGGGCTTGGGAATAGCCCCGCCGACTTTGGCTTCCCGCTTCTTCAGCCGAGAGAAGAGGGATGTGTTGCTGGTCGGCATGTGGGGAATGTCTGAAACAAAGGAATTCTTCTAAGTATCAATCCAACATCGTAAGAACAAAGGGAAGAAACAAGCAAGGTAAAAACTAAAAAATGAAGGAGCAGCACAACTGCCCTTACCCTCGGGGGGCGCCGAGCTCAGGCCGACCTCTACCAGAGCTTCCTCTGTCAGAAGCTCGGTCAGGAGGATGTCCCTCCCAAGGCTTCGCAGGGTATCAAAAGCCCTCTCCTCGTCCACCGAAAGACTGTTGAGCCTATTTAGGGCCTTTAGCCCGGGATGCCCCCACCTCGGATCGAACCCCCACGAGAGCTCGGAAGAAAGAAAAAAAAATCTCCCCTTCCACTCATGAATTGAGGAAGGGGCACCTCGAAAGAGCGACATACCGCTCCTTCAGGCAAAATACAACCATTCTACGTCCGCCGGGTTCATTTTTAACATAAAACACCGGCGGAAGACGTTCACCGAGGTCGGAATCCCGTGCGCCAGGCAGAGGGATACAAACCCAACGATAGTCCTCCATGAGTTTGGAGTAAGCTGCGCCGGGACGAGCTGGTACTCCATCAGCAGGTCATTCACAAACTCATGGAGCGGGAACCGCAGGCCGGCCTAGAGCGTATCAATATACACCCCGATCCGACCTGGCGGAGGCCTAGTCACCCGGCCTTCCGACCCTGCGAGTTCAAGACGGAACCCAGGTCGGAAGAAGAATCGGGAATGAACTAGCTCCAGTTCCTCCTCGATTAGGGAAGACCCGACTTCACCGGGACCGAGACCCATCCCGAAAGAAAGAAGAAGAAGGAAGAAAGGAGCAAAAAACGAAAACAAAGAAAGGAAAAGAGACGGGAATTCAAAGAAAAATCCCTCTGAGTTAATGTGGGAAGACGACTTGCTAGGGGGTCACCGAAAGTTGTCTCTAGTCACCGCCGGAAATCACCTCCAAATATTGCCAGGAAGACTCAGTCGCAGTTGGGAGAAAAAACGGCAGCAGAAACAAACAAACAAGCAGGACCTTTCTAGGGCTAAGTCGGGGGGTTCAAATAGACCTCCCCAACGGTCCAGATCGGCGGGGCTCGATCCAGCCTTCCGTCCAGATCACGCCGCATGTCATCTCCGAAAGCCAGAGCAATGCATTTATTCCGAACGGACGCCTCGGATACGGGATCAAGGCGCCGTCCCATCGGATCTTGGAGCCTCATCATAAGCCCGCTATTCGAAGCAACCTCGAGGGACGAAAGGGCATCGTTTCCCCTCCCCTCATTAAAGGCCTCCCGAAGCGCGTGGAGCATTGGCGTAATTTAAACCTCCATAACCCCCACCACTGCGATAAAAGCAATTACTTCCCACGTCCCAGCTCACTAGCAACTCAGACTCGGAAGTCGGAGGGTAGTGTTGAGGAAAATACAGGTCACGCCGAAACACTTGATCAGACGACCGACCTCAAATGCCCGACCACGGATGACCTGGCGCCAGACCAGGCGCCCGACTACGGATGACCTGGCACCAGTCCAGGCGCTCGACCCCGGACGACCGACCTGGTGCCCGACCACGGATGACCTGTTACCAGACCAGGCGCCCGACCCTGAACTCTCGACCTCGGAAAGCCCGACCTAGAAAACGCCCGACCTGAGAAGGCATCCGATCTCTAGAAGTCCGACCTCACCAACTGTCCGCCATTGTCACGTCCTCCTACGGCCCAGTTCGGAGCCACGCCTTGGGCGGCTTACGCAACAATTAATGCGTATGGTCTCTGCAGACCTCCGGCCTACGCAATAATTAATGCGTATGGTCTCTGCAGACCTCCGGCTTACGCAATAATTAATGCGCATGGTCTCTCCGGACCTCCGGCTTACTCAACAATTAACGCGTATGGCTCCTGTTGTCTACGGATCTCCAATCCTCCACGGCAAATCAGCTCGGCTGTGATCAATCAGCCATGACAACTCCATGATTCCGATCTCATCCTCTACGGCAAAGCATTAATTCTCGTGATCGTGCATCAATTTATGTGACGTGCTCCGCCGTACGGCAACCTGGTCCCGTCGCGTCACAGGTAACTCAGCACCTCACTATAAAAGAGAAATACCTCTATCATAAAAAAAGACTCTAAAAGAATTGTTCCTACTCATATTCTCCCTCTGACTTGAGCATCGGAGGGCCGGCGCCGGAAACCCCGGCCACCGACTTTTTGCAGGCCCTCCACGGAGGACGCCGTTCACCGACGGATCGCCGCCCACCAGTGTTCGCCGGAGCTCCTCCTTTTCGGCTAAGTGATCGCTCCCGGGTCCAATTTCCAGCAACAACTTCCACTGCTATTGCTATTTGGATTGATGAGAATTGGATTACCTCTTGCGGCGAGGAGACGAAGCTGAAGCCCCTTTATCACAGCCAAAAGCACCTTTTTTTTAATTATTTTTTTATTTTTTAGACGTGTGCGCATGTGATTTTTCTCTCGTATTAATTAGGTAAGATACAGATCGTCATCAGCGAGTCACATGATATCACAGCCAAGCTTTTTTTTTTTTATTGCCATCAGCAACTCACATCATTGTCAAGTTTTTTTAAAAAATTATTAAATATGTCAAACCAATTTAAGATAAATACATCCATGACTATAAAAAAATAAAATAAATAACAACATTGAAGAAATATCAATCACAACCATCCAAAATGCAGATTCTCTATAATCAATAACATACGATGCCATCCAATGTGTTGCATTCTTAGCTCCTTTATATTCATATTTTACTTCAAAAAAAGCTGCTATCATTTTTCAACAATCCTAGCACAAATGACGGATATTGGTGTCTGAAGCAGTCGAACCAGAAAGCCGCCTAATAACTATCAAAGAGTTCTCTTTAGAACAATATTTAAAGCCTTTAAAATTTTAGTAGCATACGATATATTTTCTCATGCAACCTACAATTCTGCTATAAAAACAGCAATGTCAAACAATATAACATCGCCTGCTATAATTAATATACCGCTCATACTTCTAATAACAAAACTTACTCTATCTAAATTATTTCATCTTAGCAGACTATAGCTAAAGTTAACCTCGAAGAAATAAATGGCTGGTGTTTCCACTACAACGAATGGGAGTTTTGGCGACTCTGTTTTCCCGACGCTAGGGGAAAGCGTCGGGAAAGTTTGGCCCAGCCCAACCTTTGCCGACGCTTTTAGTAAGCGTCGGTAAATCCAAAGAAACGACGACGCGTTGAAGCGTCGGTCAAAGATTTAGAATCTACGACGCTTAAAAGCGTCGTTAGGAAACATTAAACCCCCCAACCGGCCCCGTCTCCTCCATTTTCTATCGGTCGAGGCCCTTTCTATCAGTCGATGCCCTAGCTCCATCGCCGACTTCTCAGCTCCATCGCGATCCGTGGCTTCCCCGCTGCCGTCTTCCTCCTCCTTCTCTGAGGTAAGCCTCCTCCTTCTCCGCCTCCTCCTCCTCCTCCTTCTCGTCCTCCTCCTCTTCTTTGTTTTGTTCTTGTTTTTAATGCTCGCCCGGCCCCCTCTCCTCATACTCTCTCGGTCGATGCCCTAGCTGCGCTCCGACATCAAACTGATCTCACCTCCATCCCTAGCCTCGATCGGCGATCGAAGATTCCGCTTCTCCGCCGCCGTCGACCTCGCCGTCGTCTGAGGTAAGCCTCCTCCTCCTCCTTCTCTTCCTCCTCCTCCTCCTCCTGTTTGTTTTCTTCTTGTCTTTAACGCTCGCCCGACCTCCTCTCCTCATCCTCTCTCGGTCGATGCCCTAGCTGCGCGCCGACATCAAACCTCCATCTCGAGCCCTAGCTACTCGGCGGTCGTCTGAGGTAAGTGATCCTCATACTCTCTTTTAACATTTATTAATTGCATATTGATTGTTTAGTCCGAGCCTGGTACACCGAATGCATTTTGTTTTTCAGGCAGTATCAGGAATTTTCCCTAATTCCTGTAGGGAAAATTCTTCACCAGTTGAGGGAGATGCAGATACAAATCCCCTCTTCTTTTCACGTACACCAAAAGCTACCATTACACATTCAATTTAGGAGTAACTAAGATGTACCTACTGGATTCACTGTCATTCTATATGTAATTCTTATTGGCTGAAAATTTTATTTGTGACCTTTGATTTTAGATGCCTATTTTATGTTTAATCCATGAGTTGTTAATAAGTGTGTACAGAACCAGGATAAATAACGTAAAGATACAAGACTAACTATATGTTCAAAGCTAATAGTTATTAGCTTAGTTTGTAGGCACCCACTTCTCTATAGGAGAACTCTGAGGTTCAAGCCTAGGTAGCAGCAATAAGCAATCAATCAATGTATTTCTCAAAAAAAATACGTATTTGCAAAATATAAGCGTATGTATATGAAGAAATTTAAAATATTAATTGTTTAGATGCTAAAAATAAAATTCCGGCCAAAGAAATGATCAGATGTTTAGTTTCACTTAAATTATTATAAACCAGAGCTTGGCACTTGAGGTGCATGTGAGGGTAAGAATAAAAAAAATAAATAATAGTTCTAATCCTTGCCTAAATGCCTAATAAATACATTCTCACTCTTAGCCAGTAAAATCCTCTTGTTTCTCTCCCTTAAGCAAGAGCTACTAGGGGTATATTTAATTTGAAGAGGATAAAAATAGAGCGCTGCATTGACTAATAGATGGTAATGAAAAAGATTCACGAATGGTGGACAAAATCTTAGTAACTTATATTTTAATAGTGGAGATTTTTCGAACGTGATACTACTAAGATACTTCTACATCACATTAACATCATAACATTCCCAAGCGAAAAAAAATTCTTTTCTTCAATCCTGGAATTCAAACACAGTGCTTGTGATTTTTAAGATCTCATGACAATTGGCAAATCTTTGCAATTTCAAACACTAACTATATTCTTCTAATGAGTCTTTTCCCCTCAAGAGCTTTAGAAGATATTTTAAGTTGTCTGACTAGTTCCTACACAATATCTGAAAAAGGAACAACTTGAAGTTGAAGATATTTTATTTGCTTCCACATGTCCCTTGAAGTTGGAACAACTTGAAGCGTAATCACTATTAAAATATTATTATATAATTTTGTATTCTTTTATTGTTTGAATTTCCTTTTTCATCCAATAAAGTATGATCATGATTAGCTTATGGTTTGTTTTACTTTCTCTCTTGGCTGTGCTTTATTATTGTTTACTTGGAAGCCTTCTGTTGCTATTAATAAGCCATGCGGCCTGCAGCTTTATAGAAATGCTTATATACTCTCCTGATCTTGATTGTGGACTTATAAGACACTCTGCCACCTAATTCACATAATAGTCGTGTATGAGAAGAGAACAAAAGCTTTTTAATGTTAATCTCAGCCTCATATGCGGGGCTGCCTCTTCATATGCGACCACAACTTTTTAAAATTGTGGTTTTCTGAGTCAAAAAGTGGCAAAAAAACTTATAGTTAATTTTTTATCAGAAAGGGGAGGACGAGAAATCACGTTGTTGTTGTTTGAAATTTGTCTCCAGTCTCCTGCCAAGTTGCTTATTGTGGTAATGATATCAAAAGAAAGCATAAATTCATAAACAAACCCCCAAAATACCTGTTAAAAATGTAAAAATGCCATATGTTAAAAAGACCCACAAGAAAGGGCATTCTTGCCAATGGCTACTCCAATGGAAGAAGATTATATAGATCCATATTTCATATCCAAATGGACTGAGCTATCTAGAGTTAGAATTTCCAAAACACTCCCAATGAGGAGGAGATATTCTTTGATATTGTGAAGCATGGGTTGGATATCTACCTCGCAAATGTGACAATGCCTTCTTAATCTTCTTCTCACAGCCATAGGAATAGAGTGGCACCTTCATCTCCACATGCTGGGCCTCTACATGCTTGCCTGCCGGAACAATCTGCAAGTCTGCCATTTAACTAGCCTGCATGCGCCTGTCCCAAGTATTCAAGTGATGACCATCTCATCTTCATGGGGCTATCTGTGCTATATATATATATATATATATATATATATATATATATAACCTCTGAGAAGCCCTAAAGCAAGAACAAATGGAGTCCCTACCATACCAATAACAAGACAAGGATAGGCATAGGCTTGCGTGGCTTGGTTGCGGTTCCATTCTCCTTTGTCTCTCTTTACTTTGATCTCCTTGCTAACTTCTTTTTTGTTTCACTGCTGTCGATGGAGATGTGGTTATCTTCAATGCGATGGCTGGTGAGAGTCCAATTCTGTTGGCAGGAAAGGTTTTATTAGTGGAAAAGAGTGATGAGACGTGTCATGATACACTTAAGTGGTTTAAGGTTTTCGCTGCTCTGCTGACACGATGAGGGGTTTGGCTCCCATGTGTGCGGTCGTGTCACATAATAGTCGTAAAGATGGACTAAGTTATTACTGTAACTTAGTGACAATTTTCCATAAGAAAATTGGTGACTTTAAACTGCTTTGACAGTGAATAGACAATATTGCTTACCTCAATTGTTGCATTTGGTGGACTATATGTGCTACTGACTGAAAATCTATATATGCTACTGACTGGAAATCTAAATGTTCTTTCCACGTTTATTTTAGTTTTATGGTTGTTCGCAATACCATGCTGAAACCCAAGTTAAAGGGATAGTGAGAACTGAAATGAAGTAGCACTTTTACAAGGTAAAAAAGTAGGCAGTGGATTAAAAAAAAAGTTAAAGATGAGATGAGAGTGTATTTGAGAGGGAGATGCAGATACAAATCCCCTCTTCTTTTATTTTTTTAATAGTAAGTGTGGTGGTATGTGTTTTTGTATGAGTATGTGTGTTTTTTTAACTGTTCATTTTCTCCAATAGTTTTTTGCAAGAGCATACGTAGGTATGTTTTGGTGGGTCTTTATAATGTTGGGCTGCATGGGGTTGGCCTTAGCTAAATCAATGGGCTACGTCTTGTGTCTCTTATAGGGCTTTGATTGCTTGTGTCTCTTTTTGTACCATGATTTCGTATTGATGATTCATACCCTAATTTTGTTTATTATTTTTTTATATTACTTGCAGTTCAATCAGTATTTTAATAGAATGGACAAAAGTTGGATAAATAAGTCGAGATCCAGTGCCGAATATTTGAATGGAGTTCAGAATTTCGTTAAATTTGCTTCTGAGAAATCTGAAATGAATGGAAATATTTTTTGTCCATGTCAAAAATGTGTAAATTGTTATGCTATCGCTCCACAAATTGGTGAAGAACATTTGGTATGGAATGGTTTTCTGAAGGGTTATACAAAATGGATATTTCATGGAGAGTCTAAATTGTCGTCTTCATCTAACCAACTCTTAGTTATAGAACACACTGCTAGTATTGGATCTAGTAACACAAACAGAAATCCTATTGTAGAAGATGATATGAGGGGCTTACTCAGAGATGCTCTTGAACATAATATTAGAAATTTAACAGATTTTAGTGGAGAGCAAGAAGGAGCTCCAATAGGTGATGAGCATACCGTTATTGAATCTATACATGTTGAGGAACCTATATACTCTGAAGATAACACAACTCGGTATCATAACTTGCTGAAAGATTGTGATAAAGAACTATATCCGGGTTGTAAGAATTTTACGAAGATTTCTTTTATGGTGCATTTATTTCATTTGAAATATTTGAATGGATGGTCTGGGAAGTCTTTTACTATGCTTCTTCAATTATTAAAAGATGCATTTCCAGAAGGTGTTATTTTACCGTCAACTTCTTATGAAGCCAAAAAACTAGTAAAAGACCTGAATCTTGGATATGAGAAGATTCATAGTTGTCCAAATGATTGTATTTTATATCGTGGTGATAATATTAATGAAGATTCATGCCGAACATGTGGGTCTTCACGATGGAAAAAACAAAATGAAGACGGGCATGATTTGTCGAATGAAGTGGATGCTACACAGTCTAAAAAAATTTTGGCTAAAGTTTTGAGGTATTTTCCTCTCATACCTAGATTGAAAAGGATGTATGCATCATCAAAGACGGCTTCCTTAATGAGATGGCATGATGAAGGACGTACAAGGGATGGAATGTTAAGACATCCAGCGGATAGTTTAGCATGGAAAGCATTTGATGATAGGCATTACGAATTTGCTTCTGATGTTCGCAGTGTAAGGCTGGGTTTGGCAACTGATGGATTTAATCCATTTCGAACGATGAGTTCTACATACAGCACTTGGCCAGTTGTTTTGGTTCCATATAATTTGCCACCATGGATGTGTATGAAACAGTCTTCACTCATTCTGTCAATGGTTATTCCCGGTGATAAGAGCCCAGGTAATGATATAGATATTTTTCTGCAGCCTTTAATAGATGAATTGAAAAAGCTATGGCAGGGTGTTGATGCATTTGATGCTTTCACTGGCCGAACATTCAAATTGCGTGTAGCTCTTATCTGGACAATCAATGATTTTCCTGCATATGCTAATGTATCCGGTTGGAGCACTAAGGGGCGTATTGCATGCCCTTCTTGTGGAGATTTAACTCATTCATATTGGTTAAAACATGGAGAAAAATTCTGTTATATGGGTCATCGAAGATGGTTAGAAGCAAATCATCCATTTCGACATCAGAATAATCAGTTTGATGGTACCATAGAGTTGCGATCTGCACCTATTCCACCAATTGGAACTGAAGTTCTTAAACAAACTCATGGCACTAACTATATACCTGGTAAGGCATTCAACAGTTCAAAGAAGCGGGGAAGGGGGGATGTTGGCAGCTCAGTGACACAGGTTTTTGAGGACGCTGACAACTTCGAGAATGATGACAGTATTTATGAACAGAAAAATGATGATGGCACAAACTCGGTATCTACACAGAAGCAGTTATGGAAAAAAAGGAGCATTTTCTTTGAATTACCTTATTAGGAGTATAATCTTCTTCGACATAATCTTGATGTCATGCATATAGAAAAGAATGTTTGTGATAATTTGATTGGAACAATGTTAAATCTTGAAGGAAAGACTAAAGACAACTTGAAAGCGCGTCTTGATTTGAAAGACATGGGCATAAGACAAGAGCTTCATCCGAAAGAACAACCTAATGATAAATATTTTATACCTCCTGCATGTTACACATTGTCTACTCCAGAGAAAGATCTTTTTCTAACGGTTTTGAAAAATATGAAGGTTCCAGATGGGTATGCATCGAATATTTCAAGATGCGTTAATCTTAAAGAGCGAAAACTTACGAATCTTAAAAGTCACGATGGCCATATTTTGATGCAAGATATCTTCCCATTGGCTTTAAGATCATCAACACAGAAACAAGTTCTTGCAATTGTGACTCAGTTATCATCCTTCTTTAAGGCATTATGTTCCAAAGTTCTAGATCCCAAGGAGCTTGATCAATTGGAGTCTAATGTTGCACTAACACTGTGCCATATGGAGAAGATCTTTCCTCCTGGGTTTTTTACTATTATGGTTCATCTACTCATTCACTTAGCGGCGAAAGCTAAACTTGGTGGACCGGTTCACTACCGATGGATGTATCCTATTGAGAGGTGATATTCTAAACTATAATGTCCATATTTATTATTAATATGAATATATATCCTATTATCTTCCTCGATGTTGATGTTGAGCATTAAAATTTACTGTTGAAGGTATCTTGTGCGCTTAAAGGAATATGTACGCAATCGAGCCTATCCCGAGGGATCGATTGCGGAGGGATATATTGCTGATGAGTGTTTGACATTCTGCTCGAGATACCTTGAAGGAGTTGAAACTGCTTTTAATCGACCACAAAGGAATTACGATATTATACATAATGCAGAGGAGTACAAGTTCTCATCTGGTGGAAGATTTGTGGGGAAAGCTGAAAGTACTGTAATTCATCATAAATTATTGGCACAGGCACATCGTTATGTCTTACTTAATAGTGACTTAATATTCGAGTATCGCAGGTCAGTATGGTTATAACAAATCACAATTTACTGTCATATCAGATATAATATTCAAAACAAATAATTTTTTTTTCATGCAGAGATTTTTTAGTGGCTCAGCGAAGCGCCAACAATAACATTCATCCTACCCCAAGGATTGAGCAAAGATGGTTGGTTGAGTTATTTCCTGAATGGTTATTAAAACAGGTTAGACGTTGAATCCTATTAGGTCTTTTATTATATTATACGATCGGAACTTTGTAAAATTAATTATTATCTGACTTAAATTTTTTAGGTACCGACCATGATGGAGAGACATTGTTCCAATGAATTAATAGTCCTTGCTCGAGGTCCGAACAATATTGTCAACAGATATGATGGGTTCATTATAAATGGTTTTAAATTTTATACAAAAAAACGTGAAAAATTTAGAAAAACACAAAATAGTGGAGTTATGGTTGAGGCGGACGGAAAAATTTATTATGGTGCCCTAACAGATGTTTATGATGAGTACATTGTAATTTGTATGGCAGCTTTTCTGATATATGAGTTAAAAACATGGAGTTTTAATCAGATATATCAATATTCATATTTTGAATGATCTGAGTATTTGTGTCAATGTATCAATGTAATACGGGTTCATATTGTTATAATATATGTTTTGTAATTTGTATTTTATAATACTGATTATTGTTTTATTTTTTTTAAAAAAAAGACATTTCCCAACGCTTTTAAGCGTCGGTAAAAAAGGTCGTGGCACCACCGGCACGCTTGTGCCGACGCTTCAAAAGCATCGGCAATTGAGCAATTTTCGACGCTTAAAAGCGTCGGGGAAAAGTTAATGCCGACGCTATACAAGCGTCGGTAAATCAGGAATTGCCGACGCAAAAAAGTGTTGGAAAAAACGCTCCGTCGGTTTATCGCCGACGCTATATAAGCGTCGGTAAAGCCATGTTTTTGCCGACGCTTTACTCCTGCGTCGGCAAAAACTTTTGCCACTCTGGTATATCCGACGCTTTGCCGACGCTTGACTTTGCGTCGGGGGTATTTTAGCCGACGCTAATTAGCGTCGCCAAAGCTCCACGAAAGCCCAAGCTCTTCAAGGTAAGGAACCTCGTCCTCAGGAGAGCCAAAGCTTCTCAACCCACCGAGCGAGGAAAGCTCGCACCAAACTGGGAAGGACCGCACCGAATCGCCCGAGTACAACGACCCGGAGCATACAAGTTGGAGTCTCTCGAAGGAACCCCTATTCCACGAAGCTGGAAGTCCGAGAATCTATGGATGTATTATCAGTAAAACCCTAAGGGGTCCCTGGTGATCAGGAACATGAATCCCGTCTCCTCCTTACAATGATTTACCTCCTCATAATGATTATGTTATGTCTTTCCTAATATTGGGACATTTGTGATCCTCAGATTCCTCAACTAAGTTCGGGATGCCCCGTGAGTGGACCGTAGAGTCTCAAACTTCCTCGATCTCGGGAAGCGCCACTAGGTCGACGGCGAGCCCAAGCTCCCTCGGCCTCATGCTCGAAACCCCGACTAAGTTCGGGATGCCCCGTGTGTCGACCGTAGAGTCCCAAACTCCTTCGACCTCGGAAAGCGTCGCAGGTCGATAGTGCGTTCCCAGACCCGTCGACCTTACGTACGATTCCTCGACTAAGTTTGGGATGCCCCGTGTGTCGACCGTAGAGTTCCAAACTTCCTCGACCTCGGAAAGCGTCGCAGGTCGACAGTGCGTTCCCAGACCCCTCGACCTGGCGTACGATTCCTCGACTAAGGTCGGGATGCCCCGTGTGTCGACCGTAGAGTCTCAAACTTTCTCGACCTCGGGAAGCGCTACTAGGTCGACGGCGAGCCCAAGCTCCCTCGGCCTCATGCTCGATACCTCGACTAAGGTCGGGATGCCCCGTAAGTCGACCGTAGAGTCCCAAACTCCCTCGACCTCGGGAAGCGACGTTAAGTTGACAGCGAGCCTAAGCTCCCTCGACCTCGTGCTCGGTTCCTCAACCAAGGTTGA
The DNA here is from genome assembly GCF_051530095.1 of Phoenix dactylifera. NCBI lineage: Eukaryota > Viridiplantae > Streptophyta > Magnoliopsida > Arecales > Arecaceae > Phoenix > Phoenix dactylifera. Next base: position 19,795,691 of record NC_143199.1, on the reverse strand, counting down.
GATGCCCCATGGGTCGACCACAGAATCTCGAACTCCCTCGACTACAGGAAGCGCAATTAAGTCGGTAGCGAGCTCGAGCTCCCCCGACCTCATGTTCAATCCTTCAACTAAAGTTGAAACACCCCGCATACCGACCGCGGAGTCTCAAGCTCCCACAGCTTCGGGATAAAATATGGGAAAGAACCTGTGCGGTCGCCGTCAGCGCCCGACCCCTGCAGCGAAGTAACACCTGCACGGCCGCCCGAAGACTTCGATAATAACGTCATATCTTCGCGAGCCCTCTGACTTGCAGGCATGCTCGGGGTAAACGTCGCCTTAATAGGAATGCGTCATCCCCCCCCCCCCCCCCCCGCGCGCGCGCTCAGCTAGCACAAAAATACCGCCGCACAAGGATCTCGCCAAGGCGACTGGCTAAGGAACATCCCGAGACCGATCGTAGAAGGGAGTCACTCTTTTCAAACCGAGATGATCGATTCCAATGAAGCGAAAGGTACGACCCAACTCGGTACCTAGATTGTTATTCGTCTACGCTACATAATGATCGGCGAAATCCCGACCAAGCTCAGAACCAGAAAGCATGAAAATTCAACCTTGGCCTCATGGGACCTCTTCGGAGCCCAGCCTTGAAGCTTTAACAAGCTTATCCCAAAAGCCGAGCCTGAAGACTCGGCAAAAAATTTCGAAGGACGAACCTAAATGTCCAATGTCAGCACGGGACCTCCTTGGAGCCCAACTTTGAAGCTTCGGCAGGCTTACCCCGAAAGCTGAGCCTAAGGACTCGGCTAAATCCCTTAGAAAGAAGATTTAAACGCTTAAGCGGAAATCCTGTAAAAGCCGAGCTAAATGCTTTGGTGACCTGGAAGCCGAGCCCGAGGACTTAGCAGATCTCTCCTCGGAGGAAAACTAAGGGGCTTAGCGAGACCCCCTCAATGCCCGAGCTCAAAGACTTAGCAAATTTTCCTAAAAATCCGAACTTGAAGCCTAAATTTACTAAGGCCAAGTCTGACAACCCGGCAAGAGTAATTGGAACCTAAGTCAGTCGGCTGAGCTCGAGCACTTAGGAGGATTCGTCAGGAATAATTTAGTTCTGACAATCAAGGTATAAACCCACTTACTACATGGAAGGAAGAGAAAGATAGACATGAAGTTGCGAAAAGGAATTCCTTCATTAATAAAGGCCTAAGGGCCGAATACAAGATTATGGTCCGGTCACATTTAAAGGCCGAACCAGTTTACAAAAAGAAAACAGAAAGAAAAGCTATGTCCTAGGAAGCGGCGGCTCCTTCTGTGTCGGCCTCGGGATCATCTACAATAATGATTCGAGGGTCTTCGACGGACGTCGGCTCGGGGCCCCCCGCGGCGACCTCAGTTGACGGCTCGTCGGCGGCCTCCAAAGCACCCTCATGGACCTCCCCCGGAGGAACCTCCAAGGTCGCCTGCTCGGTTGCTTCAGCTCCGGCCTCGGCGGCCTAAGGCTCGGAGACTTGTCCCCCGACCTCGGCTTCGGCGGTTTTCTCCTCGTCCTCTAATTCGGAAGGCAGATCGAACTCATCGCCGAATCCTTTTCTTGGCCGGATCCCTGACAGATCGTACTGGGGGCAGTACCGGCCCATCTGTCTTCGAAAATTCTCGAAGCCCCGGAGGAACCCGTCCATGGTCTCGTCCTCCAACATGTCGCGGAACTCCTCCGACTCTTTAAAGAGCTCCACGGCATTTTCGGCCTGTTCGAGCGCCCTCTTCTCTTGGGCCTCGAGTTGCTCGACTTTAAGGCGGAGAACCCCGCCCTCGTACTTGTACCTGGCGGCTTCAGAGCGAGCCTCAGCGAGACGTGCCTCGGAGGCGCGCAACTCCGACCTTGTCAGAGCATGCGCATCCCGCTCCTCCTCGAGCTCGTCAACCATCGCCCGCCGCCTAGCTTCAGTAGCCTCTCGCCGCGCCACAGCTTCCGCCAGCGCGGCCTCAAGCTCGGCGATCCTTTTTTTGGCCGGCTCTAGTTGCCTGTAAAGCCGCCGAGACTCCTCCTGGCATTCCGAGGCGATGAACACCAGGGTATCAACTTCGTGGATATACTGCAGGAAAAGCAACTATAAGTAAAGGCGAAAGAAACGCTGATAGTTAAGGGTAAAATGAGGAGATGACTTACCCGAGCTGTGTTGCAATAGGTCTGGTCGACGATTTCCTCCAGCGTGAAGGCCCGAAATTCAGCCCGGTTAGCTGGAAGCATGGCGCGGCGGAATACCTCGCGCGCGACATCACCGTCTCGGAAAGCCGAGCTCCCCTCAAATATTGGGGATTCCGGCTCGGCCGACTCCCTCCTGTCGGCCCCTAAAGAGCTCAGCCCAGCCAAGCTCACGACAACGAGGCGGGGTGCGCTCGGGACCCTGGGGCCCCTGCTTGGCTCGGGCCCCGAGCGTCGCAAGTGGATGACCAGCCTACCCGCCCGCTGAGAAACGGGGGAAGGACAGGTCGGGAACGCCGAGCCAGACGCCTCCGCAGATCCCGAGCTCACATGCTCGGCGGTCGGAGCTTGCCCACGGGCAACTGCCAAGACTCCGGCCTCAGAACCCCTCACCTCGGCAGGGGCAGAAGTAGAGGCCGACTTGGACTTCTTCCAGGGCTTGGGAATAGCCCCGCCGACTTTGGCTTCCCGCTTCTTCAGCCGAGAGAAGAGGGATGTGTTGCTGGTCGGCATGTGGGGAATGTCTGAAGCAAAGGAATTCTTCTAAGTATCAATCCAACATCGTAAGAACAAAGGGAAGAAACAAGCAAGGTAAAAACTAAAAAATAAAGGAGCAGCACAACTGCCCTTACCCTCGAGGGGCGCCGAGCTCAGGCCGACCTCTACCAGAGCTTCCTCGGTCAGAAGCTCGGTCAGGAGGATGTCCCTCCCAAGGCCTCGCTGGGTATCAAAAGCCCTTTGCTCGTCCACCGAAAGACTGTTGAGCCTATTTAGGGCCTTTAGCCCGGGATGCCCCCACCTCGGATCGAACCCCCACGAGAGCTCGGAAGAAAGAAAAAAAAATCTCCCCTTCCGCTCATGAATTGAGGAAGGGGCACCTCGGAAGAGCGACATACCGCTCCTTCAGGCAAAATACAACCATTCTACGTCCGCCGGGTTCATTTTTAACATAAAACACCGGCGGAAGACGTTCACCGAGGTCGGAATCCCGTGCGCCAGGCAGAGGGATACAAACCCGACGATAGTCCTCCATGAGTTTGGAGTAAGCTGCGCCGGGACGAGCTGGTACTCCATCAGCAGGTCATTCACAAACTCATGGAGCGGGAACCGCAGGCCGGCCTAGAGCGTATCAATATACACCCCGATCCGACCTGGCGGAGGCCTAGTCACCCGGCCTTCCGACCCTGCGAGTTCAAGACGGAACCCAGGTCGGAAGAAGAATCGGGAATGAACTAGCTCCAGTTCCTCCTCGATTAGGGAAGACCCGACTTCACCGGGACCGAGACCCATCCCGAAAGAAAGAAGAAGAAGGAAGAAAGGAGCAACAAATGAAAACAAAGAAAGGAAAAGAGACGGGAATTCAAAGAAAAATCCCTCTGAGCTAATGTGGGAAGACGACTTGCTAGGGGGTCACCGGAAGTTGTCTCTGGTCACCGCTGGAAATCGCCTCCAAATATTGCCGGGAAGACTCAGTCGCAGTTGGGAGAAAAAACGGCAGCAGAAACAAACAAACAAGCAGGACCTTTCTAGGGCTAAGTCGGGGGGTTTAAATAGACCTCCCCAACGGTCCAGATCGGCGGGGCTCGACCCAGCCTTCCGTCCAGATCACGCCGCATGTCATCTCTGGAAGCCAGAGCAACGCATTTATTCCGAACGGACGCCTCGGATACGGGATCAAGGCGTCGTCCCATCGGATCTTGGAGCCTCATCATAAACCCGCTATTCGAAGCAACCTCGAGGGACGAAAGGGCATCGTTTCCCCTCCCCTCATTAAAGGCCTCGCGAAGCGCGTGGAGCGTTGGCGTAATTTAAACCTCCATAACCCCCACCACTGCGATAAAAGCAATTACTTCCCACGTCCCAGCTCACTAGCAACTCGGACTCGGAAGTCGGAGGGTAGTGTTGAGGGAATACAGGTCACCCCGAAACACTTGATCAGACGACCGACCTCAAATGCCCGACCACGGATGACCTGGCGCCAGACCAGGCGCCCGACCACGGATGACCTGGCACCAGACCAGGCGCTCGACCCCGGACGACCGACCTGGTGCCCGACCACGGATGACCTGTTACCAGACCAGGCGCCCGACCCTGAACTCTCGACCTCGGAAAGCCCGACCTAGAAAACGCCCGACCTGAGAAGGCATCCGATCTCTAGAAGTCCGACCTCACCAACTGTCCGCCATTGTCACGTCCTCCTACGGCCCAGTTCGGAGCCACGCCTTGGGCGGCTTACGCAACAATTAATGCGTATGGTCTCTGCAGACCTCCGGCCTACACAATAATTAATGCGTATGGTCTCTGCAGACCTCCGGCTTACGCAACAATTAATGCGCATGGTCTCTGCGGACCTCCGGCTTACTCAACAATTAACGCGTATGGCTCCTGTTGTCTACGGATCTCCAATCCTCCACGGCAAATCAGCTCGGCTATGATCAATCAGCCATGACAACTCCATGATTCCGATCTCATCCTCTACGGCAAAGCATTAATTCTCGTGATCGTACATCAATTTATGTGACGTGCTCGGCCGTACGGCAACCTGGTCCCGTCGCGTCACAGGTAACTCAGCACCTCACTATAAAAGAGGAATACCTCTATCATAAAAAAAGACTCTAAAAGAATTGTTCCTGCTCATATTCTTCCTCTGACTTGAGCATCGGAGGGCCGGCGCCGGAAACCCCGGCCACCGACTTTTTGCAGGCCCTCCACAGAGGACGCCGTTCACCGACGGATCCGCCCACCAGTGTTCGCTGGAGCTCCTCCTTCTCGGCTAAGTGATCGCTCCCGGGTCCAATTTCCAGCAACAACTTCCACTGCTATTGCTATTTGGATTGATGACAATTGGATTACCTCTTGCGACGAGGAGACGAAGCTGAAGCCCCTTTATCACAGCCAAAAGCACCTTTTTTTAATTATTTTTTTATTTTTTAGACGTGTGCACATGTGATTTTTCTTTCGTATTAATTAGGTAAGATACAGATCGTCATCAGCGAGTCACATGATATCACAGCCAAGCTTCTTTTTTTTTTATTGCCATCAGCAACTCACATCATTGTCAAGTTTTTTTAAAAAATTATTAAATATGTCAAACCAATTTAAGATAAATACATCCATGACTATAAAAAAATAAAATAAATAACAATATTGAAGAAATATCAATCACAACCTTCCAAAATGCAGATTCTCTATAACCAATAACATACGATGCCATCCAATGTGTTGCATTCTTAGCTCCTTTATATTCATATTTTACTTCAAAAAAAAGCTGCTATCATTTTTCAACAATCCTAGCACAAATGACGGACATTGGTGTCTGAAGTAGTCGAACCAGCAAGCCGCCTAATAACTATCAAAGAGTTCTCTTTAGAACAATATTTAAAGCCTTTAAAATTTTAGTAGCATACGATATATTTTCTCATGCAGCCTACAATTCTGCTATAAAAACAGCAATGTCAAACAATATAACATCGCCTGCTATAATTAATATACCGCTCATACTTCTAATAACAAAACTTACTCTATCTAAATTATTTCATCTTAGCAGACTATAGCTAAAGTTAACCTCGAAGAAATAAATGGCTGGTGTTTCCTAAATAAAATAGCACATGAATGGGAGGTGGTTCCTAAATAAAATAACACATTAAGGGACACAATCTGGCAAATGACACTAATACGAGGAGACGAAGCGGAACACCGTTTATGATGGCCAAAAGCACACTTTTTTTTATTATTTTTTTATTTTGCTCCAGGTGTGTGGCATGTAACTTTTCTCTCGTATTAATCCATGCAGATACAGGTTGCCACCAGCAAGTCACATGACATCACAGCCTTGTTTTTATTTTTTGTTATCGCCATCAGCAATTCACATCACAGCCAAGTTTTTCTTAAAAAAAATATTAAATATATCAAACCAATTTAAAATAAATACATCCATAACCATCAAAAAAATAAAATAAATGGCAACTTCGAAGAAATATTTATCACAACTATCCCCAACGCAAATTCTGCATAATTAACAACATATGATGCATTATTAGCTTCTCTATACTCATATTTCAAAAGGTTAAAGAGCTGCTACCATTTTCCAACAATCCGAGGACGGATATTGGTGTCTGAAGTAGTCGAACCAGAAAGCCATCTTATAACTGTCAAAGAGTCCTCTTTTAAAACAATATATAAAGCCTTTAAAACTTTAGTGGCATATGACATATTTTCTCTTGCAACCTACAACTCTGCTGTAGAAACAGCAGTGTCAAATAATATAACATCTTCTACTACAACTAACATACCACTCGTACTTCTAATAACAAAAGTTGCTCCATCCAAATCACTTCATCCTAACAGGCTATAGTTAAAGTTAACCTTGAGGAAATTAATGGGTAGTGGTTCCTCAATAAAATAACACATTAAGGGACGCAAAATTTGGCAAATGACATTAATACGAGGAGACGAAGGTGAATTCTTTTAGAAGTTTAAACATTGTTTTGTAGAGTTGGATGAAGAATTTTAATATAATCTCTAAATTCAATTTCAATAACTTCATTAATTGGGGTTTCACATAGCTTTCATGTATTAGTCCCTTCCGTAAGCTTTGTATGGTTTAAAGGCCGATCAACTTCCATTTTCTCATCTTATCATCTACTTTGCAAACATTATTTTCTTTTAATGACAATTAAATGCATGGTGGTACTTTGTTCTTACTTCTCAATGGATTATGCATTTCCAAATAAATAGAAATAGTGAAAATTACTGGAATTACTAGAGTCATAATGGCCTGCAACTCTTTATAGTAAGAGTTTCACGTTATAGTTGGTAGCTCTTTCTCATTATTACTAGAGTTTAGTCTGCTTAAGGGGTCCTAGTGTAAGCATAATTTATCTTGAAACAGAACCCAAATATTAGTTAAGCTTCCCATATTTCCTCCTATTTGGTCGCCTTTCTTTTCACATAATTCAGAGATCAAAATCTTAACAAATAGACATCAAAAAAAAAGGGGTAAGTAGTTTCAATCTCAAGTCTCAAATTGGTTGAAAAGAAGGGTTTGTCAGCTGACTTCTATTCATTATAAATTCGGCCAACAAATAATGATTGTTCTTGAGAAACCATATTATCTGTTGTAGGGAGTTGCTAGGCATTCTTGAATCTTGACGGTTGCGACTTGGGCCTCTTCTCTAACTCTACCCGTCAGTCTCCAACAACACTTCTCGCCGTCGAGTTCGATACCGCTTATCGGGACTTGAGTTCGTTTCTCTTGACATGATAAAGTTTTATCATTTTCAACTCTTTTATATTTTGATTAATTTGCGGTGATTGTCTTAATTGCTTTGTTTGATAATATTATTTTTAGATTCATGCGTAATATAAAATATAAAAGAGGCGAGAGATATAATTGTTTGTATTCATTAATGATTTCTGCAATGATTTTATATGAGTTTCAATTTTTTAAAAATTAATGTGATTGTTTTTGAGAGATATAGGACAGGGCTACATCTCTTATTTTAGAGCGTATCGGAGAGTCATCTTCAATCGGCAACACTAGATGTATCGAAGCTCGAGTATTTACCGAATTGATGGGCTCGGAGCGTTATGGTCGAATGAGGGGTTATCGCGTTGGAGTTACCCCTACTCAGTTATCTGCAGTAGGTAGATATACTCAAGATGCCAGACAGAGTAGTAGCACAGCAGAGGTTAATGATCTGAAGGCAGAGATACAAGAGTTCAAGCAGAGCAATCAGACAGAGATACAATCTTTTATATATATATATATATTATATTTTTTGAAGTACATTATAAACGTAAATTGACAATATAAATATTTAGATAAATATATTTGATTGTGACATATGTTTATCGCGTTTATTGTGCATGTGTTTGATTTTGTAAACAGAGTTTTAAAATTTTTTAAAATTTTGTTACAAAAAAAATACCCTAAGGACGCTTTAAAGCATCGTTAAAATCATGAATAGGTCTCAATTATTGACACGTTAAAGCGTCGGTAATTGTGAGTAACGGCGTTTTAAACCATCGCTAAATCCCCACAGTTAGCAATGCTGTAAAGTATTGCTACGTGGTGGTTCATTGGGACAGGGCTACATCCCTTATTTTAGAGCGTATCAGAGAGTCATCTTCAATAGGAAACACCAGATGTATCGAAGCTCAGGTGTTTAGCGAATTGATGGGCTTGGAGCGTTATGGTCAAGTAAAGGGTTATGGCGTTAGAGTTATCCCCACTCAGTTGTCTGCAATGGGTAGATATACTCAAGATGCCAGACAGAGTAGTAGCACTGCAGAGGTTAATGATCTGAAAACAGAGATATAAGAGTTAAAGCAGAGCCATCAGACAGAGATATTGCCGGTAATTACCGACGCTCAAAAGCGTCGGTAAAACGTCGTTATGTCCTGACGCTTCTAAAAGCGTTGGAAATTATTTTTTGCACTCTTACATAGATGATGCTTTGCCGACGCTTTAGAAAGCGTCGGTAAAGACCAAAAAAAGCGTAGCTAATGCCCTATTTTTTTGTAGTGCTCCCTCCTAGTTCACTGCACAGGGGCTTGATGAAGTCCGTGTATTTTTCCCAGTGGCTACCCTTCCCTTCAACATCGAACTCCGTGGTGAATTCCGCCTTCAACGCCGAACTTCGTGGTGAATTCTGCCATTAACTTCCACTGCTATTGCAATTTGGATTGATGACAATTTGATTACCTCTTCAGGCGAGGAGACGAAGCTGAAGCCCCTTTACAGTTAATAGCCAAAAGCACCTTTTTATTATTATTTTATTTATTTTTTTAGACGTGTGCGCAAGTGATTTTTCTCTCGTATTAATCAGGTAGATACATATCGTCATCAGCCTGCACTAGTAGTTGCCTGTGATTCACGTTCGAGCGTGATTCACGTTCGAGGGGAATTCCGCCATTAACTTCCACTGCTATTGCTTTTTGGATTGACGACAATTTGATTACCTCTTGCGGTGAGGAGACGAAGCTGAAAATCCTTTATAATAGCATTCACCAGACTATAGTTAATGTTAACTATACTCTGGTGACTAACGTACCATTCCTATTTTTAATAATAAAACTTGCTCCATCCATTAATAATCTGTCTTTTCTCCAGCGATCAAGGTCACCTTGATGCAGTAGCTATCAAAGACACCATTATGCATGATAGCAAGAGCACCTAATCTGCTACATTATTAGCTTCCCTGCACTCATATTTTACTTCAAAATGCTGAAGAGCTGCTACCATTTCTGAGTAATCTTGACACAAAGGATGGATATTGGTGTCTGAAATTGTCAAACCAGAAAGCTATCTAATAACCATCATGGAGTCCCCTTTAGAGCAGTATATGAAGCCTTCAAAATTTTAGTGACATATGACATACCTTTTTATGCAGCCCATATTTCTGCTGTAGGAACAACAATGTCAAACAATATATATAACACCTTCTGCAACAACTAACGTACCACCCGTATTTCTAATAACAAAACTTGCTCCATCCAAATTACTCCATTTTAACATACTACAGTTAAAGTTAACCTTAAGGAAACCAATGGATGGTGGCGCCTAAGTGAATTGTTGGAGTTTTAACTTACAAAAAAGATTTAATTTTAAAAATAATAAATATACCAGCTTTATCTCTGTTGCCCAGAGATGGTCACCCAAGAGGGGGGTGAATTGGGTGTTTTAAAACTTTTTGGCTAATTTAAAAATAAAACACACAAATATATGAACTAAAGCAAAGATAAAGCGATAAGAAGAGACAACCACAAACACACGGTTTTATAGTGGTTCGGAGCCTTCACCGCTCCTACATCCACTCCCCAAAGCGCCTTGGGAATTTCCACTATAATCCAAGATTACAGTACGGTAGTTTTGCGAGTTCACTATCCAACTCGTTGTTTTACACCGGGCTCACAACAAACCCAAAACCTCCAATTTCTCTTAGGCTTGGGACGCCCTTTCCCTTGTTCCAAGTCCCTTGACTGGAACAAGCACCACAATAAAAGAGTGTACAAAAGGATATAAAAGCTCTAGAAAGCAAATATAGCACTTATGAACAATGAAACCCGGAAGAATCTTTTTGCCGTTGGAAGCGTGGGAGATGTTGATTCTTCCGATGTGGGACGCGTAGGGTTGGGTGTGAGCTTTGAATCCCGAGCACACGAGAGTGGTTGAGCTTGAAATCGCTTGGGAGACTTGTAAGCCCTTGATTTCCTTTCTTGAATGCACTCACTCCCTTGAGCTTTTCTTTCTAACTTCTCTCTTGAATGATTTTGCTTTTGGTTGGTTAAGAGTTGTTGAGAAGCACTTAAGAGCTTCCTTTTATAGCCCAAAAAGCAAATATAGCCGTTAGAGATAAAGTAGAGAAGATTTGAAATTCAAATCAAACCTGAAAAGCTGTCAGTCGCGTCCCAGGTGCTCCGGGGACGTCTCCGCTACAACGAGAGACGTCTCGCCTATAGGATTTTACTTTTTACTTTATCTGGGGTCGACTCGGCACTTTACGGGGACGTCTCGGCGTGTTGGCGCTTTTTGAGTGGGGACGACTCCGCTGCTTTGGGGACGACTCCGCTTCTTTATCTCCGAAAATCATGTCCTCTGGAATTCCCTGAGAGAGTCGACTCCGCTCTTTCAGGGGACGTCTCCGCTTGTCTGCACTTTATGCGTGGGGACGACTCCGCTTTCTCAGGGTCGACTCCGCTTCCTTATCACCGAAAAAAAACATTCTCTGGAAAACCCTAAGAGAGCCGTCTCCGCCATCTTAGGGACGACTCGGGAAGTCTCCTTTTTGCTTGCGGGGACGACTCCGCGTACAGCGGGGACGTCTCGCGCATATCCCTTGAAAAGCGTCTTTCTGCCGCCACTGAGAGAGTCGACTCCGCTACTGAGAGAGTCGACTCCGCTAACGCGGGGACGACTCGACAGGAGCCGGGGACGTCTCCAAGTGTGCCAGTTCTTCCTGCTTGTGCCAGAGACGTCTCTGAAACTATCAGGAGACGTCTCGGCTGTCCCTGAACTTTTTCTTTAGCTCAAAATATTCTTCAATAAATTCATAAAAATTATGGAAACTTGCCTAGACATTTCTTAACAATATTCTAAATAAAACACATGAATTTCTCAATTGAATTGTTAAGATATAATGGAATTTTACTCTAGTGTTTTGTATTCATCAAAATCCATTAGGGGGTTAACAATCTCCCCCTTTTTGATGATGACAAAACACTGAGTATATGCAAAATTTGAAATTTAAACATATACACAGTATTGATCAGATATACAAGTATAATGTTTTGATTTGAACTAGATACAATGTGCATCACTCAAAATATTCAATTTTCAGTTCTTTCCTTGTGCATAAGATTGATCTTTATAGTTCTTAAATGATTTTATCATATGAACTGAATTTGAATCAAGTTAGAATGAAATATTGATGCTGAAGATAATTGAAAGCTAGATTCTTTTTGACTCCCCCTTTCTTTTCCAGAAGGGCAATTATCTTAAAATCAATATTCTTCAATTTTATCTTTTCTAAATCAACTTTGGAGTATGATTAAAAAATTTGCATTCCATATTCAATATCCATGTCTACTCCCCCTTTCAATATACAATATCTAATTTCTACTCCCCCTATCAATATACAAATATCTACTCCCCCTTTTTGTCATCAACATGAAGGGGACAAATTATCCTTTTTAGTAAAATTCAGCATATTCAAGGTGTGCTCCCCCTGTTTTATGTGCATTGTTTCTTTGTATCAAATTTGAATACTCAAGGTATGTGGTAGGATTTTTATGGCATATCACACAATCACATACACAATCACAGAAACACATACACAGAATTGGCAATGTACACAAGGTTTTCAAAAGAAATTGTATTCATTCATATGTCATTGTAGATCTTTGAAGTCAGTACATAGTCAAAAGAAGAAATCATTACAAGTATTGATTTCTAATACAAAAGTGTTTCAAAATGGCCTAGGATTTACAAAAAGAAGATCCTACAGGATATCCATCATCGGCGTCGTTGCTCATGGGGCCTACCAGTTGTACTTTGTGCATAAGCCTTACAGGCTGCATCTATGAAACCATTGATAGAATCCATGAGGGTCTTAAAGTGATCTCCCTGTGACTTGTGGAAACCTGCCACAAGTGCTTCAAACTCTAAGGTTGCCATCTCAATTCTGCCTCTAAGTTGGGCAACTAAGGTGCCCACATTGCCATCTGGCTTTGTCAACTCTTTGAGGCTCTTGGAAATGGCCTTCAAGCTGTCCTTGAGCTCTAATGATCTGCAGGTTTGGGTGGTACCCACCCCAACTATTTGTTGCTCTTGGGCTTCAATTTGAGCCTTAATTTCCTGCAGCTCTTGTCTGATGGGGGCCAGCTCTGCAGACATCATGGATCTCATCTCCTCCCTCATCTGCTGACAAATAACAGATGCTAAGGTGTGCATCTGCTCCTCTGATAGGAAGGAGGGCCCACTGACTGGAGGAGGTGGTGGCATGGATGTGGAAGGTCCAGCTGAGCTGGAGGGAATATCAGGGATGTCCATGTTGCTAGGTGGAGGAGAGTGATGGTCAGACTCATGATGTGGGATCTCAGCCTCTATGGTTTGTGCTTTTCTTTTTGGAACCTTGACCCAAGACCCATCTATCTTGTGAAATTCCATTCTTCTCATTGAGCCCTCATTGTAATAGTCGGTGTTTCTTAAGGGCTTTGCAGGTTCATTTGATGGAATAGAAACCTTGAAGTGTTTGAAGATTAAGGTAAAGATCATGCCATAGGGTATACTAAATCTAGAATACCTATGACATAGGGCAATGTAATTTAGCATGAGTCTAGGAAGGTTTAGAGGAATCCCTAGTAGGATGTGATGCATTATAACTAAGTCTCGCTCCGAAACAAAATCGAAACGACCGGTTTTAGGAAATAGGACCCGGTTGACAATGCTTAAAAGGAGTCTCATCTCTGCATTTAGGTCCTGGGAGTTGACAACATCAAGAGGGCCGCAGTCCTCTCTTCCTAAAATTAAGTTTAGAGCTACTTCCCTTTGGGGATGTGAGGTTGGAGCCTCGCCGTCCCTAGGGATTTGCAAAACAGTGGATAAGATGTCCTCATTAATTTCTACTAATGTCCCTCGGACATGTGCGGTGAACCCTAAGTCCCCTAAAGCCATATCACTAAACATTTCTCTAACAAGGCCGGGGTAGGTCGAGGTATTGAGGGTGCAAAGATGCTCCCACCCTTGGGCTCGGAGTCTCTCTCCAATAGAGAACCCCTCATGATCTAAAAATGCAAAATCTATGTACCTACCGGTTGTGACTGTGCGATTTGCACAAGAAATCGTTGTGGTTGGCGGAGCAACTGGAGGAGAGGGTGCGGAGGGTTCTTCTCGCCGTTCCTTACCGTCGCCCGCTACTCTAGGTCGCTTCCCACGGGTCTTCCTAGCTTTCTTTGGTGCCATGGATGCTAGGGTTTGTGATTTAGGGCAAATGGAGGCTAGGGTTTGTGATTTAGGGCAAATGGAGGCTAGGATTTGAGGTGGAGAGCAAATGGAGGCTAGGGCTTTCCGTTTTGGTCGGGAATGAGGGAGAAAGCTCGAGTCGGCTCGAGCGATTTCGACCTATTTAAAAAGGCCTCATTCGGTCCCCGAGACGTCTCCGCGACTAAGGTGAGACGTCTCCGCTTGGGGGGACGTCTCTGCGATTTGCCAGAGACGTCTCCGGCACTAAAAAATTTCAGACTGTATTCTATCTTCTCCCTTTTTTTGTTTAATCACCCCAATCAATATGATCTCTTTTGATAAACTTAGAGTGAATTTGTTTGTGATCCTCCCCCTCAATGATACATCCTATAATAATTTGATAATGATTTTTGAATTATTAATATTGAAATAAGGAACGTTTGACCAAATTTCGAATACCTATGAAATAGGATCTGAAAATATCTCCATGAAGAGTCCAAGGGAGGGTAACCATCCTCCGGAAAGTCAACCAGTTCGTCATTTAGTTTAGATGAATTCATGCTTTCACTTATGTTTGCCTTGAGGTGGATTACTAGTTCGAGTAGCAAAGCAATGCAATACAAGTTCAATTCATTTGCTAGGATCATACAAGCTCAAAGCATTTCTTAAGAAATTGAATCTGTCTTTACAAAGGGGCTTTGTAAAGATATCAGCTAATTGATTTTCAGTACATACATATTCAATCATCACATCATTTTTCAGCACATGATCCCTAATAAAATGATGCCTAATCTCTATATGCTTTGACTTAGAGTGTTGGACAGGATTTTTTGTTAAGTTGATTGCACTTGTATTATCACACTTAATTGGTACATTGTCCATTTTAATACCGAAGTCTTCAAGTTGTTGCTTAATCCAAAGAACTTGGGCACAACAGCTTCCAGCTGCAATGTACTCAGCCTCAGTTGTGGACAAGGCAACTGAATTTTGTTTCTTGCTAAACCAAGAAACCAAATTGGCACCCAAGAATTGACAAGTGCCACTTGTGCTTTTTCTGTCGAGTTTGCACCCAGCAAAATCAGCATCAGAATAAGCAGTTAAATTTATATCAGATTGTTTAGAATACCATAAGCCTATATAAGATGTCCCTACTAGATATCTAAAAATTCTTTTAACAGCTTGCAAGTGTGATTCCTTAGGACATGCTTGGTATCTAGCACACACACAAACACTGAACAATATATCTGGTCTACTAGCAGTAAGGTAAAGTAGAGAGCCTATCATACCTCTGTACAATTTGCAGTCTATACTTTTACCTTTTTCATCTTTGTCAAGCTTGCAACTTGAGCCCATGGGTGTGCTGATTTTCTTTGCATCCTTCATCTTGAATTTTTCCAGCATTTCCTTGATGTATTTGGACTGACTGATGAAGATGCCTTCCTCTGATTGTTTTATTTGTAGCCCAAGGAAGAAGTTGAGCTCACCCATCATGCTCATTTCAAATTCTCCCTGCATAAGCTTGGCAAACTCTTGACAGAGACTATCATTAGTAGCACCAAAAATTATGTCATCCACATAAATTTGTACAAGCAATAAGTCATTTCCTTTTCTTTTAATAAAGAGGGTTTTGTCTACATTTCCTCTCTTAAATTTGTTCTCAATTAGGAAATTACTTAATCTTTCATACCATGCCCTAGGAGCTTGCTTAAGTCCATACAATGCTTTATGCAATTTATACACATAATCTGGATGTAAGTGATTTTCGAAACCTGGAGGTTGTCCTACATAAACTTCCTCCATTATGTAGCCATTTAAGAATGCACTTTTTACATCCATTTGATAGAGTTTAAAATCCATGAAGCATGCATATGCTAAAAGCAGTCTAATAGCCTCTAACCTAGCAACAGGAGCAAAAGTTTCATCAAAATCTATTCCTTCCTCCTGATTATATCCTTTGGCCACTAGCCTAGCTTTGTTTCTTATTACTATCCCATCTTCATCTAGTTTATTTCTATATACCCATTTGGTGCCTATAATTGAAACATTAGGGGGTCTTTTCATTAGAGTCCAAACTTCATTTCTTTCGAATTGGTTTAATTCCTCTTGCATAGCATTCATCCAATTATCATCCTTTTCAGCTTCTTCTAGTGATTTAGGCTCTATTTGTGAAACGAAAGCAAGATAATTACTAGTGTTTCTTAAAGAGGATCTAGTTCTTATACCTTGTGAAGGATCACCAAGGATTAGATCCTTTGGATGACCATGTGCATACCTCCATTCTTTAGGAAGATCTTGATTTCTTGATGGAGGTTGATCTTCTTCATCTTGCTGATTTGTATCCTCTTTGATCTCATCCTCATGTTGTTTGTCTTGTATGGAGAATTCCTTGATCCCGTCTTCAAGTATACCTGCATCACCATCTTCTTCTTTTCTAGAAGAATCTCCATTAGTTTCATCAAACACAACATGAATGGATTCTTCGACAACGAGAGTTCTCTTGTTGAAGACCCTGTATGCTCTACTAGATGAGGAATAACCTAAGAAGATCCCCTCATCTGATTTAGCACTAAATTTACTGAGATTGTCCTTTCCATTGTTCAAAATAAAGCATCGACAACCGAAAACATGAAAATAACTTATATTTGGTTTCTTACCTTTCATCAATTCATACGGTGTTTTCTTTAAGATGGATCTAACTAAAGCACGATTTAAAATATAACATGAAGTATTTATTGCTTCAGCCCAAAAATACTTTGGTAGATCCGATTCGCACAACATGGTACGAGCCATATCTGCTAGTGTGCGATTCTTCCTTTCTACCACCCCATTTTGTTGGGGTGTCCTAGGTGCCGAGAAGTTGTGATTGATACCATTTTCGTCACAAAACTTTTCAAAGTGTTGATTTTCAAACTCGGTACCATGATCACTCCTAATTGCTTTTAGTTTAAGATTAAGTTCATTTGAAACCTTATTATGAAACTTGATAAAAGCGGAAAAGGACTCATCTTTGTGTGCAAGAAATGAAACCCATGTAAAACGTGAAAAATCATCAACAATGACAAGACCAAATTTCTTACCTCCTAGACTAGCAGTTCTAGTGGGTCCAAACAAATCCATGTGAATTAGTTCTAAGGGTTTTGATGTTGAGACTATGTTCTTAGACTTGAAAGAACTTCTTGTTTATTTCCCTAATTGACATGCCGCACAAATTTTATTCTTTTCAAAGTCTATTTTCGGTAGTCCTTTGACTAGATCCTTTGTAATCAATTTAGAAATTAAATCCATGCTAGCATGCCCTAACCTACGATGCCATAACCAACTAGTCTCATTGACTTTGGGATTCATAGCTACAAGACATTGGCCATCCTTCATGGTGAGATCATCAAGATCTACCATGTAAACATTTCCATGCCTATGTCCTGTGAGTATGACCTCATTGTCAAATGGACTACTAATTATGCATAGTGATGATTCAAATGATACTTTAAATTCCTTGTCACAAAATTGACTTATACTTAACAAATTATGTTTTAGTCCATTAACCAACAATACATTATCAATAAATGAGGAGGGTGATATGGAGATTTTACCAACACCAATAATTCGGCCTTTAGCATTGTCTCCAAATGTGACTAACCCTCCTTCTTTCGATTCCAAGGTGACGAAGAGACTCTTGTCACCGGTCATATGCCTTGAGCAGCCACCATCAAGATACCACATTCTCCTTTTATTCCCGACTGCAAGGCATACCTGCAAAATGATCATGTGAAGCTCTTAGGTACCCAAGTTTTCTTGGGTCCTTCGTGGTTAGTGTAGTTGGTTCCTTTAGGCACCCATATTTTAGTTATGTTTTTAGCTTTTACAAATGTACTCTTGTTAGTTTGGATTTTTCTTTGAATACAAGAGTAGGCTTTATGTCCAATCTTTCCACAAAGAAAGCATGTTGGTTTTTCAGTTTTTACATCTTTTGCTTTTACAAAGAAATTCTTTAGATACTTTTGTTGCTTATTAGTTTTATATCCTAATCCGGCTTTATTGAAAACAGCTCTTTGATTTGAAAGAATAAGATTTAATTTTTCAGAGCTTTGTGTGAATTTTTCAACAATTGGCTTGTACTTATGTATCTCATTCTTAAGATTCACATTTTCTTTAACTAGTTCTTCCATATCCTTTTTAAGAGATTCAACAGTTTGCGCAAGTGAGGTATTATTCTTGAGTAGGGAATTTACTTTTAGATTTAATTCCTTGATTAGTGTTTTTGCCTTTACATTTTCAGTGCTAAGCCTTGAATTTTCGATTTCTAGGTTAGTAGTGTTCATATTTTTGACGATCTCCTTCTCAATTAATAGGTTTTCAATGTTTTCCTTTAGTTTTTGATTGGAGGCTTTTAATTCTTTATTCTTTGCTCCCAACATACTATAATCACCCATAAGTTCTTGAAAAGCATCATATAATTCTTCTAAAGTAAAATTTATAGTTGGGTTTTGACATACCTCGTCATCTTCGAACGCCATGAAGCATAGATTGGCGGTCTCTTCCTTCTCTTCTTCGGAGGATGATGTGTCACTATCATCCCATGTTGCCTTCAATGCCTTCTTCTTCTTCTTTCCAAAGTGCTTCTTTTGTTGAGGGCATTCGGAACGAATATGTCCCGGTCTCTTGCAGTCATAGCATACGATTGGGTCTCTTTCTTTTTCCTTTTCTTTCTCCCAATCATTTCTCCTTCCAAATTTCTTTCTTGGGAATGGTTTCTTTCTTCTCATGAATTTTTTAAATTTCCTTACTATCAAACCCAAGTCCTCATCTTGACTTTCTTCTTCACTCTCACTGCTCTCTTCTTCACATACATTTGAGGTGGCCTTGAGTGCGATTGTCCTTTTCTTTGGCAGCTCTTCTTCATGCTGCTTCATCGTGAGCTCATGCGTCATCAATGAGCCCAAGAGTTGTTCTAGCCCCAAGGTGTTGAGGTCTTTGGCTTCTACAATCGCCGTGACCTTTGCTTCCCATGCTTTTGGCAGTGACCTGAGAATTTTACTCACAAGTTCGGGGTTAGTGTAAGATTTGCCAAGCTTTTTAGGCCATTAATAATTTCGGTAAAACGTGTAAACATGCATGTGATGGTTTCACTAGGTTTCATCTTAAACAATTCATACTTGTGAACTAGAATGTTCACTTTGGACTCTTTGACTTGATTTGTACCCTCGTGGGTAACTTCAAGCCTATCCCATATTTTCTTAGCGGAAGTACATGTGGAGACTCTATTAAACTCATTTACATCTAAGGAACAAAATAATGAGTTCATGGCTCTAGAATTGAGTTGAGCCATCCTATCATCATTCTCATCCCAATCCTCCTCAGGTTTGGGAACTCGAATGCCATTGACCACATGTGATGGTTCTTGTGGTCCCTTGACTATAACCCTCCACAAGGCATAGTCTTGTGCTTGAATGAAGATTCTCATTCTAGTCTTCCAATAGGTATAATTTGTCCCATTGAAGAGTGGAGGTCTATTGGTTGCTTGCCCCTCGGCTGGAACATTGTTAAAGGGTGTTGCCATCTAGATCTTTGGCTAAGACGGTTAAGTCTTTCAAGGAATATAAGAGCACCGGCTCTGATACCACTTGTTGCCCAGAGATGGTCACCCAAGAGGGGGGTGAATTGGGTGTTTTAAAACTTTTTGGCTAATTTAAAAATAAAACACACAAATATATGAACTAAAGCAAAGATAAAGCGATAAGAAGAGACAACCACAAACACACGGTTTTATAGTGGTTCGGAGCCTTCACCACTCCTACATCCACTCCCCAAAGCGCCTTGGGAATTTCCACTATAATCTCAGATTACAGTACGGTAGTTTTGCGAGTTCACTACCCAACTCGTTGTTTTACACCGGGCTCACAACAAACCCAAAACCCCCAATTTCTCTTAGGCTTGGGACGCCCTTTTCCTTGTTCCAAGTCCCTTGACTGGAACAAGCACCACAATAAAAGAGTGTACAAAAGGATATAAAAGCTCTAGAAAGCAAATATAGCACTTATGAACAATGAAACCCGGAAGAATCTTTTTGCCGTTGGAAGCGTGGGAGATGTTGATTCTTCCGATGTGGGACGCGTAGGGTTGGGTGTGAGCTTTGAATCCCGAGCACACGAGAGTGGTTGAGCTTGAAATCGCTTGGGAGACTTGTAAGCCCTTGATTTCCTTTCTTGAATGCACTCACTCCCTTGAGCTTTTCTTTCTAACTTCTCTCTTGAATGATTTTGCTTTTGGTTGGTTAAGAGTTGTTGAGAAGCACTTAAGAGCTTCCTTTTATAGCCCAAAAAGCAAATATAGCCGTTAGAGATAAAGTAGAGAAGATTTGAAATTCAAATCAAACCTGAAAAGCTGTCAGTCGCGTCCCAGGCGCTCCGGGGACGTCTCCGCTACAACGAGAGACGTCTCGCCTATAGGATTTTACTTTTTACTTTATCTGGGGTCGACTCGGCACTTTACGGGGACGTCTCGGCGTGTTAGCGCTTTTTGAGTGGGGACGACTCCGCTGCTTTGGGGACGACTCCGCTTCTTTATCTCCGAAAATCATGTCCTCTGGAATTCCCTGAGAGAGTCGACTCCGCTCTTTCAGGGGACGTCTCCGCTTGTCTGCACTTTATGCGTGGGGACGACTCCACTTTCTCAGGGTCGACTCCGCTTCCTTATCACCGAAAAAAAACATTCTCTGGAAAACCCTGAGAGAGCCGTCTCCGCCATCTTAGGGACGACTCGGGAAGTCTCCTTTTTGCTTGCGGGGACGACTCCGCGTACAGCGGGGACGTCTCGCGCATATCCCTTGAAAAGCGTCTTTCTGCCGCCACTGAGAGAGTCGACTCCGCTACTGAGAGAGTCGACTCCGCTAACGCGGGGACGACTCGACAGGAGCCGGGGACGTCTCCAAGTGTGCCAGTTCTTCCTGCTTGTGCCAGAGACGTCTCTGAAACTATCAGGAGACGTCTCGGCTGTCCCTGAACTTTTTCTTTAGCTCAAAATATTCTTCAATAAATTCATAAAAATTATGGGAACTTGCCTAGACATTTCTTAACAATATTCTAAATAAAACACATGAATTTCTCAATTGAATTGTTAAGATATAATGGAATTTTACTCTAGTGTTTTGTATTCATCAAAATCCATTAGGGGGTTAACAATCTCCTAAATTTTATATGTTTAAAAACTAAAAAACCCTTATTCTTTTCTTCAGATGCTTCTTTCAGAAGAGTTGAGACTCTTATGAAAAGAGCGTTGGTTCCGATTTTCGTAGAGATGCGATGTTTCCGAAATATTGCATCTTCGAAAACGCTACTCCATATCGGTTACCGAACATAGTCTATAAATAGGTTCTAGGTCCAGTGTTTTAGATAACTCAGTCCAAATTAATACTTTTTTGCTTTCTAAGATGAAATAGAGAATTCTTCTCTCTTTTTTTTTTCTTTTCTTCCAAACCTCTTTCAAGTTTTTCTTTTTATCTAGACATCTAAAGTTGTTGGTCGAGTCAAGCCTTCCCAGCGATCATCTCGTTAGAGGAGAATCGGGGTGAGCTGGGTTATTGTACCTTGGGGACGAGATCATCGCAAATCTACACGTAGAGGACAAAACATATTCTTAGGGTAGTGTATATCACATGTCTCGATCTAGGCAAGTTTTTTTTTCAATCTTCTATTTTTTTCTAATAGATTATTCGTTTATAATACTTTTATAAAATAAAGATATAGCAGTTTTTAGGTAAAATACTTTTCAACAGTCTAAGATTTGTGATTGTACTAAAAATGCTATATATATATATATATATATATATATATATATATATATATATATATATATATATATATATATATATATATTTATATATATATATTTGTTTACCAAAATTTAATTTGATAGCAAAGAATTAGATTTAGTTTAATTATATAAAAATTTTAAAGCCTTAACTTCATTCAGAAGGTTATTTTCTTCACAAAAAATAATCTTTTAGGAAAGTCATATTGTTCTAAAAATTATGCAAACATATTTCTGCAACTTTAAAAATTGCACAGAAATTCTTTTGCATATTTAACATCTTTGCAGTATTTTCTGCATCTTTGAAAACAGTGCATAAACTTTCTACAGATTAAAAATCTGTATAGAAAATTATTGCAGTTTTAAAATCCATGCAGATTTTTCTACAGCTTAAAATCTGTGCAAACTAGTTTCTGCAATCTTTAAAATCTGTGCAGAGAACTATGGCATCTTTAAAAACTATACATTTTATCAGTTGTTTTCAAAATACCTATTGCTGCTGCTTTGAAAGATGTGCAAAAATTACAAAGTTACTTTACTTATTATATTTTTTAGTTTAGTAATTTAATTTTATTGTTATTATATCTCTTTGTTGCATTTATTTCAAAATCTAGAAGTATATTATTGAAAGCCATTAATTAACTATTCAAACATATAGGGCTAATCTCCGTGAAACTTGTGTTTGCAGAACAAACTAAGCAAATGAAACTTCATAAATGGCTTCTTTTGATGATCATAGCTCAATAAAACCCAAAAAATAGTGGAACTTCTTTTAGAAGGTGGCAAAGCTAAGTAAAATATTGGCTCACCACATTTGGGTTGATTACAACCATGGAATTTCCTAATCCTAGATCATCATCGAGATCAACCTCTCAATCCTCTTCTAACCCTCAAAATTTTGGATCATCTGGCTCTTATTGTAAAACCCCTAAAAAAATTGAGGATGAAAGAGAAATAAGGGCACCTTCTCCGGACCCTGATAGCCAATCAATTTCACAAACTACTCCACACTCCATAGCAACCCAGGCAGATTTAGCAGGAGTGTACCAGTTAATAGCACAACTGCTTAAGCAACAGCAGCAGATGCAGTTAGCTGCCCAACCTGTACAGCCGATAGAATCCTATTACGAGAGGTTCCGTAGGCTGAATCCACCGATGTTTAATGGTGGGTCCGATCCCATGATAGCTGAGGCCTGGATCCGGGAACTGGAGAAGATGTATGAGTTACTCCAATTTTCCGAGGAGGTAAAAGTCAAATTAGCTATCTCCATGCTAAGGGGGAGTGCTGACTCTTGGTGGACTGCTATGGAGACAGCATATGAGGTCAACGGGATGGCCTGGGGGGATTTTAAGAGAGTATTTTATGCTAAGTACTTTTCGGACTCAGTTAGGCAAATGAAGCAGAATGAGTTTTTATCGCTGACTCAGTCCGAGCATATGACTGTTTCGGATTACGTCAATAGGTTCGATGAGCTGGGTCGATTCTGCCCCCAGTTTATGGAGGATGATATGAGTAGAGCCAACCGGTTCGAACAAGGGCTTAGACATGAGATCAGGTCCCGGACATCTTCACAGTTAATTACCAGCTATATGGATATTTTGGACAGAGCCTTGAGAGTAGAGGCTGAATTGAAAAGATCTGATAGAGAAAGGGCTGACCTGATGAGATCCAGATCAGATAGAAGTCAGAGTGGTAGGCCATGGGATTTCAGGGGCACTCCAATTCAAGAGAAGCCCAGGGTCCGCAATTACTCTAGCAGATCCCATAGTGGAATCATCAATATCACCATAGCAGATCCCAGAGCCCGCACTTACTCTAGCAGATCCCATAGTGGGCCCTATATGAGGAGAGCGAGGGCATGTTATAGATGTGGGCGAACTGGACACCTGGCACGTGATTGCCCATACAAGAGGAGGAATGAGCTCAGACCTCCTGTACCTGGTGACCAGAGGCCAAGAAGTAATGCTCGAGTTTTACACTGACCTACCAAGATGCTAGTGCTAATGACCGGGTGGTAACAGGTATATTACCAGTCAGCTTGATTGATCCCTCTATTTTGTTCGATTTGGCACTATGCATTTCTTTATTTCAGTTAGTTTATCTAGATAACTACACTGCATACTTGAGGAACTAGAAGAATCACTGTGTGTTCCTACACCCCTATAGGAAACAGTAATTGTTGACATTAGTGCAAGAATTGCATAATTCAAATAGGGATAGGAGAGTTAGTGACAAATATTATATAACTTGACATGCAAGATTTTGACATCATTTTGGGAATAGCTTGGAGGTCTCAGTACCACACTCATATTGACTGCTACAGTAAAAGAGTGATATTCTAGATACCTAAAGAACCAGGGTTCTTCTTTCAAAGCGATGCACCCGTGTAATGTAATTCATCATAACATTAATTTCTGCCCTGAAAGCTAGGAAGGCATTAAAAAAGGAGTATAAGACTTATTTAGTCTGTGTAATGGATACCTGAAAGGAGACCAAATTAGAGGATATTCCAGTAATGAATGAACACCCTGATGTTTTTTTTCAGAAGATCTTCCTGGTTTGCCACTAGAGAGAGAGATTGAATTTGCAATTGATTTGATTCCCAATACCATACCAATCTTCAAAAACCCCCTATAGAATGGCTCCAACTGAAATAAAAGAATTAAAGGAAAAGTTGCAAGAATCGCTTGATAAAGGCTTCATTCGACTTAGTGTGTCATCTTAGGGAACTCTAGTATTGTTTGTAAAGAAGGAAGATGGAAGCTTGAGGTTATGTATTGGTTATCAAGGATTGGACAAGGTAACAATACAGAACAAATATCTTCGGCCATGTATTAATGAATCTTGTAAGGTGTATACTGATCATAAGAGTTTAAAATACCTTCTTACCTAGAAGCTACTCAATATGAGACAGGAAAGATGACTGGAATTGATAAAAATCATGCCTTGTCTATACACTACTCTCCGAAAAAAAAAGAGCTAATGTTGAGGTAGATACACCGAGTTGAAAAACTTCTGGTAGTATTGCTGCTCTACTCGCATCCGAGAAAAGCTAATGTTGTGGTAGATGCACTGATCAGAAAAGGTGTTAGTGATACAAGAAAGGTTGAGGATAGTGTTTAGTAGACAGAAGAGCTACGCAGATGTCAGAAGGAGAGATGTGCAGTTTGGCACGGGAAATCATGTGTTCCTAAAGATCTCTCCTATGAAAGGAATAATGAGGTTTGGAAAGAGAGGCAAGCTTAGTCCTAGATACATTGGCCCCTTTGAGATATTAGACAAGGTTGGCACTGTATCTTACAGATTAGCACTGCCTCCAAACCTCAGTCATGTGCATTCAGTATTTCATGTATCTATGCTTCGGAAATATGTGCCAAATCCATCCCATGTGCTGTCAGTGCAGAAAGTTACAGTAGAGGGAGACCTTTCTTATGAAGAGCTTCCTGTAGCTATCATTGATACTCAGATCAAGAAGCTAAGAAATAAGGAAATATGTATGATAAAGGTCCAATGGCACCGGTACAATGTTGAAGAATGCACTTGAGAGTCGGAGCAAAGTATGAAGAGCAAATACCCTCACCTCTTTGAGTAATCAGATAATTTACCCTTTTAAATTCGAGGACGAATTTTATATAAGGGGGGGAGGATGTAATAACCCCAAAAAAAAAATTTTTTATTAAAAAAAGGGATAGAATAGTCCTTTAAAATTGATATAAGGGGTAAAATTGGAAGGAATCAAAAGTTAATGGCATAATAGTAGATGCGTTGAAGTGTTAGGGGCAAAATGGGAAGGAATCAAAAGATAATGGCATAATTGCAGATATATCGAAGTGGCAAGGGCAAAATGGGAATTTAATAATATTAAACAAAGGGTGAATAGTGCTTTGATGTGATTTAAAGGGGGGTTTACTGTGGCTTTTGGAATGAAACCGAGAGACAGAGAGGGGTTCTCAGGCGACAGAGAGGAAGAAAAAAGAAGAAGAGGAGAGGAAAGGAAGAAAGGAAGAGGAAGAAGAAGAAGAAAAAGAAAGGGAAAGGAATCTCGGTTGCACTTCCAGCTGAAGGGAAAAATATAGATCTCCTTCTCCTCTACGCAAGGACCTCGATTTTCAAAAAGAAAAAGGTAAATATCCATCCCTATATAGTCTTTTGATGACATTAGGCTATACAAAGGGTGAATATAGTCTAGAGGGGTCGGATAAGGGTTGTAGAGGCGGTTAAAAGAAGAAGAATCGGATTTTGACAAATTTTTCCGGCACTACGGAAAAACTGTGTCGAAGTTCCAATTTCGGCAAATTATTTAGGGGGTCAAACGATCTCTGATAGCAATGCATTTTACCTCTTTAGAATCCCCTATGAGTGTAGAATGTTAGGTAAAAATTTCATCAAATTTGGAGTCCTGAAAGTGGATCAAACCCGGAATGAAGTAACCGGCTGTCGGTCCGGATTACTGTTCATCCGGGTGGAAAATAGGGGATTTCATGTTATAATAGGGTATTAAGCCTAGATCAAGCTAAAAGGGACCTTGTACTCGTGCAAGGGAGTCCCTAATACACATAAATGATGAGTTAATTAATAGAAAAAAAAAAGAGAAAGAAAAGAAAAGATTTAGGGAACGGGGGAGTTGAATCAATTAAAGTTCCCTATGTTATAATTGGCACGTAGATTATAGCCCTTGATACAAAACTAAATGTATTGTAAATGCATGTCACAGTTGGGCAAGAAGCTAGGGAACAAGAGGAAGAAGTCCCCTGCTGCCTACTGTAAAATTCTAGAGGCGTATCGAGGCCATGCCGGATTGGCAGGTGAGTGGGAGTCATGTACTTTGCACCATGAGCTTCCTTAATTCATTTTCATGAATGTCGCCAAGTGTGAATTGATTCCACTTGAGCATATTGATTGATATTGTAGTAGATTCCTCTATAATCTTGATTCTCCATGCTTGATTATTCTGTACATGCATTTGAGGAAACATTGAGAAGAATTACGAGGGGTTTATGAGTAATTAAATTGGATCTGAATTGTGAAATGACTTCTTTTGTAAATTGATTTCATTTCCTCTATTTCAAAGACTTATGAGTGGTAGCCTTGATTATACTCTTTATGAGTAATTAAATTGGATCTGAATTGTGAAATGACTTCTTTTGTAAATTGATTTCATTTCCTCTATTTCAAAGACTTGTAAGTGGTAACCTTGATTATATTCTTTATGAGTAATTAAATTGGATCTGAATTGTGAAATGACTTCTTTTGTAAATTGATTTCATTTCCTCTATTTCAAAGACTTGTAAGTGGTATATTGAGTTGCATTGCACACCCTTGACCCCTCACTCCCAAACCTGATGTTAGTTTATGATTGGGTCGGAGTCGAGTGAGTGGTAGTCTTAATTATGCTCCTTTTAGTAGAGTATTGGGAGGGTGCATTATGGCATTCATGTATGGCTTGACAGTATCTGCAGGACACCTATAGTCGATGGGGTTGAACATCGGCCTTTGTGCACATAGTAGCCTTCTGGGTGGGCGGAGCCCAGTCCCTTCCTAGGGGGGACACGGCCCTAGGCGTAGGATTGGCCAGTCCTACGACTTATATTCTGCTTGCCGCCGGGCATAGTAAGACCCCGCGAGGTGCAGTATGGCTTTCCGCGGATGTAGAATTCCCGCGAGGTGCCGTTTAGTATATAGATGTGTGATGGATTTCTGTTCTGGATACTGGCTTGCATTTATATTATCAGTATAGTGTCTTATTCTGCATATGCATGTGATACTGGGGAGTTGTTGCTAGTTCGCCTGGGGCGTAAAACCCACCTCCCGATAGCTATCTAGCATTTATATTATTGGTATGGTGTCTTATCCAGCATATGCATGTGACAGTAGGGAGTTGTTGCTGGTTCGCCTGGGGCGTAAAACCCACCTCCCAATAGCTGTCTTGTTGATGATTCAGCATATTGACACCTGATTTGTATGTTCCAGCATTATGATCTGTTGAGCATATTCATGAGTAGTATATATGTTTACTCCATTATTCCATATATGCTTCAGATGAGTTGATTGTGATTGTGGTGATATTGATGATTTACTCCATATTCTTTATGTTGAGTTCATGTTCATCTTGTTATTGATCTGGAGATTTCACCTCGAGCCATGATTATATCTTGTCTCATGTGCATAGTACTCTCTACTCCACTCACTGAGTATTTATATACTCACTCCCCAGTTTGGTGTTTTTGATTGCAGGGCAGGTATTGTATAGAGAAGAGCAGGGTTAGAGATTGCCTGTTAGCTGTGCCGCTCCATAGTATAGTATAGTATAATGTAGATAGAGGTTTATACCTTTTGGTGTATTATAAACCTTCTATTGTATATAGTGCATAGTTACAGTCATAGATCCTGTTGTGGATATGGGTTTGACCATGGATGGATTGGGAAGCAGGTATATATATATATGTGTGCAGATCAATTGTGTGCCTGTGATAATGTATTGCTATATATTGTCCAGGTTTATTATGTGACAGATTATGTGATTGCTGCTCTGACAGGTAGTGTGTTGTATGTATTGAGATAATCCTGACAGGTCACTATAGGAAAAGTGATCATTTTGTGCATGTATCATGCCAAATTTTTCAAGATCTATTGATGATTGATAGGTAGTAGGGTTCTACGCGGTGGCTGGTGGCCTTATGCCTACCCGCACCCTAGGACCGTCGCGGCGGCCCGCCGGGAACGGGGCGGGGGTCGTGACAACACCCTTGATTCAATCCCCTGATTGAATCAAGTAAGAGAAACAATTTGGAAAGAGTACAGGGATAGCTTCTTAAAAAGCAAATATGAACAATATGAATAAAGTAAAGTTAGAAGCCCTCAAACAGATTTTGGAAGAGGAAGAAGGGGCTTCTCGAACACTGAGACTCCTCTTTGAGTGTGCTGAAGATTTGCTGTCAGAAGGGGAGCCTTGAATGCGAGGGAAAGAGTTTGTAGGATGGAGTTCAATGCACTTCTTCCTTCTTTCTCTTGTATTTACTCTTGAGAGCCTTTGATAGTTGGAAAACCCTTTTTGTTTGAATGGAATAGCTCTCTATATCTCTACTTCTGTTTTTTGTGGCTATTTATGCAGTCCTTTTTGAAATATAGCCGTTAGACACTGATTTGTAGCCGTTCTGTATAGTCTGCACATCCTGACAGTATGTCCGTTCAGATCGGAGTCGACTCGCGCGATCTGAAGTCGACTCGCCTGTTGCAGGAGTCAACTCATGCTTTACTGGAGACGACTCGGCAACTGTTCAGGATTTGAATTAAAGTGCTGTCCCGACCTGGAGTCGACTCGGACCAAATCTGGAGTCGACTCGCCAATGTCTGGAGTTGACTTGGCATTTTTGGAGACGGCTCGTTCTCAGGGTTCCAGAGATCTTTCTTTCGGGTTTACTCCCTCGAGTCGACTCGAATTCTCTTGGAGTCGACTCGGCTCTCAGAGCCCGAAATCCCGATCCTCTATCTGTTGACCTGAGCTGTCTCGGAGTCGACTCGTACTTTGTTGGAGTCGACTCGGCTCTCAGAGACAGAAAAACTGTTCCTCTGTGTTTTGAGTTGAATGCCTCGGAGTCGACTCGCACTTTGTTGGAGTCGACTCGGCTCTCAGAGACCGAAAAATTGTTCCTCTGTGTTTTAGTCTTGCTTTCCTCTGAGAGTCGTCTCGGACATAACTAGGAGTCGACTCGCCAAACTTTGGAGTCGACTCGTAACTTTCTGGAGTCGACTCGGTTGCAGGGACTGAAATACCTAGTTCTGTCTTTCTTCTGTTACCCTTTGGAGTCGACTCGGAAACGTCGGAAGTCGACTCGGCAACTATCGGAGTCGACTCGAACCCTTCTGGAGTCGACTCGCCGACAGGGTCTGAAAATCCTCTTTCTATCCTGCTGTCTGTTCTCAGTTGGAGTCGACTCGCAGTGTACCGGAGTCGACTCGAGCCTGTGCCAGAACATCTGAAACACTTGGAGTCGACTCGTAATTTTCTGGAGTCGACTCGAGTTTCAGCCTTTGACTTAAGCTGATTTCCACATGCACTCAAAAGAAAATTCTCACAAATTTTGCCTGAGATACTAGATTGAATTCATTAGTATAACATAAAATATACTCAAATGCTTTGGTCTCATCAAAATCAAATTGGGGTATTATCAATCACTCCACATATGCCATGGTGGATTCCAAATCTATCAACATCCAAATTCATGAATTTCAAAATCTTCTTAGAAAGACTAAATTGACATGTTACAAATTCTCTGAAACTTATAGAGCCCAAGCCTTGGTTGATTCTCTCCCTCCATCTTGGTCGAGTTTTTCTTGTGAGTTAAGTAATAAGCAAGGTGAGTTAACCCTATCAGAGATTATAAACTCTATCAGGATCGAAGAAAAGCATTGACTTAAACATAAGCCTAAACCTGATTTTGGATCCAAGATCAATTTGACCAAATCAAGTCAAACCTATTTCAAACCCCATAAAATATTCTTTAAAAAGAAAAAACTCCATAATCCTTCAAATTTTGTCTTTTCCTCCAAACCTCCTAGAAGCCATAACTGTCCAAATTAGAAGCCAAAAAGAAAGGAGACCTTCTGCTTCGTGTGCGGGCGATCAAATCATATTACGAAGGACTGCTACCATAGGAAGACTAAACCTTGAAAGAAAGGATCACCTGCACCTTAAGTGAATAAGGTTGAAGATGGATCTGGATCTTCCTTCAAGTCAGAAAGTCAAAATCCTTTGGTTTTTCTTATCCATTCTTCTTGTGATTGGTGGGTTGATTTCAAAACTAATGTTTATGTTTATTTTAATCGCTCCTGGTTCTCCACCTTTCAAAAATCAAGTGTCGGAGGTGTAACACTTGGAAACAAGTCCTCAGCACAAGTGTTAGAAAAAGGACGAGTGGACCTAAAGATGATATCCGAAAAAACTCTAATCTTTCATGAAATACTGTTCATCCCCAATGTTAAGCGGATCTCATTATTGGATCTCTTCTTATATAGAGAGGCTATAAGATTATATTAGAATCTAATAAGCTTGTAAGTACTAATGAGTTTGTTGGAAAAAGCTTTGTATATGAAGTCCTATTCAATTTGAGTGTTCCTAAAGATTCTAATAAAGATCATCATTTTATTCTAAATCTTGAATTTTCTAATATTTGGCATGGTAGGCTTGGTCATATGAATTTGATCGGATCATCCTTTCATCACTTTCTATATAAATAAAATAATTTTAGAATAAATACTATTTTTTATATAAATAAATATTTTTTTAGGATAAAATAATTTTTAATATAAACCTGCATCTTTGATAGATAATATATATGGAGTGATTGATTAAAACCCCATTTGATTTTGATGAGCTCAAAGCATTTGAGTATATCTTGTGATTACTAATAAATTCAATTGAGTGTTTCAGTGAAAATCCTGTCCAAGTATCTCTAGATTTGGTTCATAGTATTTTGGATAAGGTAAGAAGTCTGCTGAACCAAAGTCTGAGACTCGAGTCGACTCCCGAGTATCACGAGTCGACTCCAAGCGTATCAAGTTCACTGGCACGAGCTCGAGTCGACTCCAGATCAGTACGAGTCGACTCCGACTGAGAACAGACAGAAGGACAGAAAGCTTCAACTCAGAAACTGTCAACGAGTCGACTCCCGAAGTGCGCGAGTCGACTCCAAGAGAAACACAAAGAAAAGTCAGAGAGCAGTTTTCGGGTCTGAGATTCGAGTCGACTCCAGTGGAACGCGAGTCGACTCCGATGGTTGGCAGGTCGACTCCAAAGAAGGTAAGAGTCGACTCTCAGAGGAACACAAGGAAAAAGTCAGAGAACGATTTTCGGACTCTGAGATTCGAGTCGACTCCCGCAGTACGCGAGTCGACTCCGAGACTGAGCGACCATCAACAGACAGAAGACCATGTTACTGCCTCTGAGATTCGAGTCGACTCACAGACAGCTCGAGTTGACTCCGAGACAAGCTTCACGTCAAAAGGCAGAAGACCAACTTTCGGAAACTGAGAGCCGAGTCGACTCCAAGGAAGTTCGAGTCGACTCCAAGACTGGATGAGCCAAAAGACAGAGAATCGGGAGTTCGGGCTCTGAGATTCGAGTCGACTCCCAGGACAGTCGAGTCGACTCGAGTGGACAAAATTCAAAATTAGATCCACGGACTTCAGTGGATGAGCCGACTCCAAAATTGCCAGGTCAGCTCCAGAAGTTGGCGAGTCAACTCCAGGTCAAGACGAGTCGACTCCCAGTCAAGACGGCAACTTTAATTCAAATTTGGAACAGTTGCCGAGTCGACTCCGGAAAAGCGTGAGTCGACTCCTGCTACAGCCGAGTCGACTCCTGATCGCGCGAGTCGACTCCAACCCACCAACGGTCATATTGTCAGGCTGCGCAGAGTGTGCAGAACGGCCAGAAAAAGCAGAGTAACGGCTAGTTTCCGTGGGGGTTGGCTTAAATAGCCACAGAGGACTGTAGCAAGGCAGAGAACAGATATTCCACTCCAAGCATTCAAGTTTTCAAGCTCTCCAAGTGCTCTAAAACGAAAAAGGGAAGATCTGCATTTACTGCTCCAACAACTTCTTCCCAACAATCAAAGCTTCCTCCTCCTGCATTCAAGTCGACCACTCTTTCAAGAGGAGACCGGAGTTCCAGAAGCCATACCTCTTCACCAGCTTAAAAGCGTTTGAGGGCTTCTAACTCCTTTACGATTATATTGTTTTAAATCTGCTTTTTGAGAAGCTATTTTCTGTTTTCTTCTATCTCTTGTATTTACTTGATTCAATCGGGGGATTGAATCAAGGGGTTTAAGGTTGGTTGGTGAGCCAAGTTAAAACCAACGTGTGTAAGGGTTTGATTGTGAGCCCGGGAAAACAATCGGGGTTGGTTCTAGTCGGTGAGCCTGGGAAAACCGACCGAGTTCGTTGTGAGCTCGTAAAACAACAAGTTTGGTTGTGAGCTTGCAAAACAACCGGCTGTAATCCAAGGGGGTTATAGTGAAATTCCCAAGTGAGACTTGGGGAGTGGACGTAGGAGCAAGGGTTAGCTCCGAACCACTATAAAACTTTGTGTTTGTAGTGCATTGTCTCTCATCTTCTTCCCCGCACATTACTCACAGCACTAGGCTTTAATTAAATAACTTGCTATAGTTTTTAATTAATCATCCACAAAGTTTTAATTAGCCAAATTATTTTAAAAACCCAATTCACCCCCCCTCTTGGGTTGTCTATCTGGGCAACAAGTGGTATCAGAGCCAAAAACTCTTCCACTCAAGAGTTAAAAGATCAAAATGACAACCCCATTTGGATCTTCTCACATTGAGGGTCAGTCCACCCAAAGACCCCCTTTCTTCAATGGATCTGACTACTCATACTGGAAGGCTAGGATGAGAATATTCATCCAAGCCCAAGACTATGAGATGTGGTCCATTGTAGTAAATGGGCCATACATCCCATCCATTTACGTAGATGGTGTTAAGGTACCTAAACTAGAAATGGACTGGGATGAACATGACATGAGGAAGGCACAATTAAACTCTAAAGCAATGAATGTCTTCTATTGTGCCTTAGACCGTAATGAATTCAATAGGATTTCAACTTGTAATTCAGCAAAAGAAATTTGGGACAGACTTGAAGTGACCCATGAGGGCACGAATCAAGTCAAGGAATCCAAAATAAACATCTTGGTTCATAAATATGAACTATTTAAAATGGATTCAAATGAAACAATCACATCCATGTTCACTAGGTTTACTGATACTGTCAATGGTCTAAAAAGCCTTGGCAAGAACTATACTAACAGTGAGCTTGTCAGAAAAATCCTTCGGTGTCTACCGAGGTCGTGGGAAGCTAAAGTGACAGCAATCCAAGAAGCCAAGGACTTGAACAAGCTACCACTTGAGGAGCTTCTTGGATCCCTCATGACGCACGAGCTCACCATGAAACAACACAACGAGGAAGAGTCCTCCCATAAAAAAAAGGTAATAGCCCTTAAATCTACATCTTCTAACAAGGACTTGTCTTGCAGCAGCAGCAGTGAAGAAGAAGAAGATGAGGAAGATGGTGGTGAGGCTCTTCTTGTGCGCAAGTTCAAGAAATTCATCAACCACAAGAAGTCCTATCATCAAAGGAGAGGCCCCTCAAATTCCTACCGCAAAGACAAAGGTAAGGAAAGGGAAAATGAGGGGATTGGTTGTTACGAGTGCAAGAAGCCGGGTCACATAAGAGCGGAGTGCCCCTTACTGAAGAAGGGGAGTAAGTACAAGAAGAAACAGGCACTTGTCACTACCCTATCGGACTCCGACTCATCATCCTCCTCATCAGATGATGAACAAGAAGAGAAGGCCAATTTCTGTTTCATGGCCAACGAAAACGAGGTAACTTCCGACACGCATCCTGATTTTTCTTTTGATGAACTTTATGATGCATTTAATGAATTAATGGTAGAATATAAGGCTATAAATCTTAAGAATAAAGAACTGAAAATAACTAATCAATCATACCTACATAAATACGATAAATTAGTTAAGGATAAGGATTTAATCACCAAAGAAAATATAGAACTTAAAACAAGCAACCAACTTTTAACTCAAAAGACCAACACCTTAACTAAAAAAAATGAAAAACTAACTAAGGAATTTTCAGAACTTAAAAAATATAAACAAACCTTAGATAAGGATCTTACTAAAGAACTTAATGATCTCAAAGCCGAAAATCAGACACTAACTAAAGAACTTAACAAATACAAATCCTTAGTTGAAAGATTTACCTATAGTTCTGAAAAATTAAACATGATACTAAATAGTCAACGTGCAGTGTTTAATAAAGCCGGTTTAGGATATAAACCAAGGAATAAGCAAAAACTTCTTAGTAACTTCTTTGTTAAAGCTGGGGAAACAAAAACTAAGAAAATAACCTGCTTTTGTTGTGGTACAGTAGGCCATAAAGCAAATGTATGTAATTTTAGGAAAAGTAAAACTAAAAGAAAAATTAAAAGGGTATGGGTTCCAAAAGGAACCAACTTGACTAACCATGAAGGACCCAAGAAAACTTGGGTACCTAAGATGACATGATTTGCTTGTGTAGGAGTGTCTTGCAGCCAAGGTCAACAAAAATTGCTGGTATTTGGATAGTGGCTGCTCAAGGCACATGACGGGTGATAAAGACCAATTTTTCACCCTTGAAGCTAAGAAGGGAGGTGCTGTGACGTTTGGAGACAACAACCAAGGTCACATCATTGGTATTGGTAAAGTTCAAATCACCCCTTCTACTTTTATAGATAATGTTAGATATGTTGATGGTCTTAAGCATAACTTGTTAAGCATCAGTCAATTATGTGATAAAGGATATGATGTTATGTTTAAACCATCACTATGTATTATAACAAATCCTAATGATAATAGCTTAGTTTTTAAAGGGATTAGACGTGGAAATGTACAATGTCTAGTTGTAAATGAAACTAAAGATAATGATGCTAGTTGGTTATGGCACCGTAAGTTAGGTCATGCAAGCATGGACACAATAACTAAATTAGTTAAAAGAGACTCCGTGATAGGTTTGCCAAAATTAAAATTTGAAAAGAACAAAATATGTGAAGCATGTCAATTTGGCAAACAATCTAGGAACTCTTTTAAATCCATAAAATGTGTCTCTACCTCTAGGCCTCTAGAATTATTACACATGGACCTATTTGGTCCAACTAGAACATCAAGCCTAGGTGGAAATAAATATGGTCTAGTCATAGTAGATGATTACTCTAGGTACACATGGGTCATGTTTCTAGCACATAAGGACCAAGCATTTTCAATGTTTAAAAAGTTCCATAAGGAAGTAACAAATGCTAGAGAGTCTTCAGTCATAGCCATTAGAAGTGACCATGGTACCGAATTCGAAAATCAATTATTTGATGAATTTTGTAGTAAAAAGGGGATAACCCATAATTTTTCTGCACCTAGGACACCACAACAAAATGGAGTTGTGGAAAGGAAGAATAGAACTCTAGAGGAAATGGCTAGAACGATGTTATGTGAAAGTAACCTCCCTAAGTACTTTTGGGGAGAAGCCATTAATACTTCTTGCCATATATTAAATAGAGTTTTATTAAGACCCATTATAAAGAAAACACCTTATGAACTGTGGAAAAACAGAAAACCAAAAGTTAACTATTTTCATGTTTTTGGATGTAGGTGTTTTGTACATAATAATGGGAAAGATAATCTAGGAAAATTTGATCCTAAATCTGATGAAGGAATATTCCTAGGTTATTCTACAACTAGTAAAGCCTATAGAATCTTTAATAAAAGAACCCTAGTTATAGAAGAATCTATACATGTTGTTTTTGATGACTCTAGTGACATCTCATCTAGTAAGAAGGTTAATTTTGATGATGATATTGAAATACTTGAAGAAAAGATAGATGAGATGGGATTACAAGATGATAATCAAAAGTTGATTGAAGGAGAATCGTCAAACCAAGAGCCTATAGTGGATCATGGGCTAGCTAAAGCTTGGAGGTATGCTCACGGGCATCCTAAGGAACTAATTCTAGATGATCCATCACAACCGGTTAGGACTAGAGCATCCCTTAGGAATTTGAATAATCATCTAGCTTTTGTTTCACACTTTGAGCCCAAACATATAGAAGAAGCCGAAAATGATGTAAATTGGATAAATGCAATGCAAGAAGAACTAAATCAATTTACTAGAAACAAGGTTTGGGATCTAGTGGAGAGACCTTCTGAATATCCAATTATAGGTACTAAATGGATATATAAAAATAAGCTAGATGAAAATGGAATTGTTATAAGGAATAAGGCTAGACTAGTAGCAAAGGGTTATAATCAAGAAGAAGGCATAGATTTTGATGAAACCTTTGCTCCCGTAGCTAGACTTGAGGCAATTAGACTTCTATTAGCATATGCATGCTCTAAGGACTTCAAACTATATCAAATGGATGTAAAGAGTGCTTTTCTAAATGGGTTTATTAATGAGGAGGTGTATGTAGAACAACCTCCTGGTTTTGAAAATCATCAATACCCTAATCATGTGTATAAACTGAACAAAGCACTTTATGGACTAAAACAAGTACCTAGAGCATGGTATGAGAGACTTAGTAAATTCCTATTAGAACATGAATTCTCTAGGGGAAATGTAGATACAACATTATTTCTGAAAAAGAAAAATAAGGATATGTTATTAGTACAGATTTATGTTGATGATATCATTTTCGGTGCTACTAACAATCGCCTCTGCGAGGAATTTGCTGATTTGATGCAGAGTGAGTTTGAGATGAGCATGATGGGAGAGCTGAACTACTTCCTCGGGCTTCAAATCAAACAATCTGAAGGAGGCATCTTCATCAATCAAGCAAAATATATCAAGGAGATGCTCAAGAAGTTTGATATGGAGGGAAACAAGTCAATCAGCACCCCCATGAGCTCATCATGTAAGTTAGACCAAGATGAATCAGGTAAATCTGTAAATCAAAAACTTTATAGAGGTATGATAGGTTCTTTACTGTATCTTACTGCAAGTAGGCCTGATATTATGTTTAGTGTGTGCATGTGTGCTAGATATCAGGCTAATCCTAAAGAATCACACCTAGCTGCAGTTAAGAGAATCTTTAAATACTTAATTGGAACTAAGAACATAGGGCTATGGTACTCTAAAGAATCTAGCCTAAACTTAATAGGGTACACAGATTCAGACTTCGCTGGATGTAAGCTTGATAGAAAAAGTACCAGCGGGTCCTGTCAATTTCTAGGAGAAAACCTAATCTCATGGTTTAGCAAGAAACAAAACTCGGTTGCATTATCCACTGCAGAAGCTGAATATGTTGCAGCCGGGAGTTGTTGTGCTCAAATCTTATGGATTAAACAACAATTAGAAGATTATGGCATTAAACAAGATAAAATCCCCATTAATTGTGATAACACAAGTGCCATAAATCTCACTAAAAATCCAATTCAACACTCAAGAACTAAACACATTGAGATAAGACATCACTTCATAAGAGATCATGTATTGAATGGTGATGTGTCACTCCAATTTGTGTGTACTGATAATCAATTAGCAGACATTTTTACAAAACCCCTAAGTGAAGAGAGGTTTAGTGTGCTTAGAAGGGGATTAGGAGTGATTGATCCATCCTAGTGGGGTTTTTCACTAGATTAATTGATTTTGATGATTAGAATGAGGTTAAAATAGAGTTTCTATGCAGTGATCATCAAATCAGTCCTTAATTAGGTGATTTTCCCTCTTTTGGCATGATTATGGCATGGTTTTTAGGTGCGTGCCAAGGTTAGAGACGACTCGAGTAAGTTTCAGAGCCGGCTCCTAAGGGGGAGTCGACTCGCGCATATTCTGGAGTCGACTCGAGGTCGAGTCGACTCGCGACTCAGGGGAGTCGACTCGCAGTCGGGATCCGACTTTTTAACCCTAGGTTTGTCGTTTCGCAAATACTTTTCCTCAAGCCGCCACTGTTCACAAAGCCCTAGAGCCGACTCCTAGGTCATCCCCGATCGTCTCCAAGCCCTTTTCCCGTCGATTTTTCGCCGGACATTGAGTTTCCGTCCGTTCCTAGGTCATTTCCGGTCCGTCCCGAGCTTCCTCTGTCGGTCCTTCACCGTCCTCTAGGTATTTTTCTTCCCGTTTAGGTCAAGATGCCTCGTAAGACCGTCGTTAGGAAGAGGTCCCGTCCCGAGGCCGGTCCCGAGCGGCGCTCCAAGGCGCGGCACGATCCCGCGAGGCAACCACCTCCGGATCGTTCCCCGCCTAGGGTGGTTCTCGTTAGGCCATTGGCCGGGAAGGCCGTCACCTCCGGGAGGTTTGTCGATTTCAACTATCTCTCCCGGGAGGGGTTCACCATAGGCGATAGGCTTAGAGCCCAGGGCCTAGAGTACTTCCTCACCTTGGACCTTCCCACCTATCCTGGCCTAGTTCAAGAGTTTTACAGTACCGTCCATCGGGAAGATGGAGGTATCGAGGGCACGGTAGTAGGTGTCCTGTTGCGTGTCACAGAGGACCTCATTGCCCATATCCTTCACCTTCCATTAGTAGGGGTGGCTCCCGCACACCCTGAGGATAGAGTTGCGGCCCTTACGGTCGTCTTAGGGCATCCACCTCAGTCCCCCCTAGATGAGGTATCTGCTAGCTCACTTCCTATTGAAGTGAGAATCCTTTTGAGCATTCTGTCCAGGTCCATCTTCCCTAAGACAGAGAGATTTGATTTTGTGAATGAGAGGGACTTAGCTATTATGTCTTATATCCTTCAGGACACCCCGATCAACTTCCCAAAGCTCATTTATAGGTATATGTGTGAGCCCCTAGATAGACCTAGGCTCTCACTCCCATACGGGATGTTATTCACTCTTCTTTTTAGGCAGTACGAGATTTCCATTCCTGAGAGGGAACCCTCTCGTGCCTTGCGATGGACTGATCGCTTATGTACGGGGACTATGCACAGGATGGGGTTTCGGAAGAGAGAAGGGATCTGGGTTAGGAAGTCCACTCTCACTGCTCAGACCACCAGACCATCACCCAGTCCTGAGCCAGATTCAGACTACCCAGACCTTCCAGACCATCCAGACCTCCCATCCACTCCTCCTGCTCCTACCACCTCTGCCGGACCTTCCTCCTCAGTTCCACCATCTATGGAGGTCCGTATTGATACAGAGCAGCTCCGGGAGCTGCGGCAGGAGATCGTCCGAGATCTGAGGGATGAGCTGCTTCGGGAGCTCCGAGGTGCGGTGCCTGCCCCCACTCCTGCACCCGTATCTTCTCAGTTGGTCCCTTCCTTGACAGCCGTGACTGACATGACGGCTCATGTACGGGAAGAGATCTACAATGTCCGGAGTTTGGTCCAGGCCCAGTTCCACAGCATGAGTGAGGTCACGAGCTCCACTCGACAGATGCGAGAGGAGATAGGTCGTGACATGCACACCACCACTGAGGGGGCCGAGCGCTTGGCGAATGTACTCATCGACAAGCTGGACGCACTTCAGACATCGGTGACTGGGCTTCAGGCGTCGGTGACAGAGCTCTCCACTACACATAGCAGAGCCACCACGTCTATTATCACGCAGCTCGGACATGTGACAGATGCAGTCACCCTCCTCATGGAGCAGAGCCGATTGAGAGGAGGAGCACCATCCTCGAGAGGAGGTGCCACATCCTCCAGAGGAGGAGATGCATCCTCGAGAGGGGGAGCTTCATCCTCGAGGAGGACATAGATGTGTTTGAGTTGTGTTTTGTCTTGCTTTGCTTTACTTATTGTATTCTCACATGTATTCACATTCATATCAATACAATGAGTAGACATTTTATCTTCAATTATGTGCTTTGCTTTATGATTGATTGTGTGTGATTACCTCCTTTTTGGTATGATGACAAAAAGGGGGAGAAATATGTATAAAATGTGTAAAAGGGGAGAAATATGAAAAAATATGTAAAAGAAATCAATGGAAATAAATAAAAAGATAAACTCTTAAAAACACACTCAAATTTGTTCTAAGTGGATTCGGTACCTCGAGGCTCATTATCTCTCTTTTGGGGCTCCTAATGGAGTAATCTCCAGAATCTATTCAAGGGATATTCGGAGATTAGCTGAATCCTACTCAAGAACAAATTGACAGATTTTTCCTCTAAAAAGATAAAATTCAGTTCAAAAACTTCAAAGCATTAAAAGGAAATTCAGAGAATCAAAACATAGTTGAATGCATATGTTGAGGGAGAGAATCTGAATTTTAATCAAGCTAAATCATTAATGACATATAAGCCAAACAATTGATTGCATAATATGAAGGCTTATATAATTCCAAATGAAAGGGAGAGCTTTAACTCCGAAATTTAATGTTTCACTCCTTTCAAACTTGGATAAATTAAATTATCAGACATTTGAATTCATTTATGGATTTTACTTCATTGTTTTATGAGCAATTCATGTTACATATACTCAAAGTTTTGTCATCATCAAAAAGGGGGAGATTGTGGAGTGATTGATTAAAACCCCATTTGATTTTGATGAGCTCAAAGCATTTGAGTATATCTTGTGATTACTAATGAATTCAATTGAGTGTTTCAGTGAAAATCCTGTCCAAGTGTCTCTAGATTTGGTTCATAGTATTTTGGATAAGGTAAGAAGTCTGCTGAACCAAAGTCTGAGACTCGAGTCGACTTCCGAGTATCACGAGTCGACTCCAAGCGTATCAAGTTCACTGGCACGAGCTCGAGTCGACTCCAGATCAGTACGAGTCGACTCCGACTGAGAACAGACAGAAGGACAGAAAGCTTCAACTCAGAAACTGTCAACGAGTCGACTCCCGAAGTGCGCGAGTCGACTCCAATGTTCAACGAGTCGACTCCAGGGTAGTAAGAGTCGACTCCAAGAGAAACACAAAGAAAAGTCAGAGA
Organism: Phoenix dactylifera; assembly: GCF_051530095.1. Lineage (NCBI taxonomy): Eukaryota > Viridiplantae > Streptophyta > Magnoliopsida > Arecales > Arecaceae > Phoenix > Phoenix dactylifera. The sequence goes on along the minus strand of NC_143199.1, from coordinate 19,754,816 downwards.
GCAGTTTTCGGGTCTGAGATTCGAGTCGACTCCAGTGGAACGCGAGTCGACTCCGATGGTTGGCAGGTCGACTCCAAAGAAGGTAAGAGTCGACTCTCAGAGGAACACAAGGAAAAAGTCAGAGAACGATTTTCGGACTCTGAGATTCGAGTCGACTCCCGCAGTACGCGAGTCGACTCCGAGACTGAGCGACCATCAACAGACAGAAGACCATGTTACTGCCTCTGAGATTCGAGTCGACTCACAGACAGCTCGAGTCGACTCCGAGACAAGCTTCACGTCAAAAGGCAGAAGACCAACTTTCGGAAACTGAGAGCCGAGTCGACTCCAAGGAAGTTCGAGTCGACTCCAAGACTGGATGAGCCAAAAGACAGAGAATCGGGAGTTCGGGCTCTGAGATTCGAGTCGACTCCCAGGACAGTCGAGTCGACTTGAGTGGACAAAATTCAAAATTGGATCCACGGACTTCAGTGGATGAGCCGACTCCAAAATTGCCAGGTCAGCTCCAGAAGTTGGCGAGTCGACTCCAGGTCAAGACGAGTCGACTCCCAGTCAAGACGGCAACTTTAATTCAAATTTGGAACAGTTGCCGAGTCGACTCCGAAAAAGCGTGAGTCGACTCCTGCTACAGCCGAGTCGACTCCTGATCGCGCGAGTCGACTCCAACCCACCAACGGTCATATTGTCAGGCTGCGCAGAGTGTGCAGAACGGCCAGAAAAAGCAGAGTAACGGCTAGTTTCCGTGGGGGTTGGCTTAAATAGCCACAGAGGACTGTAGCAAGGCAGAGAACAGATATTCCACTCCAAGCATTCAAGTTTTCAAGCTCTCCAAGTGCTCTAAAACGAAAAAGGGAAGATCTGCATTTACTGCTCCAACAACTTCTTCCCAACAATCAAAGCTTCCTCCTCCTGCATTCAAGTCGACCACTCTTTCAAGAGGAGACCGGAGTTCCAGAAGCCATACCTCTTCACCAGCTTAAAAGCGTTTGAGGGCTTCTAACTCCTTTACGATTATATTGTTTTAAATCTGCTTTTTGAGAAGCTATTTTCTGTTTTCTTCTATCTCTTGTATTTACTTGATTCAATCGGGGGATTGAATCAAGGGGTTTAAGGTTGGTTGGTGAGCCAAGTTAAAACCAACGTGTGTAAGGGTTTGATTGTGAGCCCGGGAAAACAATCGGGGTTGGTTCTAGTCGGTGAGCCTGGGAAAACCGACCGAGTTCGTTGTGAGCTCGTAAAACAACAAGTTTGGTTGTGAGCTTGCAAAACAACCGGCTGTAATCCAAGGGGGTTATAGTGAAATTCCCAAGTGAGACTTGGGGAGTGGACGTAGAAGCAAGGGTTAGCTCCGAACCACTATAAAACTTTGTGTTTGTAGTGCATTATCTCTCATCTTCTTCCCCGCACATTACTCACAGCACTAGGCTTTAATTAAATAACTTGCTATAGTTTTTAATTAATCATCCACAAAGTTTTAATTAGCCAAATTATTTTAAAAACCCAATTCACCGCCCCCCCCCCCTCTTGGGTTGTCTATCTGGGCAACAATATATATGAAGGATCCCAGCCCAACCAAGCGGCCACTACAAGAAACTTGGACATTAGCGACGCTTTTTTTGGCTATTAGCGACGCTTAAAAGCGTCGGTAGAAATCATCCCGACGCTTTCCAAAGCGTCGGTAAAGCGTCGCCTATGCTACAGTGGAAAAAATATTTCCCGACGCTTTTAAAAGCGTTGCTAATTCCAATTTAGCGACGCTTTAAAGCGTCGCTCTTTCACGACGCTTTAAAGCGTCGCGAACTCCCGACGCTTTAAAGCGTCGCGAATTCCCATTTGCCAAAAAAAATTACCATTTGCGGTCTGCATCTTTTCCTCCATTCAGAAATACAAACAACCTCCCCGATTGATACCTTCATTCCATCCGCGCAGAGTGGTTGGGTTTGGCTATATAAACAGTTTTTTTTTTTTCAGATCCACCGATGTGGGACTAAGATGAGGTGATTTTTGGCTTCCGACGACGCTTTTAACGACGCTTTTAAGCGTCGTTATTTAACGATGCTAAAAAGCGTCGTTAAAAGTTGCGACGACGCTTTTAAGCGTCGTCATTAGCCGACGCTTTTAAATGTTGACGGCTAATAAGAGTCAGCAAATGTTGACGGGAAAATTTTTTACCGTCAGCAAATGTTGACGGGAAAATTTTTTTTCGAACGTTTGGAATAAGCGTCGGCAAATAAGAGTCGGTAATGTTCTTTTTTTGTGTAGTGGGCAATGTCTCTATTCAGTATTGAAGTAGAAAGAATTTTATTTGCTCGTGCCTCTAAGAAAAACTGATCAGTTACAGATAAATCCTAATTATTTTCTTCTGCCACCTTAAGATTTTGAACTATGATTCTGTAATAAAATAATATCAACCGATGTAAATTGAAGTGCAATGGAAATAGATAAAATTCAAAGATAAAGCCAGAACTAGAGTTGGGCACTGGGCCGGGCCGTGCCTGGCACGGCCTGATAGCTACAGTGTCGGGCCGTGCCTGGCACGGCCCATTTAAGGGGGCCGTGCTGGGTCACAGGTTACTGGCCCGCGGGCCGAGCCCGGCACGGCCCGCTTCGGGCCTGGGCCGGCACGGCCCGCTCTAGGCCCGCGGGCCCAGCACGGCTCGGCCCGCGAGCCAGCCCGGCACGGCCCATAAGGGCCTGGGCCGGGCTGGCCCGCGGGCCTGGCACGGTCCGGGCCTGGGCCCGGCCCGGCCCGATAAAAATTAATGCTTCATAAATTTTTTTAATAAATTAATAAATATTGAAAACTAAGGATTTATGAATATAAAGCCACCTTAATGGTGGGGGGTTTGGCATAGACCCCTACCAGTTTATTAATTTAAATCAAAATGGTACATGAAGGGAGGTTTGGACCTTGGTCTGACCTCCAGAATACAATAAGAAAGGGCCGACGTTTGGACCTTGGTCTGACCTCCAGAATACAATAAAAATATACAATTATAAAAAATTAAGAAATCTTACTAATCATCAGTGATTCAGTGAATCAGTATTTACTCTTCAGTCTTCAGTAGTGTTTGTATCATCATCATCAGAGGATGTTGTATTATGTCCACCTTTATCTTGAAGTCTTGCCTCAGCATCCAACCAATCTTTGAAGCAGAGAAGCATCTCCACCATTTCGCCCGTCATCCTACTTCTCTTTTCGTCAAGAACACGCCGACCTGCACTAAAAGCGGATTCTGATGCTACCGTGGGCATCGGCACAGCTAAAATATCGCGTGCAATTGCAGACATAACAGGATATTGATTTCTAACACTCTTCCACCAAGATAATACATCTAGATTCTCTATTTGATTTTCATCATATGCGGACTGAAGATCATTTCGTAAATAAAATTCTAGTTCACTACTTAAAGATGAAGAAGATGAAGATAAACTTGAAGCATGTGTATGTCTTCTCTGTGCAATGAATAAAAAAATAGATGACGAACGAGAACTACTAGAAGAAGAAATAGAGGTTTGTATTTGTGTTCTAGATCCACGAATTTTTTCATCATATATAGCATAAATATCATAAAGAAGTTGTTTTACCTCATTTTTAGCAGATTCAGAATCTTGATTCATATTTTCACAGTATGCATCAAGTAAAATTAGCACGCCATTTAATTTAACTCTAGGATCAAATACAGCAGCTAAGTTATGCATAGGACATATCTTGTCCCAATACTCATTCCATTTAGATTCCATTAGGTCAATAATAGGCATTAAAACATCATCATATCTATGTTCTGCAAATTTTTGACTAATTATATATGCTTGTTGTAAAAATGAACATGAAGTTGGATAATAAATACCAGAAAGAACATTGGTAGCATTATAAAAATTAAGCAAAAAATCTTCCAAAATTTTTCCTTTATTCCAATCAGTTTCAGTCAATGTAAAGCCTAATCCACGATCATTAATATATGCACTTAATAAGTTTTTATATGGGTATGCATCATGTATCATGCTATATGTTGAGTTCTAACGAGTAATTACATCAAGTTTAAATTTTTTAAAACGTTTACCATGATTTATACATAGTTCCTTAAATTCTTGAAGTCTTGATCTTGAAGCATGAATAAAAGAAACTGCATTTCTAATTTTACCAATCACATCTTGAATCATACCCATGCCAGCTTGAACAGAAAGATTTAAGATATGACATGCACATCTAATATGCAATAAATTTCCATCTAACATGGGATGCAATGAGTCTTTTAATAATGCAACAGCAGAATTATTATTAGATGCATTATCAAAAGTAATAGACATAATTTTATCATTAATATTATATGAACATGCAGTTTGATAAATGATATTTGAAATTTGTTGCCCAGAATGTGGAAAATCAAAAGCACGAAAAGCAAGAATACGTTTATTTAATTGCCAATCATTATCAATATAATGAGCAGTAATGGCAATAAAACAATTACTACCTACAGATGCTGACCAAATATCAGAAGTTAATGAAATTTTTACATTTAAAGTAGAAAGTGTTTCAATTAAACTTTGTTTCATTGCTAAAAAGTTAGTCATAGCTACTCTTCTAAATGTACGCCTACTAGTTCTTTTGTAAGCAGGTTGTAGGTTTAATTGAACATATTCTTCAAAATTAAAAGATTCACATAAACTAAAAGGTAATTCATCCTTAACTATCCATTTTACAAGTGCTTTTCTTTGATTTTCATGATTATATGCAAAATTACCTACAAGTAATCCCCCTTGTATATTAAGGGTACTTTGAGTTTGAGCATGAGAATCATGCATCCTATGACTCTCTTGATGTCTTTTTAAATGCCCTGTTCCCCCACTACTACTACAATTATAAAGTTTGGCACATTTTTTACATTTAGCTTTCCAGACTCCATCAACCATAACTCTATCAAATTCATTCCATACAGCACTAGTCCTCTTACGAGAAGAGGTTTGATCTTCACTCGGTTCACTAGTTCTAGAGGAACTAGGAACATGGGGTTGGGGATTAGTTTCTTCTCCCTCAGAAACAGGAGGAATGCCAAACTGACTTTCCTCAAAAGATGACATATCTAAATTGATGAATTCAAAAAATAAAAACTAACCACAAGGAGGAATTGAGTAGAGGATCGGAGGGCAGAGGCAGAGCCGAGATTCTGAGCTTCCTCTTGTGCTCTCAACAGGAGGGACCTTCTCTTCTCAACAGGAAGCTCCTCTTGTGTAGCACTTGAACACTTGCTAAATGCAAACTAAAAATTAAATTGCTAGAAGAGCACTTTAGAAGAGAGAAATAATAGCAGTAGAGAAGGAGAGAATAGTTGGTTTGGTGTGGTGAGAATGAGGGAGGAAAGGGCTATTTATAGAAGCCAAAAAAAATTTTTTCCCAAAATACCCCTCAATTCAGCCGTTATTGGACTGTTGGGAGGGGTAAAAATGAAATTTTCCCAAAATAGCCGTTGGAAACGGCTATTTTTCTCCCCCCCTCTCCAGACGGGCCGTGCCAGGCACGGCCCGTTTGGAACCGTTGCGGGCCGTGCCTGGCACGGCCCGTTTCGTGCCTGGCACGGCCCGTTTCGTGCCGTGCCCGGCCCGGCCCGCCAATAGACGGGCCTGGGGCCGGGCCGGGCTTCCTTTTGCGCCCGAGACGGGCCGTGCCGGCACGGCCCGCTTCATAAGCGGGCCGGGCCAGGCACGGCCCGTTTAGACCTTGGGCCCAGTGGGCCTGGGCCGGGCCGGCCCGGCACGGCCCGATGCCCAACTCTAGCCAGAACACCTTTGTTACGTGGGTGATTGCTCTCCCATTTGCATGCAATGGGAGACTACCATCTGTAGATAACAGTACAAGACGGCTAGCCAGAGTATATTTTCTATAGATAATGTCTCTGTCAACGTCTCACGTATTACAACCATACAAAATAAGACCAAAGTATTGCACTGGGCATGTAGGAATATCCATCACAAGGTGTTTTTTTGGGTACACCTTCACATGGTGTCTTCATATGATCTCATGTTCCAATTAATTTGTGTCCGAATCTGAGTTTTCAGACCGTCCAACGAAAAGCGATGGGTCTATGTTACCGAATAGACCTATTATTGTGCCTCCGACCTACCATCTGGATCGACCGTATGAACCTAGAACAATGCTTTAAAAGTCATACAAAATTTAGAATAAATCGATTTTAATAATTTTAAAAATTTATATTAATTGTTAATAATCAAATAATCTAACTAAATAAATCAATCATAATCAACTTTATTCAATTATAAAATTTTTAATTATCCATTTGGTATCAGAAAATAAATTAACTAATGGCGCTATCGTTCAAACTCCACACCTAACCCAGTCAAAACTATGCATCCTGCGACTTTGAAAGAAAAAAAATGATATGAGAGCTAAGTAAAAAGTTTCTACACATCTGCACCAAGTATAATTCATGAAACCTTATGTTAAGCATCCAGTATAATTAAAATTATTATATATGCATTTAACATACATTGTCTATCATCACAAATCCATTACAATTATTCTTAATGATTTTATATTATTTATCATCTATTTCTCATTAATAGGATCTAAATCAACCATTAGATTTTGGACTAAACTATGGCCATACTCCAGCCTATTATTTGCAATCTTAAGTACCACGTTCCTACCCATGGAGGGGTCATCCACAATGCCATGTTCCTGCCGATGGCGAGCTATCCATAATGCCACATTTTTGCTCATGATGAGGCTATCTATATTGCCACATTCCTGTCCATGATGAGGCTATCCATAGTTTAATATGGCAATCTACATATCTCTTTCTTAATTATCAATTTATTAAATCCTATTCATGCCAAGAAAATATAATATAACATTATATTAAATAATTGTAATGGCAATCACCTAAATCCTGCATGCATAAATAGGTATACATTATCACCTCTTTCTTATTAATAAAAATCAGCCACATGAGACCAAAAGCATGCAATGCATAAATAGGTTTACATATGGGTAATCATGTCTAGGGATTCTTACTTTTACCACTGACATACTCAAGCATAGTGAATATCGACCCGCTCTTCAATCATAAACTTGGGGGTAAAGTATTCTGCTCAACACCGTCTTGCCTAGACAATTGTTTACCTACAGAGCCAGGCCTCATCATCAAAATAGGGGCTTGTTTGGTTCGCGGGAAAAGAAGGGGGGAAAGTGTGGTCAACGGAAAAGTAATGGGATGTCTCTTGTTTGGTTGGAGTTTTCAAAGAAGAGAGAAGGAAAAGTTGTATTCCCATGAAAATACGATTCCCACATTTCATGAAAAAGTTTTTCCTATGAGAAACATGGAAAAGTTACTTTCCCATGAGGCGAAAATCATTCCATCTTTATTTTTTTCTAAAAAGGCCCTTCAGCATTAAAGAGGCATGAAAGGCCTAATTTTTATTAAGGGTATAATAGGAATTATACATAACTTTTCAGGAAAGTGGATGGTCAACCAAATATAAGCAATCTGAAAATCTGTCATTTTTCCATGGTTAACCAAACATGCCAAAAGTACTTTTCCAAGCATCCTCTTCCTAGAAATCTGCTTCCCAAGAATCATATTCCTAGGAGGAAAAATGCTTCCCGTGAACCAAACGAGCGCTAGTTGTAAATGTCTATATTCAATGATGGAAAATTACAAAAGGATAGGATAGGTGGTTGCACACTGCTAGCCCAAAACCTAGTCACAAAATACTGGTTGGGATGCCTCCTAGGGTCAACTAAAATCCACATAAGTACTTGGACCCTCTATTAGTCCATCAGATATCTAGAGAGATAAATAGAAAAAAATAAAGAGAGAAAGAGTGAAAAAGAAAGAGAAAAAGAGAAGAGAGAGAGAGCAAGAGAGAGAGAAGGAAGAGGGAAATGAGAGAGAGATGCGAGATCGCATCTCTCTCTCCCTCGCATGAAAGGAAAATAAGGGGCGCTGCCCAAGCAGCTGCCATGGCCGGAGAGTTGTGGCCCATGATGGCATCTAGCGGCAACGGTGGTGGTGGCTGGTGGTAGTGTTGAAGAAAAGAAAAGAGGGCCAACAACCAAAACAAAGGATCGTGGCTCGGTCCATTCGCCCTAGACTCCCACGCCCAATGAAGTCGGGAGAGGAGACAGACTCCTGGTAGGACTTCTCCTTTCCATTCACATTCTATTCACATGAAGGGTGAGAGGATAACGGGGCATGGACCGGATAGCTTTGGATGTGGACAGTCATTCTGGGGTACTCTATGGGTTGGGGAAGGGAGCTTGCATAAAGCTCTCCGGGACTTGATGTTTTTTGATCTTATTGGACGCATCCATTTTAGAAAAAAAAAAACAAAGGGTTCAGTCCGGGCCCTCTCAATCGGCCCAAACTGGTTCAATGGAACTATTACTTACATTATCCAAATGATTCCATACCCTTAAGTGTCTATTGCGATGAGATTGTAAGGATGCCATGCCCGCATGTCTCTATATGCTGAATGGATAATATAACTTTGATTTGCTGGTTGATAAATATCCATTCAGTTGTACAGGAAACAAAATCTAGGCGTTCGTGAAATGTAATGAGGAAATATATGTGACAAATTTGCAGCAAATATTTCTTGTAATTTTTAGACCAGAATCGTAAAACCCACTTGAAAGGGTTTTGGTTTTGTACATGGTGAGATCGTAAGGAGACATATGAGTTTGACTTTGGCATTGGAAAGGTATCTAAATCTCCTTTTAAATTTGAAAAAATTTGGTTCTATTAGCTCCAACCTTGGAACATTGTTCGTAGTATGTGGAATAATCCTGTTAGAGGGAATGATGTGTACCTCATGACTAGAAGGTTGAAGCTCACTAAAAGAAGGTTGAGATCATAAAGTAGAACGGTAGTGGGAGATATTTTTTAGAAGACTAGAGGATGTTGAAAAACTGATTTTGGAGCTACGGGGGAAGGAGTGTGATGAGGGAGATCTTTCTGATGGAGATTTATCCATTCTTCGATCCAGTCTTGCTCAACATCCCTCTCGTGTGTGCCAACAAGAAACTGTGTGGAGACAAAAATCAAGAATTAAATGGCTCAAGGAGGGTGATAGGAATGCAAAGTTTTTTCATCAAGCCACAATTCTTAGGAGGAGTGGAATTTATTTTCTTAAAGATGATGGTAGAAATAATATGGAGGATGAAACTGTTATTAGTAAGGCTGCAAATAGGTCGGGTCCAACTTGATTTAAAGGAGCCATGGGTCGGATCGAGTTCTAAAATTGGATCCGTTTCATTTTTTGTGTCGGATCTACGTTTACTAAATTCTGACCCGATCCGACCTAACCTATTTGATTTTTGGGGCAATTTTGGGTTTCTTACCTTATGATCCGACCCAATCTGACCGAACCCAATGCACCGCTAGGGCCTATAGGAGTGCTTAAGGGTTTCTAACGCTTCATTCCTCCAATCTTTCATTGTGTTTGAGGACGAGTGGAATAGAAGAGATTATCTTTTCTTTACTGTCGAATGGTATGAATTTTATATTAAGGCTTAGGTTGGTTATATTAAATGTTAATATTATTTTTCTAAGAAGTAAGTTCAAACAAACAGGGCCTGCCCAATCCTTAGGCGACTGAGGCGGTCGCCTAAGGCTCCGGGCCAAAGAAGGCCTACCATAGGGAAGGCCTTAAAGACAAAATAGAAAGAAAAAAAGGCCCCTTTAGTGAGTTTTCCTTAGGCCGGCCCGTTGTAGCAAAAGATCTCAAAGACAAAATAGAAAGAAAAAAAGGTCCCTCTTAGTGTGTTCGCCTTAGGCCCCCAAATGCATTGGGCCGCTCCTGCAAACGAATGAAGGCAAAATAGAGTTAATTTTGCCATGTGGAAGAAGATGAGTTCATGACGAGTCCTTTGCAGCTGTTGAATTTTGTCATGTGTCATTATCAAAACTATATTCTTTATTTTGGTCCATGTATGTTTTTCTAATAGTATGTTTAGAAAAAAGTAGTAGTAAATAAATTCTAATAAATTCGGCGAATATCACTGTTCAGTAAAAATGATTAGCATTGGTGCAATTCTTTCCTACTCAAAAAAAGTATTGCATATATGAATAAAAAAATTTTCTTGAAGCTAACAAGGTTGAGCCTATTGTTAGGTTAGTTTGTAATGGCATCAATCTTTAATGCTTAGACATTTTCACTTGTATGATCCTACATAATCTGCTTTCTATAGTTTTTATTCATTGCAAAAGAAACCAAGTACAAGGAATAACAAGTACAGAGATTCGACTCGACGTAGACCTGACCCAAACCTGAATCTTTTGGGTTGGGATCGGGATATACATGGACCCAACTTGATCCGAATGATCTATTGAGTCAAAAATTTTAGCCATAGACCCGATCCGACTCAACCTAATCTTTTATTAGGTTGGGTTTGGATCCAATATTAGAATCCAAATAAGGAACTGAGTTGGGTCGAGGTCACTCATGACCTGGTCCGATCGACCTATTTGCACCCCTAGTTATTAGAAAAGAATTGTTTAACTTCTTCAGTACCAGATGTAGGATGGATTAGGATAATACAAACCCGGTTGTTATTCCATCACCCAATGTGGATTCTGAGCGGCTGTTGCCAGATCCACCCTCCTTCATAGCCCCATCTTCTCCGATGAGGGAGGCAGTTACTGGTTTAAATTGAAGCCTCAGTCCCCCCGGGACCACACGCGAAGAGCCCAACTTGGAGGGATCATGCGAGCGACCCACCTATACCTTGGGTGGGCTCTTGGCCCAGTTTTGCTGAGTCGGGCTTGAGCTGGCCTCCGCCATTAGCATTTTCGACCTGACCGGTTTAGGCCCCTTTGGCGAGCCCAAGTCCAACAATGGGTTGAACCTAGTACCGGACCCAATCACCAATTTCTCGATTGTCTCTCCCTTCTTCTCCGGCAATCGACACCATGCCACCTTTGTCGAATTCTGCTAGCCATCCGAGTCGGTCAGCGATCTCGGAGGGAACTTGCAGGTGTCCTCTTGATGCCCTGTCATGCCGCATTGAAAGCAAAGTAGAGTGATATTCTTATAGACAAAGGGTTGCCAAAAAACCATAGATCATCCCCTTATAAGTATTCCAAGCTTTAGTGGCCCCAGGGTGTCGATCTCCATCTTCACTCTCAATCAGACTATGGTTGCCCTCACCTAGTCCATCATGGGGATGAAGTTTGAGATGCATGGCTCCATCGCTAGGATTTGCCCGGCTACCAGCCAAGGACCGCCCACAAGGGCAGCATCCCGATCCTCCTCCGTTCTAAATCAGAAGATGAAATGGTCTTTAGTAAGAGAAAAGGATTCGACCTCATACTAAAGGTTTCCTCTCGATTTCAACTCTCGAGCAACCCACTCCGCCGGCACTCGACTCCCCAAGCTCGGCGTTATCACAGCTAACTTCTGTCAGCACTGCCTGGTGGTTTCAATTTGGTCCTCCGGCAACTCAAGCACCTCTGTGAAATGCCTCCAAAGGTTCTCTAGCTCCTTGGAGATCCTATAGTTCGTCCCCGCCAGCGGCTGCGGGAGACCCTGCACACCCTTTGCCCATGTCAGGTCATCCTCCCTAGAACATGGCGGTCCATGGCTTCCATCACCACCGGAGAGACTCTCCATCATGCTACCACCCCAGTCACCCATGTTCGATGAGGAACCCTCTGTTATGCTACCACCCCAGTCACCCCTGTTCGATGCACACGAGCTGTTCGGCAAAAGGGACAGGAGAGAGCATGAAAATTAAAGCTAGAGTGCAAAACACACACCCATTCGCTTGAGTACTATAACTTTCTGTTTTGAATTTGCTTTTTTAGTTGGAGTGGGATGGTGATGGTTTTGTGCAGTAGTGGAGGAGAGATTGTGGTTTTACGAATAGTAGGAGAAAGTCTCATGAAGAGTTGGGGGAGAGTTTGGTGAGACATTTTTTATGGTAAAGGAGAGAATTGTTTTTGGTGAGGTGAAGCCTGTTGGAGAGACGTGAGGCTTCTTTGTGAGGGAGAGCCAAACTCATTTTTTTGGCCTTTATTTTCTTTTGAATAAATATATTTTTCTCCCCCAAATTTTTTCTTCCACTTTTATTTTCTTCTCATAATTCTCTACAAATATTTTTTGTGTTTGGTATTTGTTTTAGATTTTGGGCCAGTGTGGTCATTCTACTCTAGGTAGCATGCCGTTCTATATAATATTATAGTGAGGTTGAAGTGTTGGGGTTTTGATCAAATTTATTCATAGCACAATTCTTGGAGTGGCAATTTGAGATTGATAGTTCATATGTTTGTGGTTCTACACAGATTTCACTTGCCAACTTGAGAAGGAAGACACAATTTAAATTGCAAACCTTTGCCAAGAAATGCCACAATATGCTGCTGATGATGAACCATCATATAAGATCATATAGTTCTAAGGCCCTATGTATTGACTGATCAAAGCACCCTTGCAATTTTTTTGCAGAAGGTGTTAGTAAAGTGATACCAAGTTTTACTTCATGATCTTGCATACTACAACCAGGCAATTGTGCAAAAGATATTTTATGTTTCCAAATAAAAAAGAAATATATTATAGCTAGATAGAATAAGATCGACATTGTTGTAGTGAATTTGTATGAAAGATTTTTCTTGAATTCCAAGTATAAGAAAAATATATTAAAACTAGATAAAATGAGACCAACATTATTGTATTGGATATGTACAATAGAATATTATTCATGAGGTGTCTTGTTCTATATACGAGATAATAGCTTATAATTAGATATAATGAGACCAATATTATTGTATTGGATATGTACAAAAGAATATTGTTCGCGGGTATTGGAGAGAGAGACAAGAATGCTAGAAAACTTGTTGGCATCTTTTTGTCTCATCAAAATGGTAGCAAAGAGTGGTAAAAAGCCTAATGGCTAAGTAAGGGTAGATGCACGGGTGTGTCATTGGTATCAAATTAGCTAGAAAGGAGATAATAAAAGGATGATAATAAGAGTAGTATGGATCTAGATGTCTTGACTTTCAAAGACCTTCGCTATTGTCATACCATCTATTTGGAAGAACAAAAGATAGGGTATAGCTAAAGCTACAATCAAAGTACTCTACTACTACTCCTACTAGCAAATTAAAGTCCTACTAGAAAACTAAAGCAAATAATTTAAAGATAAAAGTAAAAATAACTTGAAGATAAATTGGTTTCATTGATTTGCGAAATGATCTTTTATTCAGATTACATTCTATTATTTATACACATAACTAAAACTGTTGAATAACCATTGAGTTCCTGTAACTGTCCATGTTGGCTTATCACAGTTCATAGTGATTCTGAAAGTTTCCTCCATGATTCCATGAACTCATGTACAACATATTCTCTAGCCATATCCCATTCCAAAATAAAGTTAACATCCTTCGACTTGTGTCTCCAAACTCATCATGGTTTCTCCATCATTAGCCAAGTCCTGTTCCTTCAATTGCATTTCTACACTTATCATGGCCAGTCTATCATAGTTGAGTCTTATTAGGTCTAGCAGGGATCACATGACTTCCATCATCCTAGTCCTTAACCTCATCCATGCGGCACCTGTTCATGAACACCATCTAAGTTTTTGAGATGAAATAGTAGCTCAAACTTGCCATCGAGATTGTGGGCAAGAATGAAACCCTCGGCAACGTGCACAACCACCAACTGACTTCCTTTCTTATCCCACCCTTTTTCTATTATCAAACCATTTCCCAATCACCCATTCTTTATGATCCCTACCGCCTCACTAACCTCCTGCCACTATCGATGCTGAATTCCTTCCAACATCTCTCTTTTCTCCTAGTTTGCATGAATCCCCTATTACCCCTTGTTCTGTGATTACCCAACCTCATCTCCTACCTTATAGTTGAAAACCACAATCCATCTCTTGCCAAGCCTTCCTTGACGCCTTCCATGGCCAGACGATGTAGTTCAGCTGCCAACAAGTGAGCTGAGGCTTGACTTGATGCCAAACCCTTCAGTCACCTATTTTGGATGGACTTCCTCTTTTTTTCTTCTTCTAGTCACCCATCACTACTTGTGGGTGTTTGCCACAGGTCCTCTAATTGCAACCCAATAACACCACCATCAAACTGCATCACCCTTGTTGTTCCTCTTTTCTAGGAAAATTGCAAGAAGAAGCCTTTCCTCTATTTTTATAAGAACACCTCTCTCTTCCCCCCCATCTCTTGGTGGCCCACAAACCAAATCCGAGCCCCCTAGTTCTCTCTCTCCTCTCTTGGTCACCCACCGACTAGATCCAAGCCCCTTGTTCTCTATCTCTCCCGCTTCTCTTAATTTCCCACAAGCCAAAGTTGAACCTATAACACTCTCTTTCTTTTCCATGGTTGACCCCAAACCGAGTCTCTCTCTTCCCCCTATCGGCCAACCTTAAGTCAAGCCTGATCCCCTCTTTTACTTTTATCTCTCTCAAATTGTATCTAACACTCAATCTCCATAATTAGGTGGAAACTAGAACTCTTGATCTCTAAGGAACACAAACATTGGGGTCAAATTCCGTATGCAAGGTAATCGTGAAGAATCTTTGGAAAGTGCAGGAATACCAAAAGACAAATTTGTTTCAAATGCTTGAACATTGATATTAATTATAGTTGATGTGGTGTTCGAAACATCCCATCATCCTTCTGATTGATGGTTGATGGAACATGGTGGGCATCGTTTGCACCATATTTTGACATCCAAGGATCACTGTAGGTGTGGTGGCTTCGAGATGTGATCAACAAGGGGTTCCAAATCTTGAGCTAAATAAGACAATTTTTCATATGGTCTCACCAAAAAGTATCACTTGATAGACAAAACCAGCAAATGCCATAAGAAGGAGTTGACCAAGCCAACTTGAAGGTATCTTAACATGGGGCATCACTCTATAGGCTGAATAGATAGGGATGGCCAAAGTAAACTATTGTAAGCAGATCAAATGAAGACATTGCGACAGACATGAGGCTAATCAAATATGATAATCAGTCCAACAAATAGCATAGGATTTGGCCATTATGATAAACGTAAATAGTGGAGGGCAATTGGCATCAGTTGCCAGAACTGTCAAACATGGAGGCTAGACTTGGGCTACTATTACTAGAGTGAGTGATTAGCATATGGTTTGTCTTCTAGTATACATAATAGATTATAATCTAAATGAAAGATCCTTTCGCTAATCAATAAAACGAATTTATCTTCAAGTTACCCTTGATTTTATCTTTTAATTTCTTGCTTTTAGCTTCTCAATAGGATTCCAATTTACTAGTAGGAATAGCAATAGTGCATACTTTGATTGCAGCCCCGGCTATACTCTATCTTTCCTTTTTTTCAAACAGACGGTGTGATGATAGAAAAGTTCTTGAAGGTCAAGGTATTTGGACACATGCTACTTTTATCACTATCCTTTTATTATCCCCTTTCCAGTTAATCTGACATTGGTGTCACACTTGCGTATCTAACCTTATCTCCCAAATGAGTGAAAAAGGTGCTAACAAGCTTTCAAACATGCTTATCTCTCTCTCTCTCTCTCTCTCTCTCTCTCTCTCTCTCTATCTCTCTCTCTCTCCACAGATGGAACGAGGAGGAAACAACTATATATTCTTTAAGTACTAAAATATACATGAATTATTAGGAAATATCTAGTGAAGTGGCATGAAAGGGGAAAATGGTTCAATACATAGCTCAGTGTTTCACTTGTTAGGTAAAAGCTAACCACCAAATGCCGGCAAAGCCACTGCAACCCGTCTCTATTCCAGTCTGGATGTAGAAATATATAGAGATGGACTTTGCTTTTAGGGTACTAAGGACTTCTGGAGGAAATGCTTGTATACCGACTAATAAAGTTAGCACATTTCTCACCTATCAAAATCAATCTCTCTAGAAATGATAACTAAATTATATATTGATGAAATTGTAAGGCTCCAGGAGGCTTTGGTATCCATTGTATTTGATAGGGATACAAAATTTATATCTCAGTTTTAGAAGAGTTTTTATCAAGCCATGAAGACTAAATTAAAATTCAGCGGAGCCTTTCATCCTCAAACAAATGGATAGTTAAAGAGAATAATTCAAACCTTAGAAGATATGTTTAAGAGCATTTGTATTGAATTTGAAGGGATCCTACGAAGAACACTTACTTTTAGTGGAGTTTTCTTATAATAAGAGCAAAGAATTAAAATTCCAAATAAGAGATCATGTATTTCTCAAGATATCCCTTACTAAGGATGTAATGAGATTTGGTGTCCAGGATAAACTGAGCCCCAGAGATGTGGATCCCTTCAGAATTTTGGAAAGGATAGGAGACGTAGCCTACCACGTTGCTCTACTCCTCTCTTTTGATAGGATTCACAACATTTTTCGTGTCTCCATGCTAATAAAATATGTACTTGACCCTAGCCACGTAGTGGAGTTTGACTAGACATGATTAAGCTGTATCAAATAGATTGTTGAGCATTTTTTTTATCTAAATTTGTTATATGGCTAAGTAATTAATTTAGAGCTTATGTTATGTTGCTCTTTAGTCTTGCTCTGATTTGAGTCTAGCCAACAGAATGGATCGTTAGCACCACATATTCAAGAGCCACTTTTCTTAATTTCAGACCTAGCTGGTTGAGACTAATCGCTGGAATATTTTATATTCAAAAATTAGTCTCTTTCAAAACTTGTCACAAAATTAATCATGACTGTAGTCGCAATTTTTACAATCCATGAATTTATTTATTGACTATTAATCAATTTTTATGATGCACAAATACATAATTTCACAAGAAGATATAATTATATAAATACATAAGTAATTTATGGAAAGTATAAATATTTATTTGTGTACTATCAAATTATGTTGGGTTAAATCAAGCTAGGTCAAGTGGGTTCGGGCTGGATTAAAGTCAGATCTGGGTTGCGTTGAATGTCAATTGTAATCCTAATCCAATCGAACTATATAATACCTCACTCCAACCCTACCCAATGAATGGGTTGAGGGCATGAGGTGAGGTTGAGCCTAACCCAGGTTGCCCCCTAGACCATTTGATACACCAGCAGTGGGTCCACCATAACTTGCAATTCCAAATTTGTAGTGCAACCAAACACACCTTAAGTACTCTTATAAACGGAGAAACCGTTCAAGAGTTGCAAGTAGATTCACTGCAGTTAGAAATACAGGTATGCTGGGGAAGCAGGAAGCCGGTAGCTAACCCTGGAGACAACACAGCTGCCGCTACAAGACTAATACAACATCCATGAATATTAATCCTGGATACAGATATTTGATGAGAAAATACTAATCTCTCTACACAATCCAAAATTTCTTCTCCATGTCTTAATAAAATCAATTCATGGCAGCCAAAATGCTGTCCACCACTAACTAGCTTATAGTATTATCCATACATTACAATTGGAGTGCTGCTAATGCTAAAGCTGTATAGCAGTCCAACATTGGTACACTAGTTCAATCCCAACAAACAACAACAGCATCTTTTCTTCTCGCCTAGCTAAATATTTGCAACTAGGAAAAGCAGCACCTTCTTCCATGATGAACATGAGTACCTTATGGCATAGCAAAACTCCAACTCTGCAGACATATCCAGGCCTCATGCAACAAGAGAACAATACAGTGCCCGAAGAAGACAATTCGTGATCTAGAAGTCATGTGTTTCAGGTGTTTGTCTTTATACAATTCACATGGCAAACTGAAAGAGCAGAATGAACCAGGAAAGGATTGGCAAGATTTTCGGAAACAGCCCATATTCAGGGAAATTGCTGCCTGTTATATGTATCCTCATGCACAAAAACTGGTTGCGTGCTCTGTGGAGGGATCTGAGGTTGCCCCATTGCAATGCCCTGGTTTTGCTGGGGATCCCAAGACTGCACATTCTTTGATGATGATAAGGCAACATAGTAAACGATCCCCAGAGCAACACTTGCGAGGGACATTACAGCCCCTCCAGAGAAAACTCCAGGCTTGACAACATAGCAATAGTTACCAAAGTACATGCTTTCCTCACCATGCTGGTCATTGAGTGCAGCACCGGTTAATAACAGAAGGAATGCTATTATAAAGGTCACCCTGCATGATGACAAAATGCTCAGCTCAATCGATAAAGTGCATTAATAGGTTGTTTTTTAGGTGGTCGCATTACCGGGAACTTAAAGAGGTTCAGGCTGAACCAAGATTAAAGACAACTGTTATGACTAGTTATGACATTACCAGTTCTTTGAAGCCAACAAGCATCAAAACAAATTCCAGATCAAGAGACATGTAGTAACAGAAAATAGTCTAGAAGAAAAATCTAGAGACATCAATACCATATGTAATGAAAGACAACAGAAGGCCAGCATTCCCAGAGCTTTGAAAATTCTCTCTTCATTTTTCTGATGATAAGCAAAAAATTGCTCTGGTGCATTATCAAAGTTCCAAGCTTGTCAAGTCTACATGCACCACAGATAATAATCAAATTTCAAGTTAATGAAAACATGATAAGTTGGATCCATCAGACAATTGTAATGCTACTGAAACTAATCTATCAGCACCGGACAGAAACTACTGTTAGAGGATAGAGACAATCAGGCCTGTAAGTCTTTTATGCAATCAACTTTCTTTAATTATAATGAACTGGTATGGGAACTTTCGATGAAGTTTTTGCCATTTCTATGGCAGAGTAACTTAGCATTTTGTAATATGAAGAAAACTACAGATTTTCCTACTTCATCTTGGCTGTTATTCTGAGATTTCTCTTTGCTTAACCCATAATCAAGGTGCACACAATTATTTCATAATTATAGGAATGATTCACACCATTCTTTCCTTCTTAGACAAAGAAAACTCCTAAAAGATCTTAGCCTATCTTTGCTTTGAGAAATCAGCAATTTCCCTCTAAAGATCAAATCAGTTCTTCATGCTTACCCCAATACCTTTCTCGCCATCCCCTAATTGAGGTCTCCTAAATGAACCAGCCAGTCTTGAATTGGTTTGGATAAATGAACAGCTTGGTAGTTCTTAAACTGTCCAAACATACATTCTTTTGAATTATTTCACTGACCAGCATTTATATACATAAGGATGCTAGATTGGGCGGTCTGCTTAGCTAGTTGAAAACTCTGAGAAGATACTATGTTTAAAAAATTCCTTCTTTATATATCTAAAAAATTTCCATTGTGCTAGCCAACTAAAAATGCACCAAAGTGGCGGACATGGACCACTACCAATGGGGAGGGTGTGTGTACTTTCAACTTGTATGGCTACAAAGAATCTATTGTGTATAAGTTTATCTAATAATGAGCAGGAATTCAACAAATCAAGCGAGTCGATATGATGGAAAGAATGGATAGATATCAACATTGGGTACTTGTTAAACATTTTCTTTTTGTCATCTCACTTATCATGAAAGAGCAAGACAGTTACTTGCAGGACTTCTCTATTCCATGCTAGAGTTGCATTTAGAGGATGGATGTGTTAGAGCAATAAACTGATTTGGTTGAAGAATAAGATAACTGATAGCTTAAACCTGTTATACAAAGAAATAATAATCATACGCCATTGGCCAGGAGTATAGAGTCAGTGTAGTAAAATATAGTTCCAATAAAGAACATACATACCATGGGAGACCAGTCTTGTCATGGGAGAAGATCTATGATGCTATTGCTTGTGCTTTTCAAGAGTGGGTACAAAAGTAATTTTGAAGCGTATGAAGAATGTAATCCATTGAAACGTGAACCCACAACTATTCCCCAAGTTCTTAGTTTGAAACTAATTGCAAAAGAAAGTAACCAAACAACTTAAGCTATCTAGCAACGGAAATAATAACAATAAAGAACCCCATTTGAGGAAAACTCACCAAGCTTTGGTCCTTACAAAATTCTAGCCCAAGTTGCTTTGGATAAATATAGAGGTCAGATATTGTCAGCCACGTAGAGCTATTTACTAAACAAAAAGTAAAAAAAAAAATCAAATGCACATAGTATTAACATAGAATCTCCATTTTTTATACTATTTTCAGGTTAGTTGCCTTCTTAAAAATTGAGGAGGTGGTATCACCAAACTAATGCAAGCCCTGACAATGAACGGGAAACAACTCTCAAACAAGGAGTGCTTGCATGGGTGGTTAGTCGTTTATTTTCAACCCACTATTAACCTTGAGCATTCATGAGAACGAAGACCTATGTTATCTGGACACTCGCGTCTGACTTAAAAAGCATGCAAGATACATATCCGAGTTGAATAAGTATCAGCCTATAAGATACTTAGATGCTTATGAATTTCTATAATTACCCCTTTTTGAAGGATTGGATGGGAGTTGAACTCTCACAACAATGAGTTTAACCTTCCATTTTCATGCTAGAAGTGCGTATTCTTTCTTTTTAGTGATTAGCCAAGGATGGAGGTATTGAAATTACTTTGGAAAATGTTATTTTTCTTATATTTTTAAGTTAATTGAGAAGTTTGAATGAGAAATATGTATACTGAAAGACCTTAACTAAAATATGTATACTGAAAGACCTTAACTAACAATATCTTCTTAATGTTTATTTGTTAAGTTTAAACAAAGAATACTAAAGGTATAAATTATATAATTTAGTTAAAAATTATAATTTATCCTACATATCCCGGTATCTCCTTTTCTCCTTCTTGTGAAATCAAACACTTGGATATGCATCCAAATCTGATTCTCATGTCTATGTCCATGCAACACTGATGAAGACCAAAGAGATTGCATACTATATGCCTGTTGTACATGCCAACTGGGCTTGATCAATTGGTTGGCTCCCCTCTTCTACCAGGTAGAAGTCCCAAGTTGAACCCTGATGGTGGCATTTCCACCTTTCTCAATAAGCATTTTACATGGTAGTGCATATACACTATTTCATATATGAGATAAGTGATGCACAAATGTAAAGGTCCAAATTGGAGAGAATCTTCGACAATATTATATAAATTTCCCCTAAAGATGCCACTCTCATAGCGTTGGATATGATTGAGGGTGCATTTCTAGGATTATCCATTGTACAATTATGCAGATGGTTATGCCCCTCCCTACACTCTCACAACTTCTGACACAGCCCACTCAATGTGACAGCATGTATATTGGTTATATGCTGATAACACAACACGTCCACCCCCTTCCCCGGCCCCCAAAAAAGGACAACACATCCCAATTCCCAAAATTAAAGAAAATGTGTGCCCCTTCATCAATTCCGATCTCCCTACCCTTCATTTCTGATTCCTCTCTCTCCCTTATTGATTTCATGGAGCCACAACCGAATAGGCTGGCAGCAAAGACGTTGGCCCCAACAATGAAGCCAACAACGATGGGGGCCACCATCCCAAGAGAGCCCTTCATAGGGTCTCGCATCGTTGCATACATCGTGTACACCAACACAAAGGAGATCACCACTTTGAAGAGTTCAAAAAGGTTGGCATCAAACAAGAGCTCCTTCATCTGCGCCATCCGTAGGTGGCTGACCCACATGGTGGTGTACAAAAACTACACATTGTTGGATCCACGAGCTCCAGGTCCTATCCAGCTTGACGATGGAGAGTAGTGTGGGCTTCTTGAGGAGCACATGCTTCCTATGCTCGGCCACAACCACTACCCAGAACTGTTTTCAATAGCCGAGCCATACCGGTGGGCATTGGTACCGGTACGGTATGCGTTGAACCAGCCGGTTCGGGCCGGTTCGGGCCGGTTCAGCAGACCTTGGTGCAACCCATAATGCCAAATCGCATTGAGTCCTCAACCATTGCTTTTGTTGCTCCTCTACTTCACCTAGTTTTGTTTTGAGCGAGAGAGAGAGAGAGGGAGGATGGGATGATATGTGGGGAACATAGGACGAGTTGGAAGATAGACTTTTCACATATGGAGGATGGGGGAATCGGGACAGGATTTGTTATAATTTTTTTTTTCGCACGGCAAGCGGGGGCACATGTTTTCACTATTATGTTATTCATATGTAAGCATACATGGGAATGCATCGAAGAATGTGTGATATCACTCGTTGCGAGAGCATAGTAAAATGGCACAATCATCCACAAAACTATACGGTGGACGATCCTGAAAATACAGCCACAAAAGTGCCTAATCCCATGAGACTAGCAACTTTAGGGAATTTTTACATAATATTCCCAAAATCTTATATGTTAATGTTTTGTAAGGTTGTCGAGCACAAAGGGAGCTGGAAATCTACATCTGTTATTTGATGAAAGCTAGAAAACTTGGATATATTGACTCATAGATAGATGAAAAAAGTATTGTATTTATACTAAGAAAGGGTGAGAATATTGTTATGGTTTTGTGCACATAACACCTGGTGTCATCCATGCCCACTCACTCACATGTGATCAAAATACCCACTGAACTAGCACTTCCATGCTTAGGTGCTAGAGGCAGGAGCAGATTTGGGTGCAAATACAAGAAAGTGTCTCTCTCTCTCTCTAAAAGAAAAGGGGAATAAGGAAATGCTTTAGAAAGCCCATGCATGGACAAATTTCTGAAGCAAGTATCCACCCTAAGTAGACTTTTTTGCTCATATCCATCTATATTTGACATGGAGATCTGATTTAAACATGTCATACACAGGCATACCTACATACAGCACTCGTTGACAACTAAACCTTCATAAATCAAAAAGGCAAAGGAGGGAACAGAATGGAAGTCCAGATGCTTGCTTCCACCCTCCATGAGAATATATGCATTTCTAAATTAAGTTATCCAAATTTTTGAGATTATGTTCCCTTTCTAAATCTCACAGAATTAGCCTGTTCCATTATGAAGAATCCAATAACACCCACACTCCTGTTATGCATGTGTATGTAAAACAAAAGGCTACTCATGCATCACCAAACCCACTCTCCAACTCATTGTTGTATTATCTAACTTCCTACTAACAGCGAAGAATTGCATGTGTATTTAAGAGCCATATTAATAGCTTGATTATTTTAACAAGACCTTCTAGAAGAGTTTTCATAAGCATGATCCAAAACATCACTAGTCAGAATTACATTAAGTCATTTTTCATGTAGATCTCCCAGTTGAATTTCTTAAAAACAAACTGTAGTGCAAGAGCACAAAGAGAAGCTAGTAGGAGACATTTAATTGAAAACACTTTCAGGGCATTTAAATCAC
Organism: Phoenix dactylifera; assembly: GCF_051530095.1. Taxonomy (NCBI): domain Eukaryota; kingdom Viridiplantae; phylum Streptophyta; class Magnoliopsida; order Arecales; family Arecaceae; genus Phoenix; species Phoenix dactylifera. Next base: position 19,731,687 of record NC_143199.1, on the reverse strand, counting down.
AGATGTAAAAGTGTCAAAGAAAATTCAAAAGTGCTAATGAACAATGTTAGCAAAAAGTTGTTTAGGAGATGAAAATTTTAACCCATCAAACTCCAGAATGTGGTCTGACAGCATACAAATATTGACTGATTCTAATATGAAGCCAATCAAGCCTCACAAATGAATACCATATTGAAGGAGAAATGCAGGTAAAGTATGAAATAAATATCCGAGAAGTTTGTATTTAATAAAAAGAAATGTGCAGTCATGCAATATCTTTTGAGAGAACCATCTTATAGCATCACAGGTCATAATGTCCCACCAACAAGGTTCAAACCATGGACCACCCGCAAGGGAAAGCCCTTAGGTGGGGGGTAACCAACCAGCTGAGTTAACAGCTGTTAGCAAGAGTCATGCAATATCAAAGTCAATATAAACTTCTAGTTCAGAAGATTACCAAGAAATAATGAAGGATATCAATGCTACAGTCCAGTTGGTGTCCGATGGATTTAGATGCTTCTTGCAACATATGCACCCAGTTACAGTGTTGATGATTGCCTGAGCCATCATAAGCGCTACTGCTGCTGTTAGGCCTAGAGCTAATGCTGGACTCCTTGGATATACACAATCCCCTGGCATTGTTGTTTGAACATCTGAGATCTGCAAGTTAAGGATCAATTAAACAAAAAATACCCAAACTTGACAAAAAGATACCAATTTTATGACAACCAATTTAGCAGGGCCTTCCGATAACAACTTTTATATACAAGTAGGATACACCATCATTTAAGTCAATCAATAAGTAGAACAAGAAAAGTTTCTGCAAGAATCTATTTACTCAAGAAAAAATTTACATATCAAATGAATAGAAGACAATAAACACTCCAAGATAGTGATACTTTCTCTAGTCCCTTTGGCTCCAGAACTTGAGACATCTCACCTTAGCCTTAACCTTAACCAACAAGCCTCCTCCATCTACTTGGGGTAGGCTTTGTGAATCATGGTATTACTCTTCAAGGTCTAAGATGATCTGCCACCAGCTCTCAGCTTGATACAAGCACTCTAAATTAGTGCTGAACTCCTTGTCAAGGAAACTTTTGGGAAGAAGGAGGCCTACCATGAAAGCTAGAAGGCCAATTGGCAAGCAAAGAAACCTACCTTATTGGTTAACATTGTAGACTCATGCAACTAGGAACTAACCCTCCTTGTTTCTAGACTTGAAAAGACTATACATAGAGGACTGAGGAGACAGTTTGAGATAGGGAATTGCCTTATGCCTTTATCTCTAATCATAAATCATGACCTAAAATGAACAGTTAGAACACAAAAATACATAGCATCTGCAATCGGCAAATCAAAGTTCGGCTTTTATAACATTAACATATTTGTTGTGCTTTTATATGGTTATGTACGAATACATTATTTAACCAGAAACTCCAAGAACAGAAAAAAAAAATGCAGAAGACATCCAGTGAACTGTCTTTGGTTTTGATACACATTATTCTCAAGCTCATCAACATGCTGCAGAATCCAACAAAAAAAAACACTAGAAATTGGAAAACATAGCATGAAGGTCTAGAAATTATCCAGAACAACAGTCAGACAGTGGACTTGTGTGCTGCTCCAACAATCGATACTAAAACCTAGACTACAATTCTATTCAATTTTTGATGGTAAATGATTATGTTCAATGCTAGATCCCTTTTCTCGAAAAGTAAAAATAGATATAGTAATAAATTCTTTAACCTAGCAGGAAAAACGAAAGCATTGAGGTTACTAAATCTATAGCTTGCAACTAGGAATTTAAAGCTTTTGTAGTACATGACAAAAGTAAGATAAATTCTTTTACTATATGCATCCCAAAACTGAAGAGAGATTCTTTCCTCTTGATCACGCATCCATCATACTGTCTCACTATTGGCCCATTTCAAATCAAGTCGGGATGTAGACAATACCACTATCACATGTACACCTTTCTAACTAGCAAACAAAGAGATGCACTGAAATATCCATGCCTTCATCAAGGCGGGACACCTTCGATCCCTGGGGTGACTTCCTTGGCTGCTTTGATACTCAGACTACCACCACCCATCACCCCTTGGTCAATCATTCTTTAGTCCATGGCATCAAGCACTTGGGGTCTTCTATTTGTTAGCTTGGTTGGACTCAAAAGCCAATGCGATGTGGCTTTGCTACTCACAACCCTCATTTAATGGCCATGTCTCCTCATGCCAGGATTACATGCTTCATCATTTCATGCAAACGCATTGATAAGATATTCAAATCCTGTTGCTTAAAACTCCCTTAAGCACATTTATTACCATCATGCAAGGCCCTTGTTCCTTGTCGTCTTTTGGCTAGTACTTTGATTATTTTTTAGGGCAAACACAACTTTATTATTTACTTGAGTTCACAATACCTTCTCCATGATGAGAATTTTGATTTGCAAAATGGCCCAAACTTATTACAAAAAATTCCTCTGCCCTATTGGCATATCATATGGTAGAAGAGAATTGGTGCTTCATACCACACAAACCTGCCATGAATTACAAAATCCCATGGATTCCACCAATCCCCTCCTACTATGGGGCATGCCAACAATTAACAACTCCTCGGCGAAGTGTAAGGCCTTGTATTCATTTGATATTTGAGCTATTTCAAAATGCTTCCGTCTTTGTTTTGTTGAAACACCATAGGTACTTCTAATGCCCACCCTAGTGCGAGCTAATTTGCACCCCATTTGTATATTTTTTTCATCAACCAGCAATAGGCACTTCTTTAGCCCAACATTAACCTTTGCTTGCTCTAAACATCCATTTTCATGCCATACACCTTAATATTCAGCAAAGAAGTTTCTTTTTTGTTTTTGGTAGAACTGGATTTATTATATCAATCTAGTGAATATACATCCATATTGTTGACCTGAAAGGATTGATTTTAATGATACAAAACATTTGAGTAAAAAAGTTTACTAATCACTTGCTTGGAGTTCACAAAAATGCTCACAAGAAGCCAAAATGATATTAGTCCAAAACTCTTAATGTGGAAGAATAAAACTCAAGTTTATAAAGTTTTGTACTAGAGAAGTTGACACCAAAACACTACCAGCCGATCCTTGAATGTCCATAAGCTAAACAGAAGACTTCACTTTTGGACAGTTTCAGGAATCAACCTTAAGAGCCGATTCCTATTGAACAAGAGTCGACCCCAAAACTTGATTAGTCAACCCCAGCATAGCCACAAACAGAAGGCAGAAAGCAACCAAAATCAGCTTGTTAGCGAGTCGACCCCAATCATGGATGGGTTGATACCAAAGTAAAGAAGAGTTGACCCCTACAATGGCCACAGGCGAAAGATAGAGCATAGCAAAAACAACAGCTTTCTCAAGTCGACCTCCAGAGAAGAGGAGTCGACCCCTGAAGTAGTCGAGTCGACCCATCTACGCTTGGCAATAGTAACGGCTAGTTTTTTTGCGAGATCAGAATGGTCGTTTCGCCTCACAACGACTCGTTTAGCCTGTTTAACAGCTAGAAACTCATCCAATTACTTTTTGAAGCTATAAATGCAAGGGGACACCTAAGGAAGACAAGAGAGAAGACAACAACAAGAAGAACAAGAGAAAGAATTAAAAGAGCATTCATTGAGTGAGAAGCATTGAATCTAACTTCACCAACCACTTTGAAAGCATTCATTGAACACTCCCAATTGAAGTGGACATCAAGAAGCTTCTCCAATCATTTCAATGAGCTTTTAATTGATTTATTTCTACTCAATAAGGAGCTTAGATTATATTTATTGATTATTATTGTTATATTATCTTCATTGTATTTGTTGGACAAGTTTCAGTTGAGTTATAATTTGGAAAGGTTGATCCACACCTAGAAACGGAGTGCAAGGCTTGCTCATGTCGGAAATAAGTGACTAGCTTGGAGAGCTAGGGTTGATTGGTCGGTGGTATCCGACATTGTAATTGTTATTGAACGATTAATGGATTCAAATTCTCAAATAGGAAGCTTGGAGAGTGGACGTAGGTACTGGGGTTGGCACTGAACCACTATAAATCTTTCGTGCTTGCAGTGCGTGGATTTTGTGCCTTGTTCTTTTTTATTTATTGGCTTACTTATTGTTCATATCACTCATTGCACATCACTTACACATTAATAAGATATCATTCCGTTGCACCTGTAGTTTAGAATTTTGAAAAGCCTAATTTACCCCCCTCTTGGGCTGTATAGCTGGGCAACACATATGAATCAAAAAATAAAATATGCAAAAAATCTAAAGAAATATCCGATGCTACAACCCAGAGATTGGTTCCCATATGATTAGCTACTTATGTTGCTACCAAATGAGTCACACTATTAGACTCTCTACAAACATGAGTCACCTCATAAGATTGGAGAGAAGCAGCCATTCTTCAGCAATCCTGTAGCAATTGATGGGAACAAGTCTTAGTAGTTGATTGATTTGAAATCCACCTAACTATCGTCAATGAGTCACCTTCAAATATAATGTGGGTCGCCTTCAAATGCATCACCACAAATTTCAATCCTTCCCAAACAGCATGCGACTCAGCTATTAGAGCTATCATCTCAAAAAGTCGGACTCCCTCTACAGGCACTAGCGCATCGCTAGTGTTTCTAACAACAAAACTAACCCCACCATAATCACCTTTACTCAGAACACTGCCATCAAAATTAACTTTGAGGTTCAAGATCTTATAACCATATCTAGCATAGTTTCCTATCTTGGCAAGATGACTAAGTCCCTTAATCAGATATTGAGAAAGATATTTTAATACACCTCCTGTAAAGATGTCCAAAAATGTTCAAAAAAATCTTCAGGATGAGGCAAACAACATAATCATTACAGAAATAAAGCCAAATCCCTGGCAAATGAACTACATATAAAAGAAAAAAACTGTTGAATTATATCAAATATTTTAAAAAATTTGAAAACCAAATTGGTCAACGACCAAGTGGCAAGCATCCCGCACAAGCAAGGAAGCAAACATGGAAAAATTTTCAAAAAAAGTAGGACATAACAAGTGTCATGAGCGCAAGAACAAGCATGGAAAGGCCCCTCGAAGAAGGAAGGAAACATAGACGGCCAATATGCAATAAGCCGAAGAATCAAAGGAGCACAAGAAGACACGTCATCAATCCGCGGGAGGGGAATCTTCTTCTTTTGACGTGCCTGAGCCTATATAAAGGGCTCTAGGGATCATTTCAAACCACAATCAAAATTTTCTCTTCTCCCTATTCCAAGAGTCTAGATAGAAAAAGGCTCCAGGTATCATTGGGGAGGAACGAAATAAAGAAAATTTTTGTTCTCCTCATAATTTTTTTTAAATTTCTTTTGAGGTATCTGCAAGCGTGAACGTGCTCTTCTTTCTTCCCTAGAGGCGTACTGACGGGGAAGACGTGGCTCTGTATTGGGTCGTTGTATCTCTAGAAGATCTATGCCAGCAGACCCGTGCATGGGGAGCATAAACTTTCCTGGGACAACGCATCTGCATGCTTCGATCCACAGGCCATCTTCTCTCTCTTTCTTCATTTTATTATTATATTGTCAAGTTAATTATTTGCTAATTTATTCTTCTTATTTACTGTTTTTGAATATTAGAAATATTTAATTTATCAATTATATTTGTGCATCTAGGCTAACAATCCAGAAAAGTTTATGTACTATTAGCACTAGATTTTAAATTGCTACATTTATTATATATTTTGCTGCACAATTGTAAATTGTTATATTTTAGCTGCTACACATTCATGCTAGCTTTACTTTAGTATTTAATTTTTCAAGCAAAATATTAGATTGCCTAACCTGCAAAAGGTTTATTAATACCTCCATTTGAACTCCTCACGGAGTAATTTCCATATTCCATTCAAACGGAAATTCGGAAATTGGTTAATTCATAGGAGCTAGCTTAATATTGCACTTAGAATAAAATTGAACGATATCTAGTTAAATTATCCATTGAATAACGGTGTCTAAGAAAAGCTTATCAAAAAGGCATACGTGCTTAAGAAAGGCTGGTACTTAAGTGAGCCAAATGCTCCACTACCGATCTGGAGCTGATCTGGCTGTTATTCTTTGGATTTTTCAACTAGACATCTAAAGTTCAAATTAGATATCAGTGCAATAATTTGCCATAAATCTTCTCATTTCCACAAGTGTCAAAACTGTGTTAAGCTATAAATTAATAGCTTCCCACACATATGAAAATCTTAGTGCTAAACCTGAAAAGTTTGATGGTCAAAACTTTAGAAGATGGCAGAATCAAATGCGGTTCTGGCTCACCACCCTAGGCTTGATCTCTGCCATTGGTGGGTCTAACCCATCTGCTTCACGACCTCCTACTTGCAACAACTAGAGCTGATCAAAACCCGGGCCGGGCTCGGGCCGGGCTCTACAGCAGAAATTAGGCCCGATAGCTATGCCCAGGCCCGACCCGGCCCGACTGTCGGGCTTAAATTTTTATCCAGGCCCGACCCGATTTTATAAATCTGGTTCTAGGCCTGTCTAGCCCGGCCCGACCCGATAGGCCCGACCCGACAGGCCCGATTTTTTCTTTGTTTGGAATCTAGAAATGGGCCAGAATAGCCCGACCAGGTCCGGCCTGATTTTTTTGATCGAGCCGCTTTTCTTGCCCAGGCCCGACCCATGGACCTTTTTTTAATGCCCAAGCCCAAAAAATTTCGGGCCGGGCTGGGCGGGCCAGAAGGCCCGTGATCAGCTCTAGCAACAACCCAAACCCTACTCCTTCCTCTTCTCAAACTGATGCCGCCTCCTCCACTAGGACTCCAGAAGAAACCAACTACCACTGTCTTCATAGAATCCTAGGAGCCCTTTCTGATAGGCTTTATGATATTTATTATATAGCTAAGAGTGCCAAGGATCTCTGGGATACCCTAGAAAATAAATATGGACTTGATGATGCCGGGGTAAAGAGATTTAAAGCTTCTGACTTTAGCAAGTTTAAATTTGTTGATTCCAAACCTATAAATGATCAAATCTATGAATATGAAACCTTGATTCTTCAGCTCCAGGCAAATGGAACCCACTTAGATGAGTCTTTCCAAGTTGCCTGTATTATAGACAAATTTTCCTCTACCTAGTCAGACTTTGAGCCACACCCAAGGTGATCTGTCTCTAACGCAAGTCCTAAATTCTATTAGGATTGAAGAACAGCATCGCCTTAGAGAAAAATCCCACTCCTCCAATCCTTTGCCCAAAGTCAACAATGTTGAATCCAAGCCCAAATCCAAAAATCAGAATTGTTCTTTCCGTCCCAACTACAACAAGTCCTTCAAGAAGAAATCATTCAACCATAGGAACTCCTTTCAGCCCAACAACAGAAGACCCAACTTCTCTCAGAACCAGAAGAAAGAGAAAGAAGGAAAATCTGTTCGTTAATGTTCTGTCTATGGTCGGACCAACCATATGGCCAACCAATGCTTCTACAAGATCACTACTCGTCAACCTAGAAGGGTCCTGCTACTTCTGGTGCCCAGGCCAACATGGTGACCTGTGGGGCTGACTCCTCTGAGACTGCTATCAGGTTTGTTTCCTTCATACCTGAAGGTAACATGACACAATTAGCACTTGACTGGTGGAATGATACTAAAGCTAGTATACATGTTTGTTCTGATCGCTCCTGGTTTTCATCTTATCAAATCTCATGTAGAGGAACTGTGATCATGGGTAATAATGCTGTGGCGTGCGTGCTTGGAGTGAGACGAGTGGATCTGACACTTACCTCTAGAAAGATCCTCACTCTGCAAGGCGTGCACCACGTTCCAGACATCCGTAGAAATCTAGTTAGTGGATCCTTGCTTGTCCAGCAAGGATACCGAATTGTTTTTGAATCAAATAAAGTTATAGTAACCCATGGTGTCTCTTTCATCAAAAAAGATTTTCTTTGTGATGGGTTGTTTAAGCTCAATGTAATTATTCCATCTATGAATGAAAATTCTATTGTTCTTCATATTGACTCTCCTGTTGTCTGGCATGATAGGCTGGGACATGTAAAATATAGTTCAATTAAAAGATTAATGCACTTGAATTTAATCCCAAAATCAGAACTTAAGAATAATGACAAATGTGAGATATGTGTATAGGCCAAATTACCTAAAAGACCTTTTCACTCTGTAAGTAGAGATTCTGATCTCCTTGAACTCATACATAGTGATGTATGTAACTCAGGAAGAACCTCACGGGGTGGAAACAAATATTTTGTAACTTTCATAGATGACCTTTCTAGATACTGTCACCTCTATCTTATCAAAGCTAAAAATGAGGTCTTAAATAAATTCAAACTCTATAAACCAGAGGCTGAAAACCAACTAGATAAAAAGATTAAAATCTTAAGGTCTGATAGAGGAGGTGAATATACCTCATTTAAGCTGACCCAGTTCTGTGAAGAACATGGGATAATTCATGAAGTGACAGCTCCTTATTCACCCCAATCTAATGGAGTAGCTGAGAGAAAGAATAGAACCTTAATAGATATGGTTAACTCTATGTTAATTAGTTCAGGTGCACCAGAAAATCTTTGGGGGGAAGCACTAGTAATTGCATCTTATATCTTGAATAGAATTCCATTCAAATATAATGATAAAACTCCATATGAAATCTGAAAACATAGAAAATCTAACTTAAAAAGTTTCACTACTCTGATTGTCATCCTGTATCTACTCCCTATAATCCATCTCTTCATCTAAAGAAGAACTTAGGTGATCCAGTCAATCAAAGCTTGTATGCCCAGATCATTGGTTCTTTAGAATTTTTTGCAAATTATACCAGACCTGATATTGCATACTCTGTGAACCGACTGAGTAGATATATTCACAATCCTAATAATGATCATTGGACTACTTTAGAAAGAATTCTCAGATACCTTAAGGGTTCCATATCTCTGGAATTACACTATTGTGGTTATCCTACTGTTCTGGAAGGTTATAATAATGCCAACTGGATCAGTGATACAGTTGACACTAAATCCACCACTGGTTTTGTCTATCTTTTAGGAGGTGCAGCTGTATCATGCAAGTCTACCAAACAAACTGTAGTGGCTAGGAGCACCATGGAATCTGAAATGATTGCCCTAGATACCACTAGCATTGAGGCCGAGTGGCTTAGAGATCTACTGATAGATTTACCTCTTGTGACTTCACCATTGTCTTCTATATCTATTCATTGTGACTGTAGATCTACTATAGATAAATGCAATCAAGAAAATGCAAATGTGAAAATTAATAGGCACTTGAAAATGCGCCATAAATCATTGAGATACAAATTAAAGAATAACTTGATTGCACTAAATTTTGTAAGATCCGAAAGGAATCTAGCTGATCAGCTTACCAAAGGATTGTCTAGAACAGTGGTTTTAGAGTTGTCGAGGGGGATGGGGCCAAGCCCATAAGTAAAGTCACCACGGTGGTAACCCAACTTGAAAAGGTTTAATGGGTAGAAACAAGCTAAATAGGTAACTAATGAGGAGCACTATTTGTTTTTCCCATCCCTAGGGCAACAATGCTCATAAAAAGTAAGGGTTAGGTTGAGTTTTTACTCTTAATGAATCCGAAACCCACGAGGCAGGGTACCTACTTGCTCGTACCCTTTTTAGGATTCACCTATATGCGTGTAGTCATGAGGCCGCGACTGTGGAAAGTGGGTTGTTCCCTAATAACACACATGAAGAGATACCTGCGCATGGCCGTAAAGCGCAAACCCGCTTCAAGCATGTTCACGCTATATTATGTGTGCTGTTGATGAAATTTGAGCCATGGACCAAGGTTCAAGGTATAGTCCACCTTGGCTCCACAGAAATAATCAATTGTCACTAAATGAAGATTCAAACCGAAAGGTATCTACACCTATTACATAATATAAGATACTCAGCATTTTATTTTAATTTTTTTAATTTTATTTTGATTTTAATTTTTTTAAATATTTAATTTATGTGGGGGATTGTTGAATTAAATCAAATATTTTAAAAATTTGAAAACCAAATTGGTTAACGGCCAAGTGGCAAGCATCTGCGCACAAGCAAGGGAGCAAACATGAAAAAATTTCCAAAGAAAATAAGCCATGACAAGTGTCATGTATCCAGCGCAAGAGCAAGCATGGAAAGGCCCCTCGAAAAAGGAAGGAAACATGGATGGCCAAGATGCAATAAGCCGAAGAATCAAAGGAGCATAAGAAGACACATCATCAATCCGCGGGAGGGGAATCTTCTTCTTTTGACGTGCCTGAGCCTATATAAAGGGCTCTAGGGATCATTTCAAACCACAATCAAAATTTTTTCTTCTTCCTATTCCAAGAGTCTAGATAAAAAGGGCTCCAGGGATCATTGGGGAAGAAAGAAATAAAAAAAAATTTTGTTCTCCTCATAATTTTTCTAAGTTTCTTTTGAGGTATCTGCGAACATGAACGTGCTCTTCTTTCTTTCCTAGAGGCGCACTGACGGGGAAGACGTGGTTCTGTATTGGATCGTCGTATCTCTAGGAGATCTGTGCCAGCAGACCCGTGCGTGGGGGGCATAAATTTTCCTAGGACAACGCATCTACATGCTTCGATCTACAGACCATCTTCTCTCTCTTTCTTCATTTTATTATTATATTGTCAAGTTAATTATTTGCTAATTTATTCTTCTTATTTACTGTTTTTGAATATTACAAATATTTAATTTATCAATTATATTTGTGCATCTAGGCTAACAAAAACTGGACCTTTAACATAGAAAGTACCAGCAAGACAAAAAAAAAAAGAAGACTTTGATATGGCAAAAGAAGCACTTCAGAATCAAGTCTAATGACATAAGCATTAGAAACCCTTTATTGAAGACTAAATCCAGCAAAACCGAATTAATGCTCTCAACAGAGTACTTAGTTTGTCAAAAATCTAACAAAACTGAGCTTATTGAATGACCCAAATAACATGACCATCGAAGATTTTTTTATGGCGACTAGAGCCCATGTCCAGAGCCAAATTTTTTTACCAAACTTCCAATGGAAAAACTTGACCTCTAACATGAAACTAGTAATCAAACACAAGCGGAAGAACTTGATAGAGCAAAAGTAGCAAAGAACAACTGCAACAGGTGTCCGTGACCATCAAAATCCCCATGTCGAAGACTGGACCCCAACCGGAAAAAATCGATGCTTAAAAAATAAAAAACAGATTCCTCTGAAAAATTAACAATCTAAACTTGATCAACAACTCAAACAACATCCCAATCAGCGATATCCCATCATAGATCCAAATCAATATCCAAAAAAAAATTAACAACTTCCCAAGGAGTTTAGGAACAAAACCACCTTCCAAGAAAGACCCGTGTAGAAGTTCGAGTCCAACAAACTATTCAAGGAGGAAACTCATTATTACTGGAGAAACATCAAACACCGCACTCTTTTTTGTCGAAAAAGGAAGAGCTTTGGCTCACCTTGACCCTTGTCGCCTCCGCGGCGAAGCCCAGCGCGGCGGAGAGAAGCCCCAGAAAGCCCGCCGCCACGCAAACCACCACCGCTTTCCTCTCCATCGCCCTTTCCCTCTCTCCTTTAGCACCAGAAAACACTAGCTTTGCGGTGGTGGGAGAACTACTTGGGGAATGACTCGGAGGTTGAAAAATAGAGCCTTTCCTGGTTTTTATCCCACTACTCTGTATTTTAAATTTATGAAAAACAACTCTCTGAAAAAAGTTGATCAACAATTAATTATCTTATGGAGTATAAAAAGTTTGCATATAACCTTTTATAATATTATATTAAAAAATTTAGTCTTAATAATTATGTATTTGACTTAGCAAAGATAAAAAATAATTTTAGTTCCCACACATCTGCTGTTTTTTTTGACATGTTGAAAACCACAATATCTTATAAAATATAAATAGTTTGCGTAGGGCTTCTTCCAACAATTTTTTTTAAAAAAAAAAATCTTAATAATTACGTGCATATATTCATGAGAAAATTGACCTTCTCAGTAGGAAATATAAAAATAATTTTGATTCCTAAACATCTGCCTTTCTTTGAGATATTTGTGGTAGTAATAGACCTAATTGGTTAAACAAACCTTGGGGTTCACATGTGGCAGGTCTCGATTGGCTCAAAAGGTTGAACCTGGGAGTCCAAATCACGACAATAGCCATAAGTTGTCAAAGAATTAAGTGTACGAAGATAAATTTATGATTTGCTTGTGAATATTAAGAATTATTCGGTACGTATTCCAAGTAGCAACGTTATTGGACTAAAACCATACTTTCTAAGTTTCTTGCAGCCCCGGAAGTGGACAAGAAAGAAAAAGACGGGTCGGTCACTGGTCCTAGAGAAACAACTCAAAGCGCCCACGTTTGTTCCCGAAAATTACAGAATTAACCATTCGACGATCACGGACCGTGACTGTACTACCCTCCCGATCGCTGAACTGTCCCTGTCTTTTGTGTCACCGTTTTTAGGAAGCACCGGCAGCATTGTTACCCTATCAACTATTTGATCATGGGGCTGTCGGTGGATCTGGACAATGGACGTCTCTCCATGCAAAAAGAAAAAGAAAAGGTTAGCGCCGAAAGGTGTCATGCATGGTGCGACAGGCCGCTACTTATTTCCATCTTATACTTATCTCAAAGCAAAATGAGTTAAATTAGACAGAATAGATTTGATGAATTGGATCATATAAAACTATAGATTAAAAGAAGGTTCTCTTGCAGTCTGTTAGGGCGTCTGAGTATTTATCCCTAAGTTCCTTCTTTTTGGATGATTGTTTAGGTGATGGAGTTTACCTAGCACAAACGAATTAGGGCACATGGGTTGGCCAAAAATGACTAGCCACACTACGGCCCGGATATTAGGTATAAGCGTCTCGCACGCAGATGACGTTCTGCCTATCACATCGATAGGATTTCAGTGATCACTGGTGCCCCCTGCTAGGATGTTGCCAACCGTGGGGAGCTCAAGAGATGCAAACTCAGTCTCACGGTGTTGGGCGAGCCAAGTGGTAGCTCCTGACCAGTCACACGCTGGCGCTGTGGCAAATTCGGATTGGTCGATCCTTCTAGTGAATTGTTGTCGGCCTGGAGAGTCTTTCCGGAAGGACGGCCTTGATGGAGATTGCCGAGGAAGATACATGGTGCCTTTTTGTTGGAGAAATAGAGATTTTTTATATCCCACATTTATAAGCAGCATGACCGTGCTATCCTTCTCGAAGCGGTGTAATCATGAGCAAGACGTCAGTAGGTTAAATAGTCACCTGAAGTTTGGCGACGATTCGAATGGATTGTTCTGAGATGAATGCCTGAGGGACACGTGGCCTTGGTTTAGCGAAGTGTCGCATCAAAAAGGGTTGCTTAAACCCTCGATAAATAGGGAAGGCGGCAGCCTTGGTCCATTCATCTCATTCCCTCATTCTCCAAAGCCTAGAAAGAGAGGAAGTGTGAAGGTGTAGGGTGTTACTTCCGTGCTTCCATTGCAAGGTTTTCCTTCCTTGTCCCCCCCCCCCCCCCCCCCCTCCATCTTCTTTCTCATTGTCTTCTTATGTCTTTTTTCTTGTAGATTGTCCATGGATCCATCCGCTGGAGGTCTGTCTTCCGACGACGAAGTGGTAGGTTAGAGTTCTCTTGACTAGGTACTGCGACTCAAGGGGAATTCTCCTCGAGATATTCTCCAGTCCAGATACTAAGATGAGCTTTTTGGGGAAGTCCAACCTCGATCGAATTTGGATGGCATTTTCCATCCCTCAGGACTGTCTTTGAACACCCCGGCCCTTTGGACCGGGTGATTTCACCCGAGGAGAACTGAATAGCCCTATACGAGGAGTCCCTGAAGGCAGGGTTAAGGCTCCCGATCTCGTCGATTATCACCGACCTACTGGCCCAATACCAGCTTGTTCCTGCACAGCTCATCCCCAATGCATGGAGGATGATTGTGGGTTTTTTTTGTTTTGTCCAGCTTCAGGAGATCATCCCTACACCAGGGATGTTCCGAGCTTTCTTTCAAGTGAAGGCCCATCTTCGGAATAAGGGATAATGGTGGCTTTCTTGTAGAAAGGAAGGGTTACAATGTCCTTCCTCTGGGCCCTTCATCCATTCACAAGTGGAAGGGTCAGTATTTCTTTATCCTTGGCGACTTCCTAGGATTTTCCAACCCTGTGGAGGACACCCGGGAAGCAGGCTTTGAGCCTCTTCCCATTTTTGTCAGATGAGAAAAAGGAGTCTGTTGATCTACTTTGTCTGGTGAAGGCTCCATCTTTGGTCGAGCTACTTCGGAAGTCACCCTTGGTTGATGCCGGCTTGAGCCTTGCCTCTTTTGTCGGTATATTTCCTCATCTCATTTTGTTCTGGCCTTGCTTTGCTGACTAACTTAATTCTCTTCTAGGCTTACATCCATGAAGTTTGAGGTAGAATAGCTCTTTCACTCCTCAAGGAAGAGGAAGTTTGGCGATGGCAGTTCTTCCTTGGGCAAGAGGAGGAGGGGCACACCCGCAGGCCCTTCCGCCACCAAGGCCGGGCTCCCAACAACGTCGAGTCCCCCTATCAAGAGGAGCCAATCGAGGAGGATTACCGAAAGTGGAGGTGCTCAATGCCCTTTCCATCTCCATACAATCTCCTACTCTAGCAGCCGCTCCAATTTTTGTGATGGCCACTGTGACCATTCTTGTTTCGCCGACTGCACCCTATGCATTTGGTCCTTCTTCATCCCCAACTGAGGGACCCCACTTTCCACTGGTCCCTTCAACATTGTGCTGCAGGCTGAGGTGTCCAAGCTAGTCTTCAACCTTTCCCGGAGGTATGCATACATCAACGCCTTTTCTCTGACCGGCTCCACGGAGCATAGAGTCAGGGATCTTTATACCGAACTTGTCTGTGAGGGCCTCCGACTTGGTGCTACGCTAGGGCGATTCCTACGTTATGTGGGAGATGGTCTAGGGGTTCATGCTCCCTGGAGTTGAGGAGAAGTTGCGATAGAGACTGCTAGAGAGCATGCTCACCTCGTCCTGCCACACCGCCATCAAGGTAATCCAATTAGTTCTTCTTTCTTCTCTCTCTTCTCTCTCCTTTTTTTTTGTTTGAATGATTGACCTTCCTTTTGTTTCCACAGAGGGTGTACGCCGCTTGCATACTAATTGAGATCATCCGCTCCTATCAACGGAGGCTGAACGTCTCCAATTGCCGCCTTCGAGAGACCAAGCACATCAAGGCCCGTGCTAAGGAGGAGCGGGCGGAGGCAGAGAGAAGAAGGGCGGAAGCTAAGATGCAGGCTCGTTTTCTTAGCTCTCAAGTTGAGAACTCCCAGATTGAGTTGGGGCAAATGGAAGTTCGGTTTTAGGAGACGCAATGATCCATCGGCGAGGAAAGGACCTACACGAGGTGAGAGGCCGATGCGGAGATTGCCCGCCTGAAGGATGTGGTTGTTGTAGCCGAGCTCTAAGCCTTCCAAGTTGAGGAGAGTTTACTTGGACGGAGGGCAAAGCCACCCAGTCTGAGGAGAGGGCCGACCTCGTAGCCAAAGAGGTCATCCGAGCAAAGGAGGAGGTGCTCCATGCTAAGGAGAAGGCCCAACGGGCTATTACGAACTACAAGGCTTCTGAAGAGTTTTGCAATGAGATGCTGGAACCCGCCCAAGACTCCTTCAAGAAGGGCTTCACCATCTGTTAAGGAAGGGTCTATAAGGTGGCTTCTAAGCTCAACCTCAGCTCGGTAACCTTCTTGAGTGAGTATTCAAATAAGGAGGCCTTCTTCGGTCATTGGGTAGAGAGGCTGAGGAAGGGGGAGATGAAGAGAGAGAAGAAGAGGAAGCGTAGAGAAAGGATGAGTCATGGTTTCTTGTCGGCTCATATGTGAGGCGTTAACTTGTATCTTTTTTCTACTGTTTTTGTAATATCCTCTTCTTTTGTCAAAAAGTATATTTGTCTTCTACTTATTTGTCTATTTGGCCAAACTGATTAGCTTTTCATTTGAGGGGCTGCTTGGTCTAGGGAAGGGCTATTTGGTAACTTCGCTATTTTCCTAAAAAGGGTTGCCGAGGCGGGCGCCACGGCAACATAATGGCACCTGACTGGATCTATTCGTTCTCTCAAAAAGCTGTGTGTTTTGTCATATGGAACCATGCCCGAACTCTGAAGCGTATTTCTTAAATGGGGCTCGTGCTTCGATAGAGTGACGACCCAGAATGTTGTTGAGGTGGTACTGGTCTCCTAGGGAATCCTAGAATTAAAGGTGGCCCGGCTATGAATCAAGCATGTGTCCTCCGACTTGAGCTTGGGCGCTTCAATTCTAACCATGGATCTCTCCTATAAATAGGATGGGAACCCTCTTTTAACTCTTTACTGTAGCAAGTATCTTGCTATCAACCTTCGCCGAGCTATGGAGAGGCCACAGTGCAGCTCATGGAGGTCTTCCACTAGGGGACGGTCATTAGGCTAGTGAAGATGGAGGCAAAGCCGAGAGTGGGAGCGACCTAGGATAGAGAGGTCATCTCAAGTTTGTTGGGTCAGCAGTGAGATCAAGAAACATGTCCTTGCATGCCATCGAGGACGAGGACAAGGCTGCTCCTTCCTTAGGGCACAGGGCTTCTACTATAGCGAGATGTGAAGAGGTTAGTCTTTGCCAAGGAGATTCAGTTGAGGACCGTTGTGTGGTCCTTCAAGGAGGTTGTAGCGGGAAGCGGCTATCGGACTCCTTCGGGATGTTGTAGTCGGCGAAAATTTGGCTACCATCGGATCACCCTTGCTTCTACATGCATTACCTAATTTTTCTTTCTTGTGTAAACACATACCCAGTTGGTTTGTCAGTTTTGCTGTAATCAAAGCAATGAATAAAGATTTTCTCTCTCGATTTGTCCTCCTTTACTACTTCTGTTCCTTCTTATTCTCATCATGCTTCTGTGCATAGCGGTTGTGCTCACTGTTGGGTGGCTCCCATCCATTTTGGTGTGCTGCCCTTGTCAATGAGGGCGTTAAGCTAGCTAGAAGAAAAACTGCCCATAGGGCCAGCACCGCAGTTCCAACAACTTATGGGACTTTCTATGGGGATTGATAGCTTCGCTTTGGTTGCCTCAGCTGGGAGAGGTCGGTTGGCGCGTCGACACTTTGGCACAAAGGTTGAACCTCCGCTTGAGCTATTTCAACCTGAGTTGGCTTGCCAAGCCTTCGGTACAGGGGTCAGATCTCTACTTGGGTCGTTTCGACCTAAAGAGATTGGTTGGCTTGCCAAGCCTTCGACATGGAAGATGGACCTCTACTTGGGCCGTTTCAACCTAAAGAGGTCGATTGGCTCACAAGTGAGTAGTCAACATACAGAACTTTCTTTGGGAGGGGTGGAGTAGACAATCTTATTTGATAATTTCAACTTACAAGATTGCTCCATTAGTCTCTACTGATGGTACATCCGGAGGTTGGCAGAGTTCTACGTCCGGGGGATAGTCGTCCCATTCAGATGTTCGAGGCGACAAGCTCTAGTTCGCACAACTCCAGATACTCTATATGGTCCTTCCTTGTTAGGTGAGAGTTTGCCTCGCTCGGTCGGTTGAGAAACTTCAGCCCTTCTTAATACCAAGTCTTTGAGCTGAAAGAGTTTAATCTTTACCCAAGAATTATAATATTGGGCTATCCGATGCTGGTAGGCAGTCATGCAAATTCAAGCTCGCTCCCTAGTTTACTCCAGTAGGTCAAGGCTGGCTCGTAGGTGTTCAGAGTTCCTTCGCTCATCCAAGAAGTCCAACCAGTGTGAGGGTAATTCAATCTCCACCAGGGTCACCATCTCGACCCCGTATGTAAAAGCAAAAGGCGTCTCACCTGTAGAGGTTTGAGTTGTGGTTCAGTAGGCCTAGAGGATACTACAGAGCTCATCTACCAAGAGCCCTCTCACCCTATCTAACTGCATCTTCAGCCCCTATAAGATTCTTCAATTGGTCACTTCTGCCTCTCCATTTGATTGGGTATGTCCAACCAAAGTGAGACGATGCCTAATTTACAGGTCGAAGTGGGCATTGTCAAATTTCTTCCCGTTGTCAGTGATGTACCTCTCAAACTTTCAAGCAGGGCTTCTCAATTGATAAAGAGCTTCTTCATCCCTCCGTAATTTCTTGGCGGGGGTTGTCAAGTCATCACAGGCCCGCTTATTATTCTTCTTTATGCCGGGTTTGCTCCTATCTAACTCTCATCGTGCTGTCATGGCCTCCTCGGTGTTGATTTACTTTTCCACCCTTGTCAATAACTTGGTATAGTCTCTTAAGAATTTTTTTCTACGGAGAAAAGGAATCGAGAAGTATTCAGTCTGCTCCTCATGGCAAATATCGCAACTGAATGATTCAGGTCACGTACTTTTAGAATGGCGGCATTAAAGTAGCTGGCGTAGTTCCATAAAGACCCCATTATTTGATGGCGAAGAGGGTGTCCAAACTCCTTCTCAGTCTCTTGTTGCTCATGAAATGGTGATGCGATCCGATAGAATTCGATCCGTATCTCAAGATTCTTGACTCTTCTTAATTTCTGAGAGGATGGTTTCGACCTTCTTATGGGCACGATTCTTAAAGATCCGTCTGTCAGATCGATCTTAATTCTGAATATGTTGTAGGCTTCCGCGTTAGCTTTCCAACGGTAGGTCGTGGGTCTAGAGAAGATGTCGGGATCTTGAGATATCAGCCTCCAACTGATGACTGCGCAAGGGAGGATAGGCTGATAATCCGACGGGATGGAGTTGTTTGTAGAGGCTGGTAGGGATCAAGGAGGAGAGAAAGAAGTGGGAGAAGGTGGCTGGCCTCTCGGGATAGAGGTGGTGCAGCCGGACGAAGGAGGGGGCGGCGGCCTTGGACGGCGGCCTAGGAAGAGGAGGAAGGCGTCGCAAGACGAAAGGAGAGAAGGGAAGAGAGCTAGGGCAAAAGCCTTTCAATTAATTCTTCCATGCTGAAATAGGTGCTTACCACATCTATTTATAGGTGGCTACCTGACCCCTTAACTTGACTTGATCTAATTGAATTCAATCAACAACTAAACCCAAAGCGACTCTAATAAAGGCCAAGTCGGCTAGCCCGAGCAAGGCTATGCTGAAATAAAATTAACATCAAGGACTCAAAAGTAAAAATAACCAAATGATTCAGTCCGAGGCGGTCTAGTGGATCCAACCGCATCACTCCACCATGCTTCCCTTAACTTTGTCCTCAAGGTCGGAAGTCAGGAAAACGATCAAGTATCTCAGTCTCAAACTCCCATGTGGCCTGGTCTGGTGCTCTCCCCAGCCACTCCACTAGTATCTGGGTTTTCAGTCGTGCATCTACTCGTATTCTGTGCTTCGCCAACATTCGAACCAGCTCCACTACCTCATCCTCCGGTGGCTCATGTATGATCGGGCCAACAAATGTCTTGGGTCCAAGCCGGGCCCTCAGAAGCGACATGTGGAATACCGGGTGAACTCTCGATGTAGTCGGCAAGTCCAAGCGATACGCCACGGGTCCAATGCGCTCCAAGATCTGAAAGGGCCCGTAGAAGCGATGAGAGAGCTTCTGGTTCGCCATAGGCCGTAGTGTCAACTGTCTATAAGTTGCGCCTTGACGTATACCCAGTCGCCCACCTCGTCTACTGGATCTCTGTGCTTCCGATCATGCAGCTGCTTCATCATATTCTGTGCAGTCGTTATATGGAACTTTAACCACCGTAAGGTAGCGTCGCGGTCTAAGAGCTCAAAATCTGCCTCTGTCCAGTCTGCATGTGACAATGGATCATAGACTCACAGCGTCAGTGGTACTCGTCCATACACCGCCTCAAAGGGTGTCATCCTTATGGCTGAGTGGAAAGCGGTGTTGTACGAATACTCGGCCCAAGGTAAATAAGAAAGCCACTCTCGGGGCCGATCACTAATCATACAGTGCAAGTACTGCTCGATGCAGCGGTTTACCACCTCCGTCTGCCCATCGGTCTGAGGGTGGTAAGCCGAGCTCATGGCAAGCTTCGTCCCTTGCTATTTGAAGTAAGCCTGCCAGAATGCGCTAACAAAAATGCAGTCACGATCAGAAACAATAGTCCGAGGCATACCATGTAATCGAGCAGCATCTCGTATGTGACCTCTGCCACCCGTCGAGCAGAAAACGGATGTGCGAGCGCTGAAAAGTGGGCATACTTGTTGAGGCAGTCCACAACGACCATGATCATTGAGTACCCTCGAACTAATGGCAGCCCCTCAATGAAGTCCATCGACACATCCTCCCAAACCTGATCAGGAATCGGTAAAGGCTGAAGTAGACCCGCAGGTCGCAGTGAATCCGCCTTCGCCCTTTGGCACACATCGCATTGTTGTACATAAGCTTTGACTACTGCCTTCATGCCTACCCACGTACAGCTCTGGCTTAACCTCTTGTAGGTCCTGAAAAATCCCTCGTGTCCAGCAAAAGGAGTATCATGGAAGTGCTAGATCAATACCTGCCGCAAGGCTAAATCGGTGGGCACGCGGATCAACTCGTGGTCCAGAATCAACCCATCTCGGTCCTCCATCTCGGGGTGACTGCTCGGATCTTCTGCCAACTCCCTCTGGATCTGTACTAGGTCCGGATCCCCGCATGTGGCGGTCCTCAAGTCTGAAATACAAGGAAAAACCGGCATAGTCAAAGCCGCCAACTCGCCGGACTCGGGTTGGCGCGATAGTGCATCCGCCACTAGATTTTCTGCACCCTTTTTGTACACCATCTCATAGTCGTAGCCGAGAAGCTTCGACACCCACCTCTGCTGGGCTGGAGTATGTATGCGCTGCTCAAGAAAAAATGGGAGGCTCTGCTGATCAGTCTGAACGATGAATCGGCGGCCGATAAGGTACGGCCTCCACTTTGTGACTGCATGGATGACCGCCATCATCTTCCTCTCATATGTGGACAGCGAGCGGATCCTAGGGGACAACGCCTTGCTCATGAAGGCAATTGGCCGTCCCTCCTGCATCAAAACAGCACCAATGCCGGCACCGGAAGCATCGCACTCGACTACAAACGGTTTGGCGAAATCGGGTTGCGCCAAAACCGGGGCTGTCGTCATGGCTTCCTTGAGCTTCTCGAATGCTTCCGTCGCTGCCTCGGTCCATCTAAACTCGCCCTTTTGCAGCAGCAGGGTCAGCGGCGCGGCGATCTTTCCATATCCCTCCACAAACCGATGGTAATAACCGGTTAGGCCCAAAAATCCTCGCAGCTCCTTTTGGTTCTTGGGCAGCGGCCACTTAATCATGCAATGTATCTTTGCTTGGTCCGTCTCCACACCTGCAGCAGAGATGACAAGGCCTAGGTACTCTACCTTCGGCTCGGCCCACAGGCACTAGGATCGCTTCACCTTCAGTTGATTTTTGTGCAGAATTTTCAGCACTTCCTCCAAGTGCACTAGGTGCTCCTGCCATGAACGACTGTAAACCAGTATGTCATTGAAGAATATAAGGACATACTGTCGTAGTAATGGTCTGAATATGTCGTTCATGAGCCCCTAAAATGTTGCTGGCGCATTGGTGAGGCCGAACAGCATCACTCGAAACTCATAATGGCCATCGTGTGTCCGAAACGCCGTCTTGTGCACATCTCCGGGCCTGACGCGGATCTGGTGGTATCTAGCACAGAGATCAAGTTTGCTGAAGTAGGCCACACCAGCAAGCTCATCCAACAGCTCCTCTATGACTGAAATCGAGTACCGATCCTTAACGGTGATCGCGTTTAAGTGTCCGGTAGTCGACGCAGAATCGCCACGTCCCATCCTTCTTGTGTACCAGCAGCATCGGCGATGAATATGAGCTTCTACTGGGCTGAATGATGCCGCTCTCCAACATCTCTCGTACCATCTTCGAGATCTCCTCCTTCTGAACGTGCGGGTAGCAATAAGGCCTCACATTCGCCGGTTCAGCTCCCGGTACGATCTCTATGTGATGATCGTGCTCCCTCTCGGGTGGAAGACTATGAGGCTCCTCAAATAAATCGGCGAAACCCTATAAGAGAGCAGCCAAATCAGTAAGTATACCTGCCTCCGTCGTGGTCTCCGTCGACAGAGGTAAGAGCTGCATCAAGTAGCTGCGCGCACCGGGTCCGGGCAAGCAAACTAGGGGCTGAAGTGCGGCCCTTAGGCTAGGCCGAATGCCATCCAATCTAACTCGTCGTCCGCTCCGTCTGAAAGTCACCCACATCTCGGCGAAGTCGAATGTAATCGGGTCAAGACTCTGCAGCCACTGCGTACCAAAGACCAAATCAGCTCCTCGTAATGCCAACGGGTAGAGATCGAGCTTGAATTGGCTGCCCTGGATCGTCAAAGTGATGCCTCGGCATATGCCCTCCACCCTCAACATGGTTCCGTCACCCAATGCCACATCGAAGCCCAATGTTGGCTATGCTATGAGACCGATCTGTTTGACGAGCCTCTCGTCCAAGAAATTGTGGGTGCTGCCCGTATCTATGAGGATACGCACCACACGTCTTTTGATCATGCCGTCCACGTGTAGCGTTTTCGGTGTCGCCGATCCGGAGTAGGCATGTAATGAAATCTGAGGTGGCACGTCCTCTTCCTCGGCCTCTAAATCTTGGGGCTCGTCCTCAGCAACCTCATCACCATCTTCAGCCACGGCCTCATCCTCCAATCCGTCGATCAACATCACTGCTCCGACGGGCCACGCACATCGGTGTTCCGGTGTAAACTTCTCGTCGCAGCGAAAACATAGGCCTTTTGCTCGACGTTCCTCCACTTGTGCCGGCATCAAGGTCCTCCCAGGTGGACGCTCGACCCTCTTGACGTCACCTGACAAGCGAAGAGGGGTCCTCGGCCCTGTGTTGGCTGCTGCAGCCGTCGGCGCTCTCGGCTGGCCGATGGAGCCTCCTGCGGTTTGGCCGGCCCGGGGGTTGGTCCAACTGCCCCGTGCCTCTGCTCGAGTGGTCTTGATCTTCTCTTCCACCATCAGGGCCAAGGCAAAGGCATCCTCCAGCGATTGTGGCCGCAAAGTCCTCACCTAGGCTTGAATGTTGACACGAAGTCCTCCGAGGTATACGCTTTTTAGCGCGGAGTCGCTCCACCCCACCACTCGGTTGCTGATCCTCTCAAACTTCTCTTGAAAGGATCGAACAGTAGTTTTTTGGGTGACCCTTGATAGCATAGACTGGAAGTCGTCATACTCGGTAGGGTCGAAACGCCGACAAATTGCTGAAGAAAAGTCCTCCCAATCGTCGAAAGGTCGGGCTCGGTCGGCGATTTGAAGCCATCGCAGGGCGGTCTCTTCTAGGTGAAAAGATGAGATCAATACCTTTTGGTCCTCGGCGGTGCCATGGTAGTGAAAGAACCGCTCAGCTCGATACACCCAATCGAGAGGATCACCATCTTTAAACTTGAGAAATTTCAGCCTAAGAGTCAGTCCACGATTTCCTCCCTCTCGATCTCCATTACGGTCCCGATCTTGTTCATATCCTCGGCTTGGGTACTCCCCCACACGCTGGTTCCTCCTCTGAAAATTCTGGATGGGATCATCCTCCATATCTGACCTATCGTCGATGCCAATCGGGCTCAGCCCCCGAGCCCTAGCGCATGCGCCAATCGGTATGAGCTCGGGTCGGGGTCTAGGTCGATCTTCTCCTTGGTCCAGCCGTGTCTCCTCTGGCGGGTTGGGAAGGAGAAGTTTGCGAGGAGGGGGTCCCCTCCGTCCTGGTTGTCCACGGATAGGGGCCGGAGATTCCACCCGGGTCCTACGAGGAACTTCCCCCGGTGGAGTTTCTTGCCGCTGATTTAGCAACAGTTGCAACATCATCTCGATATGGCGTTGCGTGGTATCCATCTTCTCCATCAATTGCTGTTGGCTCTGCTGCATAGTTGTTTGATTCCCACGCAAGAACACTAAGAGACGGTCGGTGGAATCAAGATCGGGTCTCAGGTCCGCCGAGGCCGCGGGTGATCGCGAGCCTTCTTGATGTGGGTCGACGCCCTTTGAAGATGCCGCTTCTTGCTGCTTCGAGGTTGTAGAGCGGGTGTTCACCATCTTTCAAGGCCAAGGATTGAACTGCTCTGATACCAAATTGATGCGATCTGATAGAATTCGATCCGTATCTCAAGATTCTTGACTCTTCTTGATTTCTGGGAGGGTGGTTCCGACCTGCTTGCGGGCGCAATTCCTAAAGATCCGTCCGTCAGATCGATCTTAATTTTGGATATGTTGTAGGTCTCCACGTTAGCTTTCCAACGGTAGTCGTGGGTCTAGAGGAGATGTCGGGATCTCAAGATATCAGCCTTCGACTAACGACTGCGCAGGGGAGGATGGGCTGATAATCCGACGGGATGGAGTTGTTTGTAGAGGCTGGTAGGGATCAAGGAGGAGAGTAAGAAGAGGGAGAAGGTGGCTGGCCTCTCGGAACAGAGGTGGTGCAGCCGGACGAAGGAGGGGGCGGTGGCCTTGGACGGCGGCCTAGGGAGAGGAGGAAGGCGTCGCAAGACGAGAGGAGAGAAGGGAAGAAAGATAAGGCAAAAGCCTTTCAATTAATTCTTCCATGCTGAAATAGGTGCTCACCACATCTATTTATAGGTGGCTACCTGACCCCTTAACTTGACTTGATCTAATTGAATTCAAGAAACAACTAAACCTAAAGCGACTCTAATAAAGGCTAAGTCGGCTAGCCCGGCAAGGCTATGTTGAAATAAAATTAACATCAAGGACTCAAAAGTAAAAATAACCAAATGATTCAGTCCGAGACGGTCTAGTGGATCCAACCGCATCAAATGGGCAGCAAACTCCTGCCGAGCTGCTCGAACAAGTGGACCAAGCCCGACTGTATCCCGGTGTACCACAATGAGCTGTCTTTCAAAGAATAGCCAAGAAGGATCTGCACAGCACCGCATCGGTGGCTCCCTAGAGTATCATGAGAGCTTTGAAGTTCTCGAAATGGTCTAGAGGGTCCGAGGTGCCATTATACGTCTCCAACCATATGGCATCTTGAAATGGGGAGGAACAAGCTCCCCCATTATCTTTGTTGAGAATGGGGGTTTGGTAGTGAACTCCATGTCTCAGCCTTGACTGGCTTGAAGCTGCCTCAATTCTTCGAGGCGCCGGCACATCTCCTCAAGCTTGTGGTCGAAGCTAACTTCCCTCCTAGAAGCCTTGTCTGGTCAGTGGGAGGAAGAATGGCTTGACGCTGACTCCTCCCAGGAGGGGGAGTTAGCAAATCAGGATTGGCCTTCCTTCACTTGACTCCACAGCTGAGTGTGGTGGTTATGCAGAGCCTTGCCAAAGCTATAATGGCAGGGGGCTGGCCGAACGATGCCTGCCCCCCACTCTGAGGTAGGGAGTGACGACCGCCATGCTCCATGTCTTCACAATGACTTAGACGCTCCAGATCTTCATGACAGCCTTGTTCACATGCCTCTTATTGCTGCTGCTGAGGGGCCGCTGACTGCTGCATGTGTTGGATCACAGTGGTTAGTTCTAGACCTATTGAAGAAGCACTTGAAATTGTTCAGGGGTCACCCTTGGGACTGTCTGTAGTTCTGGCGGGGGCGAAGCCCTTCACGAGCTTTGTAAAGAGCCACCATACTCCTCTAGTGCATTCAACTGAGGATTGGAAGGTGTTGGCTGCACTCTTCGAGACTTCATGATGGTATGGAGACAGAACCTTCTAGGGCGGGCTTCCAAGACCCTCTAGTGTCAATCTGTTACTGGAAAGAATCGGTCCGTCCTAGGCATCGTATGAGACACGGTGACATTGGAGAACTCAGCGATTTGCTTTTTTGAGATGAGGACTCATAGCGGGTTGCTACTATAGGGATCCTGGTTGGATGGCCACGCTCCTACCTGAAAAAGCGCAAACGAAGAAATCCTCTTGCTAGAGTGCGTCCGGCGGAGGACCCTTCGATGCTTAAATCAGAATTATGCTCAGAGAATAGAAGAAGATTCTCTTGCAGTTTGTTAGGGCGTCGGAGCACTTACCCCTAGGTTCCCCCATTTTGGATGATTGTATAAGTAAAGGAGTTTACCTACCACCGCAGAATTAGGACACGTGGGTTGACTAAGAATGACTAGCCATAGTACGACCAAGATATCAAGCACAAGCATTTCCCTGTCACATCAACAGAATTTGGTGATCACCGAAGTTTCCGACTAGCATGCTGCCAATGTGGGGAACTCTCGAAATGCGAACCCGGTCGCACGGTGTTGGGTCTGCCAGGTGGCAGCTCCTGACCAGCCGCGCACCGGCGCCATAGCGAATTGTAATTGGTTGGTCCTTCTAGTGAGCTGTGGTCAGCCTGGATGCACATCACACTGATATAATGATTTTATATGATGGAGATAATGCCTATTATTTGGCACTTTTATAGCTCATTAAAGGTGACAATCCTTTATTGAACCCACTAATTTGGCACGAGCTGGGCACAAGGTTAATGGGTTCTAGTTGCACATATTTTAATTTGGATTTTTGATTGTGGAAGCTATTGGTTTCATCCAGATTAGGCTACTTAACAATCATAATGGTTTGGTAAAATTACAACTTGAGCACTAGACTGATTGGTTATCACCAATCCATTTAAATCTTTATGGGAATATTTAGGAGGTAGAATTATATTATAAAATATCACATATAGCAAGAGATTGACTAGGTATGATGCTGACTTTACATTAACTAATATATTAGACAAGCTAATATCAACTTAACATGTCAGATTGGGTACAAATAAACCACCCAAGTCAATCTAGTGAATTGATCGTGTCCTCTCAAACATTACCTATTCCAGCAGCTTATCCTAACGCTATATATAGCAACTTCACAACTTTCAATTCTGCAATAATTCTAATTAGATTTTTTTTTTCTTGGAGATTTATGAAGGAGGATCTTACATTGTTGGACACCGGTAAAGATTTCAAGGAACCTCTCCAAAATTCAAATTTATAGTGATTTATTGATCAAAGCACAACTTAACTTATCTAGGTTAAGATTATAATATATCAAATAAATCTTAAATAATTTATGAGGAAAGGATATTAGCATTTAATTTATACTAAAATCATTTAAAACTTATTCGATATCTAATATCTTTTGCAGTAGCGAGGTACACGTGCATGGTAATAATTTGAGTATGAAATGATAAATTTCTTTATAATACGAGCTGACACGATCCATTGCCATCCTAATCTCATCAAATTTGGTTCAAATAGTAATATTTTACTACAACTACTAATAATAGTCAATAATAAGATTACTATGGTTAGAAGGTATTCAATGGCAGGACAAGATGTCTACTGTTAGAAGGTCACTGACGGCACAACAATCAACATCAAAACTGGACCAAGCTGAGACCAATTTAAACAAAGGCCAGAGCGAAATTAGTTAGATTTTGGATCTAATGAAAGGAACCTGGCATCAGAAGCTATCCAAAAGCACAAAGCTTTACCACAAGAAACTAGGTATCAAAATGATCTGATGGCATAAACTTTACCACAAGAAAGTTCCCTCTGAAGCCAACTAGCCCGAGTCCAACTTTATTAGATCTGATGGCAAAAACTTATCATTAGAACAATTTGATAGCAAAAACTCACAATTAGGAAGGCCTTGTTTGACTGCAACTCGATTGAGGGTGATGCCTCTACCATCCAAATTGTTCTAATGGCAGGACAGGAGAAGAGGCATCCAACTCCGGCCAGAATTAGGAATCTGAGGCATCTAAGTCACGGCCTGCACCAATCTGACGGTATAATAATTGCTGTCTGAACCAATCCAATGATAGATTCTTGTTGTCAGAACGATTTTTCTTTTAGAATTGCCCTTAACGCGAGATTCCCTGTTCTGGTAGCTTCAAGACTTTGTTTTCAAAGTTTTGGTTGAGTTCTAAGGGAATGCACTTGTCCCTGTCACTGTAACAAGCCCTAGAGCCTACAATACCCCTATGTAAATCTTAGTTTTCATTACAAAATCAATGAAACTTGCTTTCTCTTGCATATGCATCCACTCATGGTTGCTCTAATATCCTTTACATGGTAAATTCTGTGCAATCTCTGGTAGATTCCGGAGCAAACTCTGGTAGATTCTAAAATAGTAATGTAGTTAGTTGGTAAAATTTTTGATCATGGTATGTCTAGAAGAAAAAAAGTTCATCATCTCGATTTCGGACTCTGTACCAGTACCACACTAGCATAATGGTAGTACGGTATGGTACAGATTTTTTTTGGCGTATCGAATATCGATACGCCATCCGTATCAGGTATTAGTACGGAATCGATACGATACGGTATGCCGCATACCATCCGGTTCGAGTCGGTAAGTTTAATAGGCTCTACTAACAACCATCGTTCTTAGTAGCAAGATAGAAAGCTGCTAGTTATCCTTAGCTGGCCTTTATTTCCTTAAATTCCTTATGTCTTTAGATTTTAAAGTTATATCTACTTTTCTACTTATAGGATTAGTTCAATTTCTTGCTTTTAGATAGCTTAATCTTTCATGATGTCACTGGCAAACTTATGCTCGACCTTCCATTCTGATACCATAAAGTTAAACAAGGTAATTTCTTCATGAAAACTTTTGGAAAAAAAATTACATGCTTTATCCCAACAACATAAAGTTGGCTTCACGTATCACCACTTGCCAATTATTTCTTTACAAAGATCTAGCCGAAATACATGTGCCAAATTTGCTTGATCCCTAAGAAACCAATTAAATCTGGCCTTAAAATTATATGAAACTAATTCTGAAGATTCCTAACATCAAAGAGCCTAACACTATCTAATCAAAAAAAGAAAAACAAGAGCCTCTGACTATCATAATCGCTTACAGGTTGCTTCTTGCTGCCTATTCTGGTGCAGATGTCAGAAATGATAACCCCGAACTCTTTTCAAACCATTCAACTAGTCATCTCACAAGACACAATCTTCATTAGATGATCCATAAAATAACGTATTACATTAATTCATAGGAACAGAAAGCAATTTGAATGCAAAAAGAGCAATATAGACATAAACAACTAAATTTTCATCAGACACATCACTGGATCCAATTATAACATGAATATAAAACTGGAGCTCTAACTTAATCAACAATCCACCAGAAATAATAATAAGAATAAGAATAATAAAAGATAGGATGTTCCAGCTCTCTGAATATGTGCTCCGAGCTCACCAATCAAAGCAGGGAACAGAAAAACAACCACACATGGAAATGGAGAATATATCTGACAAGGCCGTCGACTTCATGATGCATGTAAAGTCGTATGCTTCATCATCTATAGCCGCGTTCTAAGAAGTCAGCTATTAAAAGGCAAAGAAGATCGATGGGCATGATAGCCAGGTTTATCAATATGAAATTCCCGAGATTTTATGATAACAACGGTGACAGAAGTTGTACCAATCTTGGAAGAAAGGAATCTAACTTTAGTTTCGTCTTCTTATCTTTGTTATGGTTGAAAATAGAAAAAAAAAAAAAAAGTTGTATTTCTGCCTGCCAATTATTGTTGGAAATATAAACCCAATTTCATGGGTTATTTTTGATTTTCTGCTTGATAGCATTCTATGTAATTTTCTGATTTCTTAATGTACTTAATGATCTCTTTATTTAGGTTCCACTTTATATTAAAAAAAAGAAAAACCATCCCATGGGTTGTATGGCATAAAGGTGTGTCTTTTGAGTTCCTCTTTGAAAAAGAAGAAGAAGGTGGTGAGAGCTTGGTAGGAGAAACCCCTTGAGCAGATTTTTTGTGTCAAAAGAAAGAAGACTACAAGAAAAAAAGGTATTTTTCTAGTTGCTGATTTTCTGCATATTTGTAAGTTCTATTTTCAGTTTTTCATGGTTGAAATGAAGGGTTGTATGAAGTGGTTTTGAGCCTATCTTATGCCCCATTGTTCAGCTCTATTTTTCATTGTTATTTGATGCCATTTGCATATTATTGGCATCTATTTTGCTCCAACAAAATTGGTATCAGAGCTTGGTGTAGTGATTTGGTGGTTCCCTTATGCTGGGTTTGCATCTAGGGTTTGAAATTGGGGCTTTTTGAAGAGTATTCAGTTTGAGCTTGATATTGGTACAATCTTTAATTAAAATGGAGAGTAATATGCTTTCTATTCAACTTCCTAAATTAACTAAGGAAAACTATGATCGTTGGAGTATCCAAATCAAGGTTTTGTTGGAATCTCAAGATTTATAGGAGATAGTTGAAAGGGGTTTAAAGAACCTAGCTCACCACAAGAAGAAGAAAGACTCACCGAAGGTCAAAGAAATATTCTCAAAGAGTCAAAGAAGGGAGATAAAAAATGTGGAGTGATTGATTATACTCCTATTTGATTTTGATGAGCTCAAAGCATTTGAGTATATTTAATGTTGTACTAATGAATTCAATCTAGTGTTTCAGGCAAATATATGTAAATTTATCTTTAAAAACATTGAGCTTTGGTTCAAAGTCATTTGGCTAAGTGTTGAACTCAATTAAGCCAAAGTCTGAAGCTCGAGTCGACTCCGGAAGATTGCGAGTCGACTCTAAGTGTTTCAGAGGTTCTGGCACAAGCTCGAGTCGACTCCGATACACTACGAGTCGACTCCGACTGAGAACAGACAGAAGGATAGAAAGATGAATTTCAGACCCTGCACCGAGTCGACTCCGAAGATTTCGAGTCGACTCCGATGTCTGCCGAGTCGACTTTCGACGGTTCCGAGTCGACTCCAAGGAGTAACAGACAGAAAGACAGAGAAGTGTTTTCTAGACCCTGTTACCGAGTCGACTCCAACGTTTGGCGAGTCGACTCCAACGTTTGGCGAGTCGACTCCTAAACATGCCAGAGTCGACTCTCAGAGGAAAGCAGACTGAAAGGCAAAAAACCAAACATAGTGGCCCTGTGAACGAGTCGACTCCGAGAATACGAGAGTCGACCCCAAGTCAGCCGAGTCGACCCCCAACAAAGTGCGAGTTGACTTCGAGGCAGTTCAACTCGAAAGACAGAGGATCAGTTTTTCGGTCTCTAAGAGCCGAGTCGACTCCAAGATGATCCGAGTCGACTCGAGAGAGAAACGTAGAAAAATAGATCTCTGGAATCCTGAGAACGAGCCGTCTCCAAAATGCCAAGTCATCTCCAGATCTTGGCGAGTCGACTCCAAGTTGGCCCGAGTCGACTCCAGGTCGGGACAACACTTTAATTCAAATCTTGAACAGTGGGCGAGTCGTCTCCAGTAAAGCATGAGTCGACTCCAACAACAGCCGAGTCAACTCCAGATCGAGCGAGTCGACTCCGACCCCAACGGATATATTGTCAGGAGGTGCAGACTGTACAGAACGGCCACAAATCAATGTCTAACGGCTATTTTTCAAAAGGGACTGTTTAAATAGCCAGAGTAAACAATTGTAGACATCAAGAGAGCTATTCCATTCAAGTAAAAAGGCATTTCCATCTACCAAAAGTTCTCAAGAGTAAATACAAGCAAAAGAAGGAAGAGGTACATTCAACTCCATCCGACAAGTACTTTCTTCGCTTTCAAGGCTCTCCTACTGTCCTCAAATCTTCAGTACTTTCCAGAGGAGACCCAGAAATCGAGAAGTCCCAACTTTCCATTCCAAAATCTGTTTGAGGGCTTCTAACCTTTACTTTGCATTTATTGTTTATCACATCTGCTTGTTTAGAAGCTTTCTCTGTGAAATCCCAAACACTACTTTTCTTACTTGATTCAATCAGGAGATTTAATCAAGGGTTGTAAGGTTAGTTAATGAGCCGAAGTTAAAACCAACGGTGTAAGGGTTTGATTGTGATCCCGGAAAAACAATCGAATGGTTCTAGTCGGTGAGCCTGTGAAAACCGACCGAGTTCGTTGTGATCTCGCGAAAATAACAAGTTGGGTTGTGAACTTGTAAAACAACCGGCTGTAATCCAAGGGATTATAGTGAACTCCCAAGTGAAGCTTGGAGAGTGGACGTAGGAGCAAGGGTTAGCTCCGAACCACTATAAACTGATTTGTGTTTGTATTGGCTGCTGTCCTCTCTCTCTCTCTTCATTCACTTCATCTAGTAACTTAACTAATTTACTTGCAATAGATTTAGTTAATTACTAATCATAGTTTTAATTGGTCGAGAATTAATCCAAACCCAATTCACCCCCCCTCTTGGGTTGTCTTCTTGGGCAACAAGTAGTATCAGAGTCGGAGCTCTTATATTAAAAGAGTAAAAGATCAAAATGACAACCCCTTTTGGATCTTCTCTTAGTGAGGGGCAGTCCACCAATAGGCCTCCATTCTTCAATGGAACTAACTACACCTATTGGAAGGCTAGGATGAGGATATTTATCCAAGCCCAAGACTATGATGTTTAGAGTATCATAGTTAATGGACCATATATTCCTTCTATCTATGTAGATAACATTACTATACCCAAGCTTGAAAAAGATTGGGATGATAGTGATAGAAGGAAGGCACAACTAAATGCCAAAGCAATGAATGTACTATTTTGTGCCTTAGACCATAATAAATTCAATAGAATCTCTACTTGCAATTCTGCAAAAGAGATATGGGATAGACTTGAAGTGACCCACGAGGGCACGAATCAAGTTAAGAAATCTAAAATAAACATGCTAGTTCATAAGTATGAACTGTTTAAAATGGAATCTAATGAAACCATCACTTGCATGTTCACTAGATTTACTGATATTGTCAACGGCTTAAAAAGCCTTGGCAAAAGTTATACTAACAGTGACCTTGTCAGGAAAATTCTTCGATCTTTACCAAGATCATGGGAAGCCAAGGTAACGACGATCCAAGAAGCTAAAGACTTGAACAAACTGCCACTCGAGGAGCTCCTTGGATCTTTGATGACACATGAGCTCACAATGAAGCAACATAGTGAAGAAGAGTCCTCCCACAAGAAAAAGGTAATTGCCCTTAAGTCTACTTCTTCTAACAAGGATCCCTCTTGCAGTAGCAGCAGTGAAGAAGAAGACAATGAGGGAGATGAAGATGAGGCTCTTCTCGTGCGAAAGTTCAGAAGATTCATCAACCGGAAGAAGTTCTTTCATCAGAAGAGAGGTTCCTCAAGTTCCTACAACAAGGACAAAGGTAAGGAAAGGAAAAGTGAGGGAATCAGTTGCTATGAATGCAAGAAGCCGGGACATTTCAGAATCGACTGTCCCTTGCTGAAGAAGGGCAGCAAATACAAGAAGAAGAAAGCTCTTGTCTCCACTTTGACAGACTCCGATCAATCATCATCATCATCAGATGAGGAACAAGAGAAAAAAATAAATTTTTGTTTTATGGCAAACGAAAATGAAGTAATATCTGAAACACATTTAGATTTTACCTTTGATGAATTGTATGATGCTTTTAATGAACTAATGGATGAATATAAGACAATAAATCTTAAAAATAAAGAATTGAAACTAACTAATCAATCTTACACTCATAAGTACGATAAGTTAATTAAGGACAAGGACTCTATCATCAAAGAAAACTTAGAACTTAAAACAAACAACCAATTGCTAACTCAAAAAACTAATACTTTAATTAAAGATAACGAAAGACTAACTAAAGAAGTTTCAGAACTTAAAAACAGTAACCGAACTCTGAAAGATAACTTTACAAAAGATCTAAATTTACTAAAAACAGAAAAACTGAACTTAACAAAAGAACTTAAAAAATATAAACCTATAGTTGAGAAGTTTACCTTTAGTTCTGAAAAACTAGAAATGATTCTTAATAGTCAAAGAGCTGTATTTAATAAAGCCGGTTTAGGATATAAGCCTAACAACAAGCAAAAATTTCTTAAATTTTTTTTTGTAAAAGTCGGAAAAAGTAAAACTAAAAATATAACTTGTTTTTGTTGTGGTAAAGTAGGACATATAGCAAATGTATGTAACCACAACAAAACTAAAGTTAAAAGAATGATTAAAAAGATTTGAGTTCCAAAAGGAACCAACATTACTAACCTTGAAGGACCCAAGAAAACTTGGGTACCTAAAACTGTATGATTTCCCTGTGTAGGAGTGTCTTGCAGCCAAGGTCAACAAACACTATTGGTACTTGGATAGTGGCTGCTCAAGACACATGACGGGTGACAAGGAGCAATTCTTCACCCTAGAGCCTAAAGAGGGAGGCGCGGTGACTTTTGGAGACAACAACCAAGGTCACATCATTGGTATAGGTAAAATACAAATCACTCATTCAACCTTCATTGATAATGTACGGTTTGTAGATGGTCTTAAGCATAACTTACTTAGCGTTAGTCAATTATGTGATAGAGGTTTTGATGTTCTGTTTAAGCCATCTTTATGCATCATAACCAACTCAATTGACAATAGCTTAGTATTCAAAGGAATAAGACGTGGCAATGTTTATGTAGTAGATCTTGAAGATCTCGCCAATAATAGCCGCTGCCTAGTAGCTAGTGATTCTAAAGTCAATGATGCAAGTTGGTTATGGCACCGTAAATTAGGTCATGCAAATATGGATACAATATCAAAATTAGTTAAAAGAGATTCTGTGATTGGTTTGCCAAAGCTAAAATTTGAGAAAAATAAAATTTATGAAGCATGTCAATATGGCAAACAATCTAGAAGTTTTTTTAAATCCATAAATTGTGTCTCTACTACTAGACCCCTTGAACTACTTCACATGGATCTTTTTGGACCAACTAGAACCACAAGCCTTGGTGGAAACAAGTATGGCCTTGTCATTGTAGATGATTTTTCTAGATACACATGGATCATGTTTTTAGCTCATAAAGATGAAGCATTTTTAGTATTTAAGAAATTTCAAAAGGAAGTAACTAACTCAAGAAATGCTTCAGTTATAGCTATTAGGAGTGATCATGGAACGAAATTTGAAAATCATCTATTTGATGAATTCTGTAGTAAAAAGGGAATAACTCATAATTTCTCTGCACCTAGGACACCACAACAAAATGGAGTTGTGGAAAAAAAGAATAGAACCCTAGAGAAAATGGCTAGAACCATGTTGTGTGAAAGTAACCTCCCAAAGTACTTTTGGAGAGAAGCCATTAACACATCATGTCATATATTAAATAGAGTTCTATTAAGACCAATTATAAAAAAAATACCTTACGAACTTTGGAGAGATAGAAAGCCCAAAGTAAACTACTTTCATGTGTTTGGATGTAGGTGTTTCATTCATAATAATAGCAAAGATAACTTAGGTAAATTTGATTCCAAATCTGATGAAGGTATCTTTTTGGGATATTCTACATCAAGTAAGGCTTATAGAGTTTTCAACAAAAGAACCCTTGTAATTGAAGTTCGTGAGTTCTAAAAATGCATCATGTAATTCTTCAACAGTAAAATCACATTCAAGTTCAGAATCTACCTCATCGTCATTGGCCATATGGCAGGTCTGTGCCGTCTCTTTTTGATCTTCCTCTTCCGAACTTGACTCCTCACTTTCACTCCATTCAGCCATGAAGTTCTTCTTCTTAAGTTTTCTTGCCATCCACTTCAATTCCGGACAATCTATCTTGAAATACCCGGGCTTGTTGCACTCATAGCAAATTGGTGTTTTCTTTTCCTTTTCTTTGTTCTTACCTTTTTCTTTGCTTGAGCTACCTTTGAAGAAGGGCTTCTTTTTATGAAATTTCTTCTTTCCTCTCATAAATTTTCTGAATTTTCTTCCAAGTATAGCCATTCCTTCTTCATCAAATTCTTCTGATTCAGTTTTCTGTTTTGGAGTGGTAGACTTTAAGGCAATGGTCTTTCTTCTCTTGACCTCATCTTCTGAATTTTGCCTCATGGTCAACTTATGGGTCATGAGTGATCCTAGAAGTTCCTCCAATTGCAGTGTATTGAGATCCTTTGCTTCCTGAATTGCTGTTACCTTGGCCTCCCAAACTTTTGGTAGAGATCTGAGAATTTTTCGCACCAATTTAGAGTTAGTATAAGACTTTCCTAAACTCTTTAACCCATTTATGATTTCAGTGAAACAAGTAAACATTTCAGTTATGGACTCAGTGGATTCCATTTTAAACAACTCATACTTATGTACTAATATGTTTATTTTTGACTCCTTAACTTGATTAGTTCCTTCATGTGTGACCTCCAGTTTATCCCAAATTTCTTTCGCGGAGATACATGTAGATATTCTATTGAATTCACTTACATCTAGTGAACAGTAAAGTACATTAATTGCTTTAGCATTTAGTTGTGCCAGTCTTCTATCACTCTCATTCCAATCCATTTCTGGTTTGGGAATGATTGTGCCCTCTATACTAATTGTGGGTGTGTGTGGTCCTCTAGTTATGATGTACCACAATTCATAGTCTAGAGCTTGAATGAATATCCTCATCCTAGCTTTCCAGTATGTGTAATTAGTGCCATTAAATAGAGGAGGTCTATTTGTGGATTGCCCCTCACTCATAGAACATCCTACGTGGGTTGTCATGATCTTTGTCTCTTGATTGTGAGATCAATAAAAACTATGTGAGCACCTTGCTCTAATACCACTTGTTGCCCAAGGTGACAAGCCAAGAGGGGGGGTGAATTGGTTTCTCTAAATTTTTACTATCTTAATTTAGTCAATCGATGAGTGAATGAAGTTTAAAACAATACACAATGCAAACACACAAGAAGTATAGTGGTTCAGTGCTCTTCTAAGCACCTACGTCCACTCCCCAAGCGACCCCTTGGGAATTCACTATAATCCCGCGGATTACAGTTGGATTGTTTTCCGGGATCACAATCCAAAAATCTTTACACTTTGGTTTTCCGGGATCACCAAGAACCTATGTTGGTTTTACGGGCTCACCAACGAACCTTTACAATTGGTTTTACGGGCTCACCAACAAACCTAGACCGTTGATTATACGGGCTCACCAACAAACCTAGACCGTTGGTTTTACGGGCTCACCAACAAACCTTTACAATGTGATTAAAAGGAGAAGAAAGTTGAAACTCCTAGATGAGCAAATATAACAATTATAAGCTACAAAGAAGAGTTTAGAATATAGTTATCGCTTGATGAGACTTCTCTCTTCTTTGTCAAGAATGCTTCACTCTTCAAGGGTGGATGGAGCTCTTAATGTCTCTTGGAATCTGCTCAACCACTTCCTTTTGACTCTTTGAATGAAGCACTTGGATGAAGAAGATTAGGGCACTTGTCTCTCTTGTGTAAACTTTGATATTTTTCAAAAGGATGTTTTCTTTGATGTCCCTTTAAATAGTTTTCCTCATCCATTGGACACCCCCATTGGTCAGATTTCAAAAACTAGCCGTTACTTGCTGTTGGAAGGACAAAAAGTACTTCTGCAAAACTAGCCGTTATGCTTTTGCCCGTGCTTGGGTTGACCCAAACTTTCCTGGGGTCGACTCAAACCACTGTTCATCAGACTTGGGTCGACTCAACTTTCACTGGGGTCGACCCAACTTTCACTTGGGTCGACTCATGCAACATTGGGGTCGACCCTCTAAGGAAACACAGAATCTTGTATTTCAGCCTTCCTTCACTTGGGTCAACTCAACTCTTTTTGGGTCGATTCAAGGTTCAGTTGGGTCGACTCAAATTCCACTTGGGTCGACCCTCTCAGGAATTCCAGAGAATCGATTTTTGAATGACATAGTCTTTGAGTCGACTCATGTTCAATTGGGGTCGACTCAAGGTTGGGTCGACTCAAGTTCCATTTGGGTTGACCCTCTCAGGGATTCCAGAGAACTGTTTTCTTGAGGCTTGAAGATGGGGTCGACTCAGCCTTTACTTGGGTCGACCCAAGTACTGTTCATCTGTGTCATTTTTGCAGAAGTGTGCCAGATGATTCCTTGATGTGCCGGGGTCGACTCCACCAATCTTAGGATCGACTCATTCCACACTTTGCTGCTACTTAGGGTTAGATTCATCCATATAATTAATGAAATATTCTTCAAACAATTTTGAATATATGTCATGGTGGTGCTACATACTCTTAACAATGAAAATTACTATTGTCCACTTAAGAGTACGTTTTACTTAAACCTTTGCTGAATTAGAATTTAGAATTCACTATCCCTTTTCTATCGCGAATTTTATCTCAATATTAATCATTGAAATACATCTTGATCTCATTCTACTAATGTACCGAGAGTGACGGACTTAGTAATGATGTATCATATTACCTTGTAATATTCAATTAGATATTCCTTCAATGGTTGTGTTAATCATCAAAATACCACTATCATCCTCAGCCATAACACGGAGGATTGCTTCCAGCTCCGGAACGAGATCGAGGCACTCATCTGTCGCGGAGTACTGAACCGGTTTGTGCAAAACCGGCGCGAGAAAAGGAGGCCAACAGAAAACGTCGAGCAGCCCAAAGTTTCAAATGCCAATAGACCCCTCGCAGGCACCATCAACACCATCGGAGGAACCTCGGTCGGAGGGCCAGCCGAGGAGAGGGACCCCCCGAAGCGCCTGCGCACTTTTGAAGCCATCTCGTTCTCGGACGAGGACTTGAAAGGGGTTGAAACTCCCCACGACGACGCGGTGGTCATCTCTATGGTTGTAAATAAGTTTGATGTAAAACGCGTCCTAGTTGATAATGAAAGCTCGGCAAATATTTTGTATTATGACGCCTATCAAAAGATGGGGATGGCAGAGAACCAGCTTCGGAGAATGAATGCTCCGCTGGTCGGATTTACCGGGGATTCGGTCCCGGTGGAGGGCAAATTTGGCCTCTTGGTCACGGTCGGGCTCGCCCCCCAAGAAAGTACTATGAAGACGGACTTTCTTGTGGTCCGCCTGCCTTCAGCCTACAACGCCATTCTTGGACGATCAGGGCTGAATGCCCTCCGAGCTGTGGTCTCGACCTACCACTTGCTCGTACGATTCTCCACCGACCAAGGAGTAGGCGAAGTTCGTGGGAACCAGCTGATAGCTAAGCAATGCTATATGGTGGCCTACAAAGCGAAGCGGCCGACCGAAGCATCAGGCCAACAGGAGCTACCGGCCGAGATGCCAACTCAAGCTATGGACCGCACGCTGCCCATCAAAACCTTGGAGGTGCTGGATGACCTTTGGAAGAAGCGGGTGGAACCTGGTGAGCTTCTTACTCAGGTTCCTATACAACAAAATTGTCCAGAGCTAACCGTGCAGGTCGGCTTCGGCCTGAGTTCCCTCGAGAAGGAGCAGCTGATCGGATTCCTCTGGGCCAACAAGGACGTCTTCGCCTGGTCGCCTGCCGATATGCCAGAAATCGACCCCGAGGTCATGGTTCACCGGCTCCAGGTGGAACCAACCTGCAGAACCGTGAGGCAAAAGAAGCGGGGCTCCACCCTGGAACGACAGCGAGCAGCGGCCGAAGAAGTGGACAGACTCCTCGAGGCCGGCTTCATCCGGAAGGTCTCCTATCCGGACTGGCTCGCTAATGTGGTCCTTGTGAAGAAAGCCAATGGAAAATGGCGTATGTGCATGGACTACACCGATCTGAACAAAGCCTGCCCGAATGATAGCTTCCCCCTCTCCAGCATCGATCAGCTTGTAGATTCCACTTCATGACATCAACTGCTAACCTTCATGGATGCCTTCTCGGGATACAATCAAATCCGAATAGCGCCGGAGGATGAGGAGAAGATGGCTTTCATCACCGACAAGGGCACTTATTGCTATAAAGTGATGTCGTTCGGGTTGAAGAATGCAGGAGCCACATACCAAAGGCTGGTCAGTCAAATCTTCAAAGACCAGATAGGCCGAAACATGGAGGTCTATATGGATGACATGCTGGTGAAAAGCCGGACAACCGAGCACCATGTGGCTGACCTCAATGAAACATTCTCCAAGCTCAGAAAGTACCAAATGAAGCTCAATCCGGCAAAGTGTGCGTTCGGAGTCACCTCGGGCAAATTTCTAGGCTTCATAGTGACCCAGCGCGGAGTCGAAGCTAACCCCGAGAAGATTCGGACGCTGCAGGAGATGGTGCCACCAAAGACAGTCAAGGAGGTACAGCGGCTCACCGGGCGGATCGCGGCTCTGGGGAGATTCGTCTCCAGATCGGCCGAGCGGTGCCTCCCATTCTTCAAAATCCTCAAGCGACCGAAGGACTTCTTATGGTCGGAGGAATGTTAGCAAGCTTTTGAAGAGCTTAGGCGCCTTCTTGCCTCTCCGCCGCTGCTCACCAAACCCCAGCAGGGCGAGCTTCTTTACTTGTACTTAGCTGTCTCCCCGGTCACAGTGAGCTCAGTCCTAGTCCGGGAGGAGGACAAGTTTCAAAAGCCTGTCTATTATACCAGTCGGGTCCTCAGAGATGCTGAGACCCGATATTCTAAATTGGAGAAGATAATTTTTGCCCTGATCATCTCGGCTCGAAGGCTCCGACCCTACTTCCAAGCCCACACAGTAGCCATATTGACCGACCAACCAATGAAGCAGATTCTGCAGTGGTCGGATCGTGCCGGAAGGATAGTCAAGTGGGCAGTCGAGCTCGGGGAGTTCAACCTTGAATACCGTCCAAGGCCGGTAGTTAAAGCCCAGGCGCTCGCCGATTTTATCATGGAGTGCACTTTGTCGGACGACCCCGAGCACCCACTCATGCAAACAGAAGAGCCCCGGGGCAGCCATGGGTCTTATATGTGGATGGCTCCTCGACCTCGGGGGGTAGCAGAGCAGGTCTCATCCTCACCAGCCCGGATGGGGTTGTGGCCGAGCAGGCCCTATGCCTCGAATTTCCAGCCTCGAACAACGAGGCAGAATACGAGGCGCTTATCGCCGAGCTCAAGTTGGCAAAGGAGTTGAAGGCAGAAGACCTAAAGGTCTTCAGTGACTCACAACTGGTCGTGAGCCAGGTTCTGGGAGATTTTGAAGCGAAGAAGCCGTCAATGCAGAAGTATCTCCAAAAGGTGCGAGACCTCACCTCTCCATGAGCTCCTTCAACATTCACCATATCCCCAGAGCGGAGAACCTCAGGGCCGATCAGCTGTCGAAGTTGGCGACCTCCCGCATGAGCGAGCTCTCCAAGGCGACGGTACTTGAATATCTCCAAACACCCAGCACAGAAGAGCCTGAGCCAGCCATGTGCATAGACACCGAGCCGAGCTGGATAGATGAGCTCGTCAACTATCTACAAAATGAAGTCCTCCCCAACGATGAGCTCGAAGCTCGCCGGATCAGGCGTCTAGCTTTTCGGTTCATACTATATGAAGGCAAGCTCTACCGAAAGTCTTTCACCTATCCTTTCCTCAGGTGCCTCCGCCCGTCAGAAGCGGACTATGCTATGCGAGAGGTTCATGAAGGGATATGCGGAAACCATCTGGGAGGCCGAGCACTAGCTCATAAAATCTTGCACCAAGGATACTTTTGGCCCACACTCCAGAAGGACGCAACGGACTTTGTCCGAAGGTGAGACCGATGCCAGCGAAACGCCAATATTCAGCGCCGACCTTCGGCCCCGCTGACCTCGATCAGTGCACCTTGGCCGTTCGCCCAGTGGGGCATCGACATCCTGGGGCCATTTCCTCTGGCAACTGGGCAGAGAAAATTTGTGGTCGTCTCCATCGACTACTTCACCAAGTGGGTCGAAGCTGAACCGGTGGCCCGGATCACCGAGCAAAAAATGCGGAACTTTATCTGGAAGTCGATCATCTGTAGATTTGGACTCCCCCGTATCCTTATATCTGATAACGGTCGTCAGTTTGACAACATCCGTTTCAGAAAATTCTGCTCCGAGCTCGGCATCGATCACCGCTTCACCTCGGTTTCTCATCCTCAGACAAATGAAGAAACCGAGGTGACGAATCGCACCATCCTTCAAGGACTCAAAGCCAGGCTGGACCGATCCAAGGGACAATGGGTTGAAGACCTCTACAATGTCCTTTGGACCTACTGAACAATATTTCGGCTCCCCACCGGCGAGACCCCCTTTAACCTAGCATACGGAATGGAAGCTATTATTCCTCTGGTAATTGGGCTCCCCTCACCAAGAGTTGAACACTACAATGCAGCCTCCAACTTTTCCCAACTCAGAGGGAACCTGGACCTCATCGAGGAAACCAGGGAGGCGGCTCGGGTTCGTATGGCGAGGTATCAACGGAAAATGGCACAGTACTATAACTCCAGAGTAAAAGCCAAGCTCTTCAAAGTAGGAGATTTCGTCCTCAGGAGGGCCGAGGCTTCTCAGCCCATCGAGCAGGGAAAACTAGCCCCGAACTGGGAAGGACCTTACCGAGTCGTGCGAGTCCAGCGGCCCGGAGCTTACAAATTGGAGACTCTTGAGGAAACTTTTATCCCTCGAAGCTGGAACTCCGAGAACCTTCGGATGTACTACCAATGAACCCTTCGAGGGTCGTCGACAAACAGGAATACAACTCTCTCTCCACTTATGATGATTTGCTTACAGTTCTCCATTAATTATTTTATACTCCTGATACTGGGACACTCATAAATCCCAGGAGATCCCGACCAAGCTCGGATGCCCGACAAAGCTTAGATGCTCGACAAAGCTCGGATGCTCGGCAAAGCTTGAATGCTCCAGTCAAGCCTGAAGCACCTCGCTGCGCTGATATCGAGCTCGGTCTCGATCTCCCTCAAATACCTCGACAGAGTTCAGGATGCCCCATGAGTCGATAGTAGAGTTCCAAACTCCCTCGACCTCGGAAAGCGTCGCAGGTCGACAGTGCGTTCCCAGATCCATCGACCTTACGCACGATCCCTCGACTAAGGTCGGGATGCCCCGTGAGTCGATAGTAGAGTTCCAAACTTTCTCGACCTCGGAAAGCGTCGCAGGTCGATAGTGCGTTCCCAGACCCTTTGACCTTGCGCACGATCCCTCGACTAAGGTCGGGATGCCCCGTGAGTCGATAGTAGAGTCCCAAACTTCCTCGACCTCGGGAAGCATCGCAGGTCGACAGTGCGTTCCCAGACCCCTCGACCTTTGCGCACGATCTCTCGACTAAGGTCAGGATGCCCCGTGAGTCGATAGTAGAGTCCCAAACTTTCTCGACTTCAGAAAGTGTCGTAGGTCGACAGTGCGTTCCCAGACCCCTCGACTAAGGTCGGGATGCCCCATGAGTCCATAGTAGAGTCCCAAACTCTTCTCGACCTCGGAAAGCGTCGCAGGTCGATAGTGCATTCCCAGACCCTTCGACCTTGCGCACGATCCCTCGACTAAGGTCGGGATGCCCCGTGAGTCGATAGTAGAGTTCCAAACTTTCTCGACCTCAGATAGCGTCGCAGGTCAACAGTGCGTTTCCAGACCCCTCGACCTTTGCGCACGATCCCTCGACTAAGGTCGGGATGCCCCGTGAGTCGATAGTAGAGTCCCAAACTCCCTCGACCTCGAAAAGTGTCGCAGGTCGATAGTACGTTCCCAGATCCTTCGACCTTGCGCACGATCCCTCGACTAAGGTCGGGATGCCCCGTGAGTCGATAGTAGAGTCCCAAACTTCCTCAACCTCGGAAAGCATTGCAGGTCGATAGTGCGTTCTCAGACCCTTCGACCTTGCGCACGATCCCTCGACCAAGGTCGGGATGCTCCGTGAGTCGACAGTAGAGTTCCAAACTCCCTCGACCTTGGAAAGCATCACCAGATCGACAACAAGCCCGAGCTCCGCCAAATTTGTGCTCGACCCCTCGACCTCGGGAAGA
The DNA here is from genome assembly GCF_051530095.1 of Phoenix dactylifera. Lineage (NCBI taxonomy): Eukaryota > Viridiplantae > Streptophyta > Magnoliopsida > Arecales > Arecaceae > Phoenix > Phoenix dactylifera. The sequence goes on along the minus strand of NC_143199.1, from coordinate 19,688,230 downwards.
CAACAACAGGGTGGGACCTTCGTGGACCCTCCAACGTGCAGATGACATCACCTGCGGAAGCGGGCTACAGGCCAAAGAATGCCTCTAAGAGCCGATCACAGAGCGGAATCGGCTACCTCAAACTGGAGTGCTCGGCTCCGGTGGTGCGAAAGGTACTTTTCACCTAGTACCTACATTATTGCATTTACTTTATGCACCAGGACGGTCGACAAAATCCCGACCGAGCTCGGGATCTTCCTCGACCAAGGTCGGGATACCCCACCGAGCCGAACACAAGCCAAGAAACGAGGATGGATCAGGCTACGCTGTGGTGCGAGGCTCTGACCAAAGCACCGCCTCATTCTCCCGCAGATGACATCACCTACGGAAGCGAGCTACAGGCCAAAGAACGCCTCTAAGAGCCAATCACAGAGCGGAATCGGCTATCTCAAACTGGAGTGCATGGCTCCGACGATGCGAAAGGTACTTTCCACCTAGCACCTACATTATCGCATTTACTTATGCACTATAACGATAGGCGAAATCCCGACTGAGCTCAGGAGCTCCCCCAACCAAGATCAAAATGCCCGTTTGAGCCAACTGTAAGTCGAGGTCTATTCGACCTCAGGCATGCCTCCACCACTAATCTACAGGCTGATCTATGCAAATCCCTAAATGAGGGCTCGACCGAGTTTAAAATGTCGGTCCGGGTCAACGCCTGCCCGTAGCGGCGGCCTCAACCCTAAGCACTATACCCGAGCTTAGAAGTGCTGAGTCACTTTGTTTCGATTCTACTAGTTGGTACACCAACCGAATCCAAGGTCGACTGCCACAATGGCCCTAACAATAACTCTACGGGGCTCGTCTATGATCCCCTCAGGGACCAACTTTAAAGCTTTTGCATGCCTACACCCGGAAAGCCGAGCCCAAAGACTCCGCCAAAACCTTCCGGAAGATTAACCTAAGGCCTGACAAAACCCCTCCAAGGGCGAAAAGATCGAGCTCGGCGCTCCGAAAATTTAGATCCGAGCTCTGGGGCTCGGCGAGATTCGATTTCGAGCTTAAGGCTCGGCGAGATTCGAATCCAAGCTCAAAGACTTGGCATTTTGCGGACCCGAGCTCCGAGATGATGAAGCTCGGAACGTTTCCTAGTGGATCTATGCTCAGCAGGCACAAACGGGGCTCGACCGAGCCCGAAAAGTTTGCCAAAGGGAATTTTAGTTTAAATGATAGAAAACTTATCCATGCAGAAGGAAAAAACAGAACATTCGCGAATTTAGGAGAAAGGAACTTTCATTAATAAGCCCGAAGGCTAGAGTACAAAACTGAGGTTCGACCATACAATTTTTGGAGGCCGACCTTGCTTAGAAAAATAGAGAGACAAAAAAGGAAGGGAAGCAAAACCCTAGGAGGCGGGCGCTGCTCTGTGATCATCCGCAGCCGTCGCCTCAGCCTGAGCAGTTTGGGGGGCAGCATCAGAAGCTCCTCCTAGATCCCCCTCGGCAAGAATCTTGCCCTCCTCGGCTGCCTGAACTTCGGCTCCTGTCGGGTCTTCAGGCGCCTCGAGCTCCTCGACTCCTGCCCCAGGTTAAAGCAGATTAAGGTCAAACTCGGGGCAGAGCCGCCTCAGCTGGTTGCAGAAATTGTCGAAGCCGCGGATAAGCCCATCCACGGCCTCCTCCTCCAGCAGATCGCGGAACTCTTCCGACTCCCGGAAGAGTTGGACCGCATGCTGAGCCTCCTCTAGAGCCCTCTTCTCACGGGCCTCGAGCTTCTGGGTCTTAAGGTGAGCCTCCTTCACCTCCTGCTCGTGGGCAGCGAGCGCCGAGCAGGCCTCAGTCAGACGCGCCTTGGCAGCATGCACCTCTGACCTAGCAAGGGCATGTGCGCCCTTCTCCTCCTCGAGCTCCGCGGTCAAAGCCCGAAGCTCGTCTTCGGCGGCCTCCACCCTCGCGAGGAGCACTTTCCGCTCGGCCTCGGACTCGATGCGTCTTGCCTCGGCCTCCTCTTGCCTACGCTGGCACCTTCGGGCCCGCTCCCGATAGTCGGACGCGATATGCATCAGAGTCTCGACCTCGTGGAGATGCTGTTAGCGGCGATATGAAACAAATGAGTTAAGGCTAAAAATTGAAAGATGAAAATGAGAAGTAAAAGGTATGCTTACCCGAACCGCGGAGCAATATACTCCGTCCAAGAAACTATTATAGTTCATGGACCGGATCTTAGTCTGGTCGGCCGGGAGCAGCGCGCCCCGAAAAACCTGCCGCGCCACAGCAGGATCATCGAGGGCCGAGTCACCCTCAAAGATCTCCCACGAGGGGAGGTATGGCCTCCTCTCTGATCGGGACCTGACTTCCGAGGGTCCAGGGAGGTTGGGCCTTGCTGGGCTCGGCGGAGGCGGCCCCGTGGCATCTTGGCTGCTCGTCTCGGGCACCAGATGCTGAGGTCGGACTGGCGGCCAACCTGGATGCTACGAAATCGGAGCCGGGCACGTGAGCGCCGTAGATACCCACGCAGAGCTTGGGCCCCTGTGGTCGGAGCTCGAGACCTCCTTTTGAGCGGGCCCAGAGGATCCGGCCCGTGCTGCGTTCGTCCCGACGCCCGCGCCAGACGATGTCCGAGCTTTCTTTCGGGACTCGGGTGGAGCCCCACCAGTCTCAGCGACCCACTTCTGGAACCGAGCGTAAAGGGCCGCATTCTTCGTCACCATTTTCGGAACGTCTGGGAACAAAAAATATATATATATAAAAGAGGTCAAATCTCAGGAAAGAAGAGACAGAACAGAACAAATAGTAAAAACTACCCTTACCCTGAGGATGCGCCGAGCTCAGGCCAACATTGACCAGAGCATCTTTGCTCACAAGGTCGTTCAGCAGAATGTTCTCCTCGAGGCCACTAAGAGCGTCGAGGATCTTCTGCTCGCCCTTGGACAAGCTTGGGAGCTTGTTGGCGGCTTTGAGCCGGGCTTGCTCCCACCAAGGATTGAACCCCTACGTCCGCTCGGAAGACAAGAAGAAAAACTTCTCCTTCCATCCATGAATGGATGTAGGAGCACCCCGGAAGAGTGGCCGACCACCCCGAAGGGCAAGGTAAAGCCACTCTCCATCTTCCGAGTTGGACTTCTGCAAGAAGTACCACTGGAAGATATTAACAGAGGTCGGCACCCTGTGCGCCAGGCACAAGGATAAAAAACCGACAATCGTCCTCCACGCGTTCAGAACAAGCTACGTCGGGACAATTTGATATGCCGTCAGCAACTCGTTCACGAACCCATGAAGGAGGAATCGCAGGCCGGCCCAGAGCGACTCCAAATACACTCTGATCCAGCCTGGAGGGGGCCTCGTCACCCGATCCTCCGACCCCGCGGGTTCCAGACGGAACCCGCACTGAGGAAAGAACCATTCCTCAGCCATTTCTACCTCTTCACTGCTAATGGTGGACCCAACCTCATCGGGACCATGACTCATCCTAAAAGAAACAGAGAGAAAAAAGAAGAGAAAAAGAAAAAGAAGCAAAAACAAAAGCCCTCCCGAGCAGACGAGGGGGAACACCTACTGGGATCTTCGCCGGAGGAGAAAAACTGGACAGTTCCAGGAGGCCGCCGGAAGGGATGGGAATGCTAGAGAACAAGAAACAAAGATCGCCAAATAGAAACCCTCAGGGCCAAGTTGAAGGTTTATATAAACCTCTCCAACGGCCCGGATCGGCGAGACAGAATCCCGCCTCCCGTTCAGATTGTGCCAAGCGTCGGTCCCAGGAGGCCAAAGTGGCGTATCCTATTCAGATCGACGCTTTAAATACCGAATCAAGGCAGTGGACCCCCATCATGAGCCCACGATGCAAGGCCGTTTCAGACGGTGAAAAGGCATCATCCCACCTTCTCCTATTAATGACGCCTTGAAACATGCGGAGCGCCGTAAAAATTCGAAATTTTCTGGCCCCTACCGATGCAGCATTAAAATAATATGGAGCACCATTAAACAACTACTTTCCATGCCCGACCTCGCAAGCGACTCGAACTAGAAAGTCGGAGGGTAGTGTTAGGGGAAAAAACTAGGTTATCCCAAAACAACGGGCGCCCGACCAGAAGGCGCCCGACCAGAAGATGCCCGACCTGAAGGCGACAGGCTCGGCTCGGCGCCCGACCAGATGCTGGACTCCGAGACCAGAAGGCGCCCGGCCTACGGTCGCCCGACCAGAAGACGCCAGACCTGAAGGCGACTGGTTCTGCTCGGTGCCCGACCAGAAGGCGCCCGACCAGCAGGCGCCCGGCCAGAAGACGCCAGACCTGAAGGCGACTGGCTCGGCTCGGCGCCCGACCAGAAGATGCCCGACCAGCAGGCGCCCGACCAAAAGATGCCTGACTTGAGGGCGACTAGCTTGGCTCAACGCCCGACCAGATGCTGGACTCCGAGATGCCCCATCATAGCATTCGACCTCGGTCTAATCTCCTTCGGGAGCCTTCAGAAACCTAGCCTCACTACTCACCTACTAACGCCACGCCCTTCCGTAGTTCAGCCAGAGACCATACCCTACTTCGCCGTCAGTAATTAATGCGCATGGCCTGTTCTGATCTCCGACTCACTCAACCATTAATGCGCATGGCCTGTTCTGATCTCCGGTTCACTCAACAATCAATGCGCGTGTTATCTACGGACCTCAGGCCCTCCACGGCAGGCAGTTGAACCACTCCACCACATCTGATCAGCCACGACGACTCACTGACTCTGGTCTGATCTCCCACGACACTATTAATGCACATGATCGTGTTCAATTATGACAAAAAGGACAATCTGCCCCGTCACTTCACAGGTAATACGATATCCCTCTATAAAAGGGGAACCCCTCCACCTTGGAGGGGGTTGGATGCTGAAACCAGGAGAAACATCTTCCATCTTCTCTTATATATTAGCCCCCTCTGACTTAAGCATCGGAGGGCCGGCGCCGGAAACCCCGGCCACCGGTATTTTGTAGGTCTCCCGGAGGACGCCGCCCGCCGACGGAGCGCCACCCGCCATTCTCGCGTCGGAGCTCCTCCTCCTCAGCCGACGGCTGCCCCTGGGTCCAATTTCCAGCAACAGTCTTCTTAGAGCGTGGATCATTGGAACTCTGTCTAAGAAAGCCTTTGGCTTTGTCATTGGCCTTGATACTTCTGCACGTCTGGTCTGCTCTTAAAGATGCCTATGCTAAAGCCTCTCAAGAGTTCCAGTTTTAACTTACTCAACAACTTATCTATATGAAGAAACATCCAAAAATGTCTCTCAACGACTATCTTCACAAGTTTAAAGGCATTTGTGATAGCCTAGCTACTATTGGACATGTGACAAAACAAAGGTTTTTTCCTTGCTTAATGGTCTTGGTGCTCGCTCTGAACCATTTACTACTTCAATGCTCAAACCTCATATTCCCTCCTATGGTGAAGTAGTTCCTTTGTTGTAGAGTTATGAAACATGTGTGAGCCTTCATTCTCTAGACCAGGCTGCCTACACTGCCTTCTTTAGGTAGAAAAACAACTCCAAGTCACACAACAAAGGGACAAGAAACTCAGGTAATTTCTCCTCTAAGGGTAAGAGGTTTGCTCCTGCTAACCAATCTTCGACCAAACCAAATATTCGAAGCTCTGCCCTGCTGCACCTAACAATTTCTGAGAGAGCAATCGTGATCTTGTTTGTCATATATATGACAAACGAGGTCACAATGCCCTCCGTTGTTGGTATAGGTTTAATCATGCCATTCAACCTAACAATTTACCAAAGGCATTTGTAGCTTTTCATTTTGATTCAAATGCTAATGATGAAGAATGGACGTCGGACACAGGGGCTTCAACTCATATGACTTCTCAAAAAGGTATTTTGCATAACCCTCATCCCTACAATGGTTCTGATCATGTTCTTATTGGGAATGGAGATTTCTTACGTATAACTCATATTGGTGATGCTACTCTTGGTTCTGGTTCTTCTTAAATTATCTTACTGATGTTCTTTTAGTTCCGAATTTAGAAAGAAATTTGTTATCTATTGGCCAACTTACTTCTGATTATCTAGTTAACTGTGAGTTCTCTAATCAAGATTTTGTCATAAAGGACTGAGTCACCCAAAAGGTGCTGATGATGGAAATAAAATAGGATAACTTGTACTCCATTCGTGCTTCGCCGGCTACATTCTTCTCAACTAGATTTTGAGTTGTCATTGAAGAATTATGGCATTAACGGCTCGACCATCCTCAAGCAGCTGTCATAGCACATCTTCGCAGTTCTGGTTTAATAAAGGTTGTGTCCAATAAAGTAGCAGCTCCCATGTGTGAGAGCTGTCAATTAGGAAAGATGTCTAAACTTTCCTTTTCATTATTTTCTTCTAAAAGTCTTGCTGTCTTTGATAAGATATATATTGATTTATGGGGACCTGCTCCAGTAAGTTCTGTTAACCATTTTTGATATTATGCTGCAATTGTGGATGATTTCATAAAGTTTATATGGTTAATTTCTCTATGATAGAAGTCAGATTTTTTTGCTCAGTACTTGTTGTTTGAAAAGTATGTTATTTGCCAATATGGAAAATCTATTAAAATAATACCAACTGATGGTGGTGGAAAATTTGTTAATCAGCAATTTTTAAACCATATGCAACAATTAGGTATCATTCATCAGATTTTCTGTCCCTACACACTCGAACAAAATGGGGTTGTAGAGCGACGACATCGAGTAATAAGAGAACTTGGATTTATTATGATGCTTCATGCAAATATTCCTAAGAAATTCTGGGTTGAAGCTTTTACCACTGCTGTTTTTCTAATTAACAAAACTCCTTCGGCAACTCTTCAATGGCAGTCACCATTTTATTTATTTCACAATCAACAACCAGATTATGGTTTCTTCAGGTTTTGGGTTCATGGTGCTTTTCTTACATATGGAATACTAAAACAACTAAGTTTGATACTAAGTTTTTACCTTGTGTATTCTTGGGTTACAGTGATAGACACAAGGAGTATCGATGCTACTACCCCCCTACTTGGCGGACCATTATCTCTCGCCATGTGGTATTTGATGAGGTAACACTTCCATTTAAAGAACCAGTCTCTCTTCAGCATGGTGCTCCTTAGTCAATTGTCACTACCTTTAAAGAATGGCTTCCTTCGAATTTAGCCAATTCCAACGGACTCCACTCAACAAATACCCTCATATGAACCTCCACCAACTGATGCTCCATTGGCAAAGACCATAGTCATCTTTGATTTACTCACTGAAGCTTCACACTCTATTCCTAATGCATCTATTTTGCTTCTGACTAATGCACCTCTTGAACCCAGGACGGCAAATGAAATTCATGAGCCTATGAATGATGCCTCACCTCACGAATCTACTACTGGTACATCTTTTTCTCAAATATCTATCTCTCATCATATAACAACTCGTGCTAAATCAGGTATTCGCAAGCCCAATCTTTGCTATGCCCTGTTACATGACTACGGTCCTATTCCAAAAGAACCCAACACTGTCCAAGCTGCCCTTAAACATCCTGGTTGGACCAAGGCTATGGAAGAAGAACTTGTTGCCTTGTCTCACAATCAGACCTGGACTCTTGTTCCTAGAGACCCATCAATGAATATTATTGGTTCACGCTGGGTGTTTAAAACTAAACTCAATGTTGATGGGTCTTTACAACAGCTCAAAGCTCGATGGGTTGCAAAAGGGTATCATCAAATTGATGGAATTGATTTCTCTGAGACCTTTTCACCTATTGTCAAACCAAGAACTATCAGATTAGTTCTCTCCATTGATGTTGTTCGCAAGTAGAGCATTCGTTAGTTAGATGTAAAGAACGCATTCCTTCATGGTGTGTTATCTGAATAAGTTTTCATGGAGCAACCTCCTGGCTTTCAAAGTTCTGAACATCCTGACCATGTCTACTTGTTGTGTAAAGCCATCTATGGACTAAAGCAAGCTCCTCGAGCTTGGTTTGATCATTTTAGTTCCATCCCACTTGAAACTAGTTTTTTCTGCAGCTCAGTCGATCCCAGTTTATTTATCCTTTACTCAGCGACAGGTACATTAATTTTAATTCTGTGTGTAGATGATATAATTCTCACAGGCTCATCTGATGCTCTTCTCAATGAGTTTATTGACACTCTAAATTCAGAGTTTGCAATGAAAGACCTCGGTCCTCTCCATTATTTTCTAAGAATTCAAGTTTCACATGTCTTCGATGGTATTGTGCTTCATCAAGCTAAGTATGTTGTTGACTTGTTAGAACGTGATTCTATGCATGAATCTAAACCAATTTCTACTCTTATGACTCATAAGTTTTAGTCAGATCAGAACTCTACTCCATACAAAGACCCACATCACTATCGCTCATTAGTTGGTGCCTTGCAATATTTGACTCTAACCAGACCTGATATCTCGTTCAGTGTTAATTATGTCTCTCAATTTATGCAAGCTCTAACTGATAGTCACTTTACGATGGTGAGAAGGATTTTGAGGTATGTTAAAGGCACCATCAACTTGGATCTTCACATTCAGGCATCTAGTACACTAGACTTAAATGTTTTCTCAGATGCCGATTGGGCAGGCTGCTCCTTAACTCGACGATCAACTACTGGTTTTTGCACTTATCTTGGAAATAACCTTATTTCTTGGTGTGCTAAAAGACGGCCAACTATTTCTCGGTCTAGCTCTGAGGCCGAATACAGAGCAATAGCCCAAACTGCAGCTGAATTAACTTGGTTGTCATTTATACTTCATGATCTTCATATCTCATTACCTAATACCCATATTTGTTTTCTGTGACAATTTGAGCTCATTACGTATGACAATTAATCTAGTGTTTCATACTCGTAGTAAGCATATTGAGTTAGACTATCATTATGTTCGTGAGTATGTATCTCTTGGGCTATTGGTTACTTGTCATGTGCCTACCTCATCACTGATTGCTGATATCTTTACAAAGCCTCAGACTCGTCTTGATTTGGAACGTCAGCGACACAAACTATGTCTTACTACAATGCACAGTTTGAGGGGGGTATTAGCTATATCAATTCAAAATCAGTTCAAAATTCAAATCATCTGAAGCTGTGCTCAAAATTCAAATCATCAGGATCTGAGTCTTTATTTGTTACCTTGTAAAACAAGTGCTGATTGTTCTCCTATTTTTTTGCAATCTATTTTATTTGTTGCCTTGTAAAACAGTGCTGATTGTTCTTCTAATTTTTTGGAATCTATTTTATTTGTTGCCTTGTAAAACTCTTTCTTGTATATCTCGATGATTATAAATACAACCTTACACCCACGATTACATATGTGGCGAGATTTCAACATCTATCGAACTCTTTTTTTCTACTACAATAACTTATCCATATAAGGAAATAAGACATCAGATCGGAGGTTAAAAGAATCTCTTCATACATTAATCTCTTGTTTGGTGCCAACAGGCATGTCACTTTTATTTTGTATTTTAACAGTTTCAAGTCTACCAAAAAGAAACTAGGATTTCCAACCAACACGGAAGATACTGTTCGTATAAAGCTGAAAATCTGAAAGAACTCCAGTCCAAGAAAGTTGTCAGTCCATTAAAATATACTTATCCAGGAATCAAAGCTGCCGCCCACATCCCGAACTTTAAGAGAAAAAACCCCATAATTCATTACAATAAAAACATATGTGCTTAGCTCATCAATGCTACAATTCTTATTCAGCAACAAGAGCAATATATCGGCCATGTGTTTCAGAACACTCTCATTGTCAATCGCATGGCAAGGATGAGTACAGTGATATCATTGTTTCTTCATACTCATGGTTCAACATAAATCTCCATGTGGTACTTAACTAGTTTATAGGAAAACCAAAACACAAAAACAACAACGGTGCTAAACAGGCCCTAAGCTTATAGAATTACCCAACATTGGCACCATGTAAGGCTGCTTGATGAGGACAATTACGAAGTCACTAACTCATTTAGAATCACCACTACCTGATCCGAAAAGATGCTGTCAACCTTAAATGGCTCTTCAACATTTGGAATCCATGGATCAAGAAAATGTCCAGCATTTGTGGTACTCCTGTTGGAAGATATTCGAATGTATCAAAAATGAAGGTGAAAATTTTGCCTTCCCATGTGTCTCTTGGAAGTTCTTAACACATGTGAAGTCAGTTGAAATGAAAGTAAGGTTCAATCAGTCAAAGAAGACCAAGGCAATGAAATAAGCTCTGGATACATTTGCCCCCTCAGATCTTATTATTATCATTTTTCATCATACCCGCAAGTTTGACATGGTTTTTTTGTCTGGAGTGTTCCTTCAATTTGAATGCATCAAGACTTGCCAGGCAAAGTCACTTTTTTTGTCCAAAACTAAATTTAAGTGTTTCTGCTTTGATAAAAAAATGATTTGAGACCCAAGAGGAGCATATTGCAAGGTGACAGGCTAGAAATAAAGGAAGGAGTTGATAGGTATGGAGAAGGGGGAACGATGATTGGATAAGATCCACAGAAAGAATAAATCTTGAAGCCGATCAGCCAATGAACAAAGTAAACCATGTCATCGATATTCCATCACTTAGTTACATAGACAAGTAAAACCTGCATACATATGGGCCAAGTTTATTTTATTCCAGTACCAATTAAGTCTAGGTTAATGATTAAGTTAAATAACTCTTAAAATTCTCCTCTTGTTATCTTCATTGAAAATTAAAGCTTTCAAAATAAAACTCTGATATGATTTTTATTTTCCACAGGAATCCTAAACTAAATGAAAGATGAAGAAGACTACCACAAACTACTCGAACTCATCCTTTCTCAATTTTCTGGATACAGACCTGGCCCAGTGTTGGAGGGAAAAAGATGTTATGGATCATGTTCTGTAACATATCAACTTCTGACCTGCTTCATATCTACAAACAGAGAGCTAACAAAAATTACCATATTGCATTTGTTGATAGGAGGATAAGTAATATGTGCTTCTACAGAAACCGATACAGTGCAATACCTGATAGATAATGCAACCTGAAGTTACCAACAATTAAACTTTCAGCTTCACATAGAACACTAATTCAACCTTTGTATTTCTTCAATGATGACCATAAGTACAGTTAAGCTTTTAAGTATGTGGTATATCATCAAGAAAGGTTCTGGCAGAAAATGTACAGTTTTATCCAGGATGTTTCAGCATATCATGCAGAAAAATGAATAAGCTAGAGCACTGAATGTGGTGAATGCATTTTTTGAAGAATTAAAGCATAAAAGATTATAACTGCTTGTCAAATAAATATTATCATCTAGTAATATTAAGGCAATTTTTAACAGTCTGCAATACTAACAGTTGTGTCCATTCATAGAATTGAATTCGCACCAATGCTGATGAACTGTGCAGAGTAATTGAGTCACTAAAGAAGCACCCATGCTGTGCTGTGTATCAAGGTTTAGCAGATACACACTAAAATGTATGAAGTATATCACACAGCTGCAGTTGTTGAAAATTTTTGCTCCAAGCAGTTAAATGGACAACACAAAGAAGATAAAAAGCAATAACTCTACCGAATTATGTTTTCGCACAAAAAAAACAACCAATCGAGTGACAAGAGAATCACTTCATAGAGACAGTGGAAAATAGGATTTGCATTGGAAATGTTGAGCCATACAAAATGGGCCAATGCAAATAATCATCTAAGCTTGCTCTGTCAAGGTGTTTCATTATGATGCATACTCTGTACAACACTTCGAACAATGCAACAAAACATACCAGGATCCTATGAACCCCAGACAGGTGAAACCAGCAAGGCCCCGAAGTCAAACAAGTAGCAGTACAAACAAGTAAACTCTCAATCAATATGATCATCTGCAATTGAAGTGTTTGGAAACAGTGACTCTCTTCTTGTGGCAAAGCCTGTGGGTTCCATACTCTGCCCTCTAAATTTCAGTTCTGCAGGTCCTCTAAAACTAGAGTCGGCCGAACCAGTCCTAAATGGGATCCCTGGTCCTCCTGGATACTGAGAAGGGGCAGACGCATACCTTCGGGGTGGATCTCTTAGCGCACCTCCTCGCCACTCCCTAAGATCGCCAGCTCTCGGACCATCGACATAAGCTCTGTCACTAGCCCCACAACCCAAAAGGCTACCTGCTCTGATGCCTGAGGCATTGAAGGACTCCTCCAGCACCCACCCCAAAGAGTCCTTTTTCTTCACATAGAACTGCCACACGCCAATGAGGAACAAGAGGAACAACAGAGCAGAGCCACTCCACACCACGGCATTAGTCTCCACCTTGAACACCGGAAAATTCGACCGGTATATCCCAATGTACCCATCGTCAAATCCTAAAACCACAAGCTTTTCACGGTCAGCGGCGATCAGAGTCTTTGCAGTCAAAGACCCATCAGCTGTAGTATCAGAATTCAGGAAGAGTGATTTGATTTCATGGATGGTGGCAAAGAAGAGAGGCAGAGGAGCTCCGACCCTGCCAAAATACTGAGAGGAGATATTGTAGACAAAGACCTTGTCATGACTCGCCACGAGGAGATAGCCTTTGATAGTTTGGATGGAAACAGGGCCATATATCTCCGACTTCCTCACCGCTCGAACCCGGCACTTGAGGTTGGCAACGTCCCCCAGGAGAATGACATGGATGAGGTCACCTCCGGCGGTGAACCCATATGCCTTGGACCTCTCTGATGAATCAAAAGAGTAGGTTTTTGGGACTGATCCATTGAGCCCTTCGCATTCCGTTTCTTTCACCACCATCGACCGCAAGTCGAGAGACCCGGCGCCAGTCTCGGTCAAGAAGAGAAGCCTCTGCTTCATGAAGGCAAGAGGTAGGCTGGAGGCAATGGCGGTGCCGTAGAGAGTGCCATTCTCTGTGAAGACCCTGATCCTCCCGCCGCCGTCCGTGGCGAGGACGTACCTCGTCCGGCCAATCTGATGCATCTCGAGGCCGAGAACCGGCGGGGAGTCCAGCTCGCGGGGGCCGCGGAGGAACGGCCGGGAGCTGTCGACAGAGAGGGTGGCCGAGTCGTCGCCATTGGCAGCGGACTCCCAGAGGCGGTGGGCAGCGATGGAGCCGTCGGCGTGGCCGGTGAAAAGGAGGCTCTCGTAGCGGCGGGAGGAGAGGTAGCAGAGCATGGAGGTCACCGGGGAGTCGGAGATGGAGGGGAGCTCGATGAGGACGTCGCCGGCGGAGGAGAAGACGTAGACCCGCCCCCGCGTGTCGCCGACGGCGAAGTACTTGCTGAGGCCGTCGAGGTCCTCGTAGGGAAGGACGGCGGCGGCAGAGACGGAGGCTTCCAGCCGCGCGGCCGCGGTGAACTGGAACCGCTCCGACCACCAGGACTTGTGCTGGGTCACGGCGACTCCGGGGGTCCGGTAGCCGTGCGCCGCCGGCTCGGGCGGCGGCTGTGTGACGAGAGGGGGAAGGGGATGGTGGGATCGCGGGGCGGAGCAGGCGGAGAGGGAGGACTCGAGGTCGGAGACGCTCTTGGAGAGGAACTCGACGAGGGTCTCGAGGCGGTGGAGCTGGGCCTCCTGGCGGTCGAGGAGGGAGGGGGTTGGTTCCTCAGCTGCTACGGCGGAGGAGAAGAGGGAGAGGGAGAGGAGAAGTAGGAGAAAGGCGTCGCCTGTGGCCTCCATGGATGGAGGACGACGGAGGTCCAGGGCTTCACCGCTGCTCGACGCTCGTCCTCTTTTGCATAAGATAACGCAAGTCCATCTGAAAACCAGGATAAGGCTACGAAGAACAAAAAAAAAAAAAAATCCCCAAAACAACCGCAATTCTTTACCGAAAAAGACAACCGCACTTAAACCAAGTAAAACATCTTTTCATGCACTAATAGGGGATTATATTTCGTATTTGTATGGAAATTTACGTGCAAGCAATAAGGGGTGATTGGACTTGACGGAAGTGGAAAAGCACGTAGAGAGGGAAGAGGCAATCTCATCTATATATATAGAGAGAGAGACACACACACAGGGAGGAGGGGCCAAAAGCCCAAAAAAAAATAAAAACATTAGTGATCAAAAAATTGAACTCCGGCTCTATCAGCGTAGATCAGAGCCTTTATTCTTTGAGACAATGCGGAAAGCGAGATAAATTCAGAAAAAATATCAAAATCTGCTAGAGCATCAGCAAGCAATGGATGAAGATGACCAAAATCAGAGTAGACTGATATTTTTCTACAACACTAGATAACAATAGTAGAGCCCCTTTCTAACCAAACTGATCAAAATTTATATTGCATGTATATTTCTCTTTGCCTTACCACTCTCCTAATGGACATGATAATGGACTTTGCAAGATATTAAAGCTAATTTGGAGGTTTTTAATAGCAAAATTATTGTTTTATTTTTTTCTTAATTTAAAATTTTAAAACTCTAAATAAAAAAATATTTAGGAGGCATTTACCTATGTTATACCTATGAACAAAAGTTTTTTTTTTTAATAAAGGATGATTATATATTTTTAATGTGAATATATCAAAAAAGTTAAAAAATAACAAGTCTCAGAATGCTCTAAACAACTCTCTTTCACCAACCCAGAGAGCTTTTCTAGAGTGGTCAGCCACATACGAGACCATCCAATCTGCAGCTTCATTGGACTTTCTGTAAACATACTTGACCTAGAAGGCAACGTCTCCACCTATTATAGCCCAAATATTCTAGAGCAATGGATGGCAATCACCTATGCGGCCGGTGCATTTTTGAATCAAGTAGATCATTGTAGCCGAGTTATTTTTGAGCATGACTGCACTAGTCTATAGAATATGCCGTGCTTGATACAAATCAGCCCAAGCTGTCCGCAGCTCTAGCACAAAAATAAAAATGTCAAAAATCTGAAAAACTTTGCTGGGCAGCTGCATGCAGGAATATCAACAGGGATGCTTACCAATTTCTATCCATAAGCTGCCTTTTGGGTTGGCCATGACAAAGTAATCATATGACTCCAGGCGGAAGCCCCCATGAGCATGCTTAGCATCCACAGTCGTGGATGTGACTAGCAGAAGTACGACAACCCCACCACTAGGGAACTACTGATGCAGCTCCTTCAGTCTTATTTTGAGGCTTGTGCTCAGCCAACTCCACCTTCCACCAAACCAGTGGTCCAACTTTCCCCACACCTCCCTTGGCTCCCCTGTGGCTAATCTATCCCTTTGCCAGCCTTTTGCATCCACAAAATTCCCTCAAAAGCAGCACCTTTTTCTTCCTCCCTTTGATCCAACCATCCCAATGTCCAACTGCAGCCTCTTCCAACATGTCAGCTGCTTCAGCCCCTGCTGTGGCTGCTGCCTACTCCTCCATATCCCAACACTCCCTCAGATCTCCCTCAATTCCTCCCTCCAATCCACCTCTCCTTTCCTCAACAAACCAAGTGAGTTGTCTTCAATACCTAGAAAGTTAAAAGTAGCTCTTTTATCATAGACCCATCAAGGAAACTGTAAGCCACTCTGACCTCCCTGTCTCTTTGGTGCAGAAAAGTGCCTTCCATGGCTTGCAACTGTTGGAGGGGAGAAGGATATCTTCCATAGCTGAGAGAGAGAGAAGTTGGGGGAGGAAAGGGCTTGAGATCAGTGCGAGAACTGCTGGTGCATCAAAGAGCATTGAGGTCGAAGTTGACAAGCCCCTGGGCCTGACCTTGGGGCAGAAACCCGCGGGTGGAGTCGTCATCACTGTAAGCAGAACACCTCATCTTGACTTATATTGAATTGTCCCAAAATACTAACATAGAGACAAGTACTTAATTTTTAACAGATATGTTCTTGAACCCATTATGTTCTAGTGATATAGTCGTGAAATCAGGTACTTGATTTAGTTTGGTTTTCTGGTGCATCAGCAGTTAATATTTGACAATTATAAGTTGACTGCTTTCTTTTAGGCAGCTTCAGTAGCAGGCTAGCAGCACCCAATACTACTGTAAATGTTGCACCATCAATCATAAGTTACCTGTTCCCAGCTTTTGGAAACAAGAAACCGAGTTCTCCTTACTTGCGTTTCTGCTATTTGAAGTCAAGTCATTTGGTGTTCCAAAAGGAATCAAACAGTTAGACAATCCACCATCAAATGTCTGCTTCACAATTCTCTCTCTCTCACACACCATAAAATAAAAAATTTAAAAAAAAATCTGCTTCACAAAATGAATGAAGTATTTTTTTTTCATGAATGTAATGCGACCCAAACTTAGATTTTGGACACATTGTTTGGTATTATCTCTCCATTCTAGCAAAACTAGTTTCTTTTAAATTGAGGAAATGCAGTATTCACCCATTTTTCATAAAATTAAATGATGTGGATTTATTATAATGCATCGAGGGATCCAGATTAGAAAAATGACAAGGAGAGAAAGGTAAGGCAGTGAAAAAGAGATAAATTAAAAGATTATGGCGCTGAGGTGGCTCACAAACAAGCCCATCCATATCACAAAAGTAAAGGAGTGTGAGAAATAGAGCATCAACCCTTTAATGGATTCCCTCTCACTCTGCTTCATCCACTCACTTGTCCCTTCAAGAATTCCCTCTGTAAACTACTGATCCAGAGACAGACCTGCCTCTAATTATGATCACTACATTCAAATCCCTTAATTTGTCTGTGTTAGTAGAAAGAGCTACTTGGTGTTAAACGAACTCCCCAGTTCTGTTTGTATAGTGAAAAGGAGATCCTCTATGACCTTGTGAAGTTTGACAACCAAATACTAGCACAAATGGCAATAAAATAATATGACTCATCGAAACTGGCTAATCCATCTTTAACACAAGTCAAAGTTCTTTGTAATTATGATATACCATATACGTTAAAGTCATGCATCCATGCTGGTTTATCTACTTGAAAGAGTAAAACCCATAGGTTATCCAAAAAGGTCCCCAATAAATATGTCAATCTCATAAAAAGAGCTAACCAGATAGGATACTTTGATGCAGACACGAGTTCATCATTGATTCATGAAACAAAGCTTTCATTTCAGTTTAAATCAAAACTCTCGAGTACCCCACCCATAAAGCTCCAGTTTGTGTGTCTCAAATATTAATCTTCCTATAATACCGTCCTATGATACTTCCCTTGCCCTTCAGCTTTCCTATCTGTGTTAGTCCTTAATTACATGCTTTGCACAAGGCCCATTCAAGTAAGCTGAAAAATAACAGCTTGGTATGTATATTAACTTCATTTTGAAAAGAAAATGTTCTCATATTTTGAAATGACCATTCTGTTAGGCTGTGGATGGTGGTGGAAATGCAGCAAAGGCAGGGTTAAAAGCTGGGGACCAAGTCCTGTACACAAGCAGCTTCTTTGGAGATGAACTTTGGCCTGCGGACAAGCTGGGATTTACCAAAACTGCTATTCAAGCAAAGCCAGATTCTGTATATTTTGTAGTAAGCAGGTAGTTAAGACTTTCAATTACAATTTCATTTTAAATAGATTAAGATTTCATGAACCAGTTTCTCAAAAAGATTCGATGAACTAGTTGAAGACACAAAGACAAGCAGTAAAATTGCTAGGATGGATATGTTACAAAAAGATCATTGTATTCTTATAGGTGATGTGTGCAAGCCATGATTTTCCTTTGTGATGTACTTCCATCCTTGTGTCAGCACGATTTTTGTACAATGCTTGATCTGGATAAGTATGGGGTATTTATTAAGAGGAATTCGTGATATGGCCTTGGGGCAGTATAATTAAAAGAGGTCCTGGGATAACCTCTATTATATCAGATTGAGATCAGTTAGTCTACGACTCTACCATACGATATAGATCCTGACCTTTGTGTAGCAGCTTCAGGATGAATGATGATTACCAGCAACTAATCAGACTCAATTAGAAAAATGACATGATTATGATGATTTAGATAGCCTTTCAGTAGACTGAAAATTGTTTCTATCAAAGAGTTGTTTCACCTTAGCGATTTAATTTTGCTTTATCGTAATGTGGATCGAAAAATGATTCTAGATCATGGTATGTATACTTGAGGAAGCTTTCAGAAGGTCATGTAATTAAGACACGATGCTTCCTTTGATGGCATCCACAATTGTTATTTAACAGGACCTTATCACATGAAAAGGAACTAGGAATTATAGGGATTTAGGACATGGATTTGGTTTTTAGAGAAAGATGGGGTATAGTCATCTCATTTCATGAGAAAAATGAAGTGAGATACAAAACACGATCAGGACAGGACATTTGAAAGGCGAAGAAGTAGGGGAAAATAAAAGAAACCAAGCAGAAACAGAGAAGCAAAAGGAATTCAGTGCACCACCCCCTCTCAGTTGGATGTCGGCAGAATCTTAAAAAAGAGCACCAAGAAGATGGGCACAGCAAAACTGGCATGGTCCCCCCATTACATATGGTGATCGGAGAACTCTTCCTCAGAGAAGAGACTTGAAGCCACCATCCAAAGATGGTCAGCCATTTGATATGATGATCTATTGCTGCCCTCCATAGACTTCAAATCCTAAAGCCAGATGAAAATTCTTCAAGTTGGAACATCTTTCCACTAGTTGTTTAGTTTTGCCAATCTCAAACTTCAAGGTCTTAAAAGTGTCAGTGTCCAAAGCCAATTATCCAGACAAGCATCATAGGGAGCATGCAGTCTTAAACTGAAGTAGCTTAGAAATTTTCGAGGGGAAAGCCAAAGATAGTCATTCATGGAAGTATTTAGCTACTTCAGAAATGACGAAAGCAAGGTCAACTATCTTCGCTAAAAATGCTTCAGTTTTTTTCCAACCAAAGTCTCCACCAATAACAAAACAAAACAAAGTCCAATTTTCAGAATAAAGGGACATGAGTCTTGCATCCAGGTAGTGATAGTTAGGGAATATCATCAGGTGGACCATGAATGCTTGACCTCAAGAAAAAGGAAATCCAAACCTGTTTAGCAAAATAGTGATCGAACAGCGAATTATTAATCATATCTGGAGCTTGATTGCAATGAACACAATTCTGCATGAGGCAGTTCCTTTTGGCTAAGTTGCCAGATATCAGTAATGTTGCTTGAGAAAGTTAACCAAGAGAAGACTTCAAATTTAAGAGGTGAAGAACCCTCCAAATTCTCCTGATACCGTTGATCTTAACACCACTAAAATTCAAGAAGGTGTAACATGATTTGATGGTGAAGGTAGCTGAACAAAACCATCTCCAAAACAGAACTCTGCCAAATTAAAAATATAAAGATGAATCAATGTTCCTTGGAAATTGTAGGTTCCAACCAGATTCTGAATTCCAGTGGAATTAATCAAACAAGATTTGCAAGAATGCAGATCATAAAGTTTTGGAAAATCTAAGGCCTCCACCAAGAACGTCCCAGAATCTGATGATACTGCCAATAACTAAATTAAAGTAGATGACACAGTTGATACGTCCAAGAGTTTAAGAACTCCCCTTCAGAAAAAAGAAGCATTTGAAGGGATCAGGTACTGGCTGAGGGGTTCTCTTCTTTGATATAGTATTCTCCATAGAAGTTCTCTCGATAAACAATTACATATAGGGACATGGCTCAAGTCTTGTTATACAATTTTTAGTAGAAGACCACATGCTCAAATATGTTAAAAGTTCGGGGCTCGGTAGGTCCTGCAGCCAACATGGATGAGGTAATGACTAGAATCTACCATTAGATGGTTGCACGATATGCATATTATGCTTAGGTTAAAACTGTCTTCAGCTTGCATTGTTTCGAGCTAAGAGGATGACAGAGTTATAATAGTAGAGATTTCAGAGTTTTTCAAGTATCATTTCCACATAGATCTCTTTTGGTAACATGATGCTACCTTTTCTGATGTAAAAGATAGGGCAACTCATCAACAAAATATGATGCTAGTTGTACTACTCCTAGAACAAGTAGGTAAAAATGGCAGCAGTTACTAGTTCCACTGTTGTAAAATCACTTCATATTTCTTTCTTGTTACGAAACAGGGGAGCAGAGGTAGATGTAAAGCGATTGCCAAAGAGGCCAGCTCCACCTCGCTTTGGCCGAAAATTAACTGAAGCACAAAAGGCAAGAGTTGTGATTTTCCCACAAGCTTAGCTTACAATTCTTTTTTATTCTCTCTATACCTGCTTGAATCAATTTTTATCTTTGTTATCTGGGAATTTTCTTTTTTCTTTTCAACTAAGCAATCCCTTGCATCTTATTGCAGGCTAGAGCAACTCACATATGTCTGGACTGTGGATTTATTTACACTCTGCAGAAGCCTTTTGATGAACAGGCAAGCATAACTAGTTCCCCTCCCCTCTTAATTCACTATTTTTCTTAATCTCGGTTTTTGATGGTGGAAAATGGAATCAAGAGGTGAATTTTTACAATCGAGTTTTGAAATAATGTGCAAAGGTCCAATCAGAACAGCTGATTGTCAAAATGTTTAACAATTTAAAAGACAGTATTAAGAATTTTTAATGGAGATGTTGAAGCATGGTGATATAAGATCAAAATCCAGGTCAAAATTTGCGTATGCCATATGCAAACCAATTTTTGGCAAGGAATAAAGCATACCAACTTCTTCCCAGCCTCAATGAGCAAGTCTCGGCTCGGCTTTATAATCAAGGAGTTATCCATTAAAGTCACCAAGCAATTCATGACAGGATCAACTTTACTTAGAAATTCCGAAAATTGGTGTTGATTTCCTATCTGAGCCAACTCATGAATGAGAGGGTGTTGCATTGCCGAACCTATAACACCATTTGATATGAACCTCAATTCAATTACACATTTCAAACTCATGCATTATCAGAACAACCATCTGAACTTTTCTTACCTTTGGAAGAGTCAAGAACTTATCTAGATGAAGAGGAAAATAGCAAACCACATTTGTTTCTAGGGCACAAATTAAGATCCAGAAAGCTAATATTATTTTCATTTATTGTGCTTACTATGCTTTTAATCACTTTAAATGTGATGATGATATCTTTGAATTTTCATCCTTCATTTCTTGCTTTTTTTCAAAGCAAAACTGCAATTACCCTAGAATTGTTTTTGCGGCAACTGTGGCCTAATATTAGCAAGATTACGCATTGTGAAGACAAAGGAATGTCATACGGGGTTGAATTCTCTCCATCAATGCAACTGATATATAAGAGGCCTACTCGATCTCTGTCACAATTTTCAAGACTTTGATTTCTATGATCCAATAAAACAAACAATGGGATAAGTTTGCAGCTTATTTCTTCCTGTAAAGTTTCAAACAATATTTCCTTTCATTGATAGAATCAAACTCTTTTGCAGCCTGATTCCTATGTTTGTCCTCAATGCAATGCACCAAAGAAGCGATTCACACGTTATGACGTGAAGACTGGAAAACCTATTGGTGGTAGCTTGCCACCCATCGGGGTGATCGTTGGTCTGGTGGCTGGGATTGCAGCAGTTGGAGCTCTGCTTGTCTATGGTCTTCGATAGTTTCCATATGTTAATTCAAGACACTCTGATTGTACTTTCACATTGTGTAATTCTCCTATTCTTATCAAGCCAATGATATCAATTTCTGTTCACAGCCTAACTCATTGCGATGAACGCAGTACGAGAGTTGGAGAATTGTATGCTTTCCATTTCATTGGAGAACATAAATTGCACGCATTATTACTTGCATGAAGGAAATAGCTGATATATGGCTAATAAATTAAACCTGCACCCTATTGTCTTCCTCTTTACACTATGCATCAGAATAAAGACAATAAACCTGATTTCAATATCAACAATGCATTCCCACAAAATATCTGCATAAACTTATGAATTGTACAGGAGTACAAAGATTTTCCATTGACTATTAGCAGATTGTAGTGTGAGTTTTGTTATATTAACCAATTTTCACCAAGGCCCCAACCCATTGGCTTTGTTTGGGTTGGTTCTGATTCACAAAATCAGAACTAGAGCATTCATTATTTTATGTCAACACCATTGACCTATGTTTCCAATCAGTTTAACTACCAAATAAAGTAGTCAACTAAATAGCAACCTCCCACAAAATAACTAACAACCGAACTCAAACACTGTCTATTGTTTTTCTTTTTGCTTGCACAACCACTTTTGGTAGTTAAAATTAGCTGCACCCAGAAAAGAATGAAAGAGCCAGCAGCTCATGGGAAGAAAACCTGCCCCTCTTTTTATCACCCTCCTCAGACCCTCATGCCATGGTCTTACAGCAAAGATGAGCCTCGGTCCATCTCCGGTGAAGCCCCTGCTGCTCGTCGGAGCCCTTGGAATGTTCATATATTGGGAGGAACTAATGAATGGCTTGGAGTTGATCTCTGAGATGCAGGAGAGCACACTAGCTTTAGCGGCCATCCTTCCCATCATGATCATATTGCTCCTGATCGTTCTGTTCATGACCGAAATGATTGTAATTCCACTCCTTCTCCTGCTCGTTATTTTCGTTCTTCAGAACGTGATGATTGGTCTTCTGACATTGCTGGTAGTGATTCATTTACTTGGAAAATATTACCACCCACCGGAACCAAGGACTCGCTGGGAGCAACCAGAGAGTTGTGGGGGTGAAGGAGAAGGGAATGGATTGGGCTTGTTCTTACTTATGATTCTCTTCCTCATCCTTTTCACTGTGTTCTATGATGGTGAGGGCTATGGCTGGATCTCTTTGATACTTGTGCTAGGCTTCACTCTCTTCTTCAACATGTTTTGAGCTGGAGGTGGTCTTGAACACCGTAAGCTTTGGTTTTTTGGCTTTGGGATAGATGCATATATCAGTTTTGTTTACAAGTTTATTTTTACAATTATTATAAGCATTAATTCCTATACCAATTAATGCTTGGATGTTGGAAGCAGGCCTAACGTGCCCGTTAACACTCATATATTCCCGTAAATCGTATAGGTGGCAGTGACATATATGGGAAAGCTGTAGTACTGTAATCTTTTCTTTAGTTTTTCTTACATATTGGTCCTTAATATTTTCTTATTCACAGATTAGTCTATTAATTATTTAAATTTATAAATTAATCTCTGAAATTGCACAAAATGTTGCATGTAGAACCCTTCTGCCTAGTTAACTGCAGTTGAAGTGAATATTCATGAAACGTGCCCTAATGGAATTTAAGTGTTTAATGGCTCAAACTATCTAGACTATTTTATCCTAAATTATACAACAAATATTTACGTATTAGTCCCTAATATATTATTAATTCGCAGATTAATTTTTTAATTCTATTAAATTTTATATTAGTCAATAAAAAAATATAACTCTTGCATGTACATCCTTGGTTTATGTAAAAAAGGAATTCCGGTGCATGATACTTCCGCCATTATAAAGTATGAGGAGGGTCGGACGAATGCAACCTTACCTTCCACGAGCATTTTTTTTATGTTACGAAGCCGTGATGGTGAGATTATAATGAAACAACCTTTACTATTGCACCAAGATTTATTCTCTAATCCTTGGTTTACATATCCTTATCTATTTCTTTCCAGATCTATCTATGTCCCCTAAATTGAAACTTTAGGATCAACTAATGGTAAAATTTTATGTTGTTCTTTTGGATATACTTGATATTTCAACTTTTCTACCTTGTTGGTATGTTTTAGAGCATACTTTTTGCATCCCTGTAGAAGGATGGAGGATAAGAGAAGGAATTTGAGGAAATGGATGGAATGAGGATTAGAAAAATACTAAGATTTCTGAGCAATGTTGACATAGATTAGGAAGCCTAGCACGAGCATGAGAGATAGCCAATGGAAGACTAAAACTATCTAAGTAATAGTACTAACTAGTAAGCGGAAACTAAACGAATCCTGGAAGTAATAAAGCAGAAATAATTTTGAAAACTAAAGGCTGTGGAGACTGGTCTCCCTAAGAATAACTACTAGCTTACAACCTTGCTATCAAGAGAGTTTTGTTGCCACCAAGGACTCCATTAATTGACATCATCATACCACATTTTAACCAAAGACTCTACAAGTTGACCTCATCCAAAAAAAATCCACAAAGACTTGCACAAAGAAAAGGTTTTATTTAGAGTAACCATGAATAAACATGTACTCAAAGAGAAAGCAACCTCATTTGTTCATGAAAAACTAGAGTATAGGGATGAGTTGGTACCCTAGAAGGTTCAAAAAGATCTAGAACATAGAGTTCTAAGATCTCCAAATTAAGCTACCTTGCTGTGGACAACCTTCTATAGACAAAAGCTAATATGACATGAACTGTCATTCATTCGAACGATAGCTATGCTGCTGTCAAATTTGATCTGATGACGACCCTTCTATCATCAAAACGGTGGGTCTTTATTCAGGCTCATATTGCAGCTTCAAGTTCTTCAAATGGTGCCCTGCCACTATCAGATATCTTCATACAGTATCTTCCCTGCCATTGGATCAAATGGAGTATGGATCAGATTGGTTCTTGCAGAGGTGGTCTTGTAGAAGCCAGTTCATTGTTGAATGCTTCTGATGGTAAGAATCCCTGAGACAGACTGTGTCAACTAGATACCTTCTCCAGCAGGTCATATTATTTTTGGGCCTTCTAGGTCCCATCTTGAGCTTAGGTTGGACCTGACCTGCATCAAATGTCTAGGATTTAAAGCCTCGACCTCTTTCGAGGTGCCAAGCAACTGGGCAAATGGGTGCTGACAGAAACTCTAAAATATTTGGATTAAAAACTTAAAAAAAATTTCTCTCCTTTTGCATAAAAGGCAAACAAGAGCATATTAGCCCTTTTACCACTTGAATTTTGGTAGATAAACAAAAGGACCAGCATGTTCAATGGATTGGGATTAACATGCAAATTGAAAGAATTAAGAGCCTGACATAATTGTAAGAAAGAGTTTAGGAACTAATTATGCAAAATACAACTTTTCTATGTGTTTTTTCTCTTGGGGGAGAGCGAGTAATTTGAAAGATTTTAGGAACCAACATCAGACTCTACTCCCACTGCTTGCTTTAGTATTATAACATTTTGAGCCATGCAGAATTTTATCATTTGTGTGAAAAAAAAGGCATTATAGAACTACAAGAGACATATGGATACATTCGCCCATACAATGTTAAGAAGCCAATTTGAAAAAAAATTTAGTCGTTTCTGGAAATAATAAAATTTTGAGTATCATAAATAATGCACTAAGATGGTTCCTTGTTTTCATTAGTTTTTTGTTTTTTTTAAACAAAAAAACTAGTTATCTTTTACCAAAGAGAATTTTTTTGCAGTTACACCCTACTTTATTGCCTTAACTATGTATTAATTTTTTTATACATATTTGTAAATAGAGTCAAATAAACTTATCTTATATTCTCAATAATAGCCTCTATTAATATTCTGTTTAAGTAATTATTGCTTAGATATGGAGGAGGAAGAACAAGACATGGAGGACTGGGAAGACGAGGGCTGTGGAGCAACTCCTGCGACAAAGGAGTATAATAAGATTAATTGGCCCGATCTGCAAATACGCATGAGAGGGGATTCATATATAATAGAAATATTTGAGAGGGGATTTATATATGATAGAGATACAAAATAGGGTGCAGTATTAAAATAACCAAGGAAAGATAGAAAAAGAAAATTCTTGTCAAAATGCACTTCCAACTGTAGTAGTCTCTGTTCTAGAGAGCCACGACCAAGCCAACATACCCTGCCTTCTGAAACATATATGACCATGAGCCATTGAGCTTTCCATTCTCATACTTTATGCAAAAATCCCCATTCCTTTGGTTCACAATTCCAAACTTCCTAATCCAACATCAAATCTTATATTGTCATAGATAACCCTTCCACCCATATAACTCAAAAATTACTTGGAAGTTGGAAAATTAGAATACAAAGATGAGCTGCACATGACAGACCATATTTATCAAAGCCCTTCCAGTACTAATATTTCATAAGCTATTACCTTCACAATCTTTATGTGGTTTTGACCCAATAAATAAAATGCAGCTGAAAAGTGATCACAAATCAGTTGACCTTTCTAAGTACAGAAAAATGCAGCGAAGGAAACCATAATTGTATCCAATTCCAGCTTCCCTCAATGCACTGACATTCTAAACCCAAGCAGAACCAGTGCGCTCTGGTGATACTTCAATTCTGATACCGAGTGAAAGAAATATTTCACTGAGTCCACAATATAAGCTGAGAGATGTCTTGTAGAAAAGTTATGCAGCGCTAATGCAGAACATAAATAGTAAGATTATGATCAGGAAGCATCATCCATTATTAGGGACAAAGGAAATTCATTCACACACGGCTTGTACATCATATTGCATGATTCAAACTTCAAACTAGATAACCAATGGTCTAGCTGATACCACAGGGGAGCAAGTAGCAGTCATTTCCTCGAGCAGCATCAGAGACTGGTTCAGGAAGCTGCAGCAGCTTCTTCCTGCAATTGCTTCACCTTGGTGATGTAGCCGCTCATGGCTTCCTCCTTTGATTTCCCTGCAGATGTCATCGACACTGATAAGCATTATATGCATGACAAAGATGTACCGAAACTTGCAACAAAGACTAGCATGTCTGTCAGGTAGTTTTCAGAACCTTCAACAGCCTTCCAGGCATCCCACTTGGCTCTGTCCTTCATATTGAACATGCCAGGTCGACCTGTAAAAAGAACAATATTCATGCATAATATTGAGCACGAAACAATTCATGCAAGGGATAAAATGTAACAGAGTGACACGTTTTCTTTAAAGCAGAGATGAAGAGATAGGAGGACAAAGGTCAAATCACCAAAAGTAAAACACAAAATAGAAGTGAATTTTTTAAGAAACGTACCTATGGAACTGTGCTGTTACTGATGCTAAAAGGTCATGCAGAAGTGATTATTTACATTATCTTAGACCTAACACACCAAAGTGGTGTTTATGAATAATGACAGATCTAATGGATTTAGGGCATGGATAAAACAGATAACATTGAGTTTTATAAGATTTTGACATCTTGGTAAATGTTTTAAAATTATTAATTAAAATTGTAGCAAACCGCTTCCTCACTTCTTCGTCATGTAGACTATCCTGCCCCACATATTAGTTATTTATTAGACTAATATGGGCTATATTGGCTCCTTGGTGCCATAATTGGGAGTCAAGAGCTAGAAGAAACATTAATCACATCATTCTGGAAAATCCTTAGGTTAAGTGCAAGAACAAAACAACCCAATGCTCAAAGGATTTCTCTGTTAATTGAGTTTCAGGAAGAAACTCTTCCACGAGCAACGGATGAGTGCTTCCAGTGGAAGATGCAGGACAAATCTAAGGTTGATTCAACATAGACTTACTGCCTCTGATCAAAGGGATCAAAACAGCTAGAGAGAGAGAAAGTCTGATTCCTCTTGGTCTAATATTCATTGAAGTCTTCGATGACCCACATCTCTAGTTTATCTGATTGCTTCAAGTTATGACAATGGTTCTACTGGATTAAACTACTTGATCAGTGATCCTTTTTCTTTAATTACTAAATTCACTTTCTTAGGTGGGACCTATGCCTACAGATTTGCATGTTACTGCATCTATAGATCTTTATTTACAAAATATCTAGTGGTTGAGTCAACCTTTGGTCAATTAAATAAATAAACGAATAAACACATGAATGAAAGCAGTAAAAACAAACTTCATCACAAAGGAAAATTTGTGAACCATGATTAAAATGACTAGTTGGGATTAACTAGATTTTTAAAATTTAGTATTTCAAGCAGCCAAGGTTCAATTGAGAATCAATTGAGCTTACTCCATAAAGGTATCCCAATTATTAGATGGATCTTAAGAAACCATCATCACAACATCCTTTAAAGATAGGTTCATTGATGAGCCAAGAAATATATTTCATTTGTCCTAGACAAAAACAGAAAATGTGCAGTACAGGTCCACTTTTTTTTCTTGGAATTATTTTGATAGGAATTTCAACCTGATCTCTCTCTCTCTCTCTCTCTATATATATATATATATATATATATACACACACACATATATAAATAAATATATATATATATTATATGTATATCCTCCCCCCATCTCTCTCTGGAGAAGCACTGATATGTTAAAATCAAAGAATGAAAGATAGAAACTAAACAGATGAGATGTATGTGCTACTCAATAAAACAGTTAGGCTGCATTTGGTGTGCAGTTAAATCAGACTTAATGGTTTAACTTACTGACCACTTTACACAGGAATAAACGTCTCCACCATATAGGTTGGGAGGAATTTACATGATGCAGTAGTTTATTCCAGTGGAAAAAGAAACCCTGCTTCTCAAAATACCCACTTTGCCCTTGGAATTGATAGGCCATTGTTTTTAGCATTTGTCGGGTTAAAGTGGAATAAGTGAAGGGGCTTTGTTCCTTTTTATTGCCTTATCCTGCAACCAAACACAGCCTTAGGTGGTAAATGAAAGCAGCAGCTGGAAGAGAGGATTGCCAGGACCAGAAAGTTAAGCAAACACATTAATATAACTTTACCAGGAGCAAATATTTGGAGTGTCAATAAGAATCAGTAAATAAAGCAGATCAACAATGATAAGGGCCTTTTAACAATCTGAACACTTTCATGGGCCAGAATTCCAAGTTAGGCAACCAATCTATAAATAATTAGTTGTTACTAAAAAGAGAAGAAAAAAATCTTACGGTAGATTGCTCGAGGGAACGTCTTACAAACAGACCAGAATTGAGGCCACTTATCACAGAGGTTAACAATGCAAAAGGTGATTAGGAAGTTCAGATGGAGGCCGTGGAAAGATAAAGTTAGTTGCAAGTCTGAATCCCATCGCAAAGTAAAGTTTCATGGTTTCTCAACCCTATACAAACATGTAACAGAAATTTTCAGACAGACAAGAAAC
This sequence comes from Phoenix dactylifera, assembly GCF_051530095.1. Lineage (NCBI taxonomy): Eukaryota > Viridiplantae > Streptophyta > Magnoliopsida > Arecales > Arecaceae > Phoenix > Phoenix dactylifera. The sequence goes on along the minus strand of NC_143199.1, from coordinate 19,659,540 downwards.
AGTGTCCACTAAATATATGCTAAACGAGTCAAAGTGTCCACTAAGTATATGTTACAAGGGAGAGAATAATTTATATTGAATTATATGCAAATAAATTTTGCTGTTGAACAACTAATGTAACGGGAATGAAGACATACTAGTATTCACTGGTCCAACAGTCGCTTGCTTGTAAAGCCCATAGAGGATCAGTTTGTTCTCGTTGGTAGTATTTTCAGGTAGAGCTTTAGCTTTCTCAGCATATTCTTCAAACTCCTCCTGCAATGAAAATTCAAAAGAAGATCTGTTAAGGCATTCAGTAAATTAATTGTTTGCACATACAGAAAGCAGAATTGTTGACGCGACTAAAGGGAGTATAATCTGATGCATAACTAAACCATCAAGCATAATCGTATCATGTCATGCTGTGCAAGACGCATATTAACTAATATATTGTATATCTTGAAATCCATGACTAAGAGAAAGGCAAGAAAGACAGGAAAGAAGACAAAGAAAATAAAAAGGAAAGGAAGGAAGAAAAGGAAGAGGAAACAAACAAAGAAAGAAGATGAGAGAGACATGACTGGATGGCCACCAGGACAGGGAAGGGCAGCAGGACTTTCCATTCCATGAAGAAACTAGGATACCTCATCCCACAGATTTAAAATATTGATCGAAATAACATTTTTATATAGAAAAAAATGTTATCCTAACGTGGAGAGATAAAGGAGAATCTGTGGTTAAAAGAAAATGATAGCACTTTTTGGAATTATATTGTTGAAATCACCTAAATGGTTGAGAAAATTCCATAGTTAAGAAAGGGATCTTGAGAAAGCAGGAAAGAGAAAAAAAGTTAGTGTTGGAGAGAGGAAAGGCAGGTGGGTTGTTCTGTGGTAAACTCTTGCACCATTGGAAGCTCTATCCATAGAAGACCTCAAAAGGAAGAGTTCCAGGTATGAAAATAAATATATTATTTATCTTCAGCCGCCCATATATTTCACTTCACACCCTGCTTAGTTGGATAGGACATGGTTGATGAGTACATTCAAGCTATGTACCAAGATCTCATGAGAAGGAGCAAATGAACGAGCATGAAACCTAATCAACACAACATCAACGCAAGTTTGAACTTAAGACCTCTCCTGTTCAGCATGCTTTATACGTCTATCATTGTTCTAAAATATCATAAATTCTTTTTGAGAAATTTGGAGGTTATTCATCATCAGTCAAGTTTGAACTTAAGACCTCTCCTGTGAAGAGATAGTGAAGAATCATTGTAATCCCACTTTGAGTTCTGCATGAAATTTTGAAAATATCATGTATCTCTCGTGCTTCAGCCTTTTCATCATTTTATCCCCAAGCTTAAACATAACTTTTTGTCCTTATGAAGCCAATCACCACATTCATTGATGCAGAAAACACCATTAACTATGTTAATGAGTTCGGTCAATTAACAAATTATAGAATCATCTTGATAAAAAATGGATTTGGTATATGCACATCTTATGAATATCTCAATCATGATGGTTTAATATTTCTTATAGAACTGACAATGAAAGACACAGGCTTGTGCTAGAAAGATTGGGGGTTGCTTTGAAGCTCAACTTAGAACACTTTAAAACTCTATTGTTCAGATTATGTACAAGCTAATTGCAATCTAGATAAGAAAAAGATAACACCAACTCCACTCCATTTTTAGCATCCACGGAATCATCTCACATAATGATGAGCCCTGAACAAGATTAGTCCACAGAAACAAAAACTTTGTTTTTTCTTTCTTTTTTTTCTTCCAGAAATCATATAAGATCGTGTGATCTTTTTTGAGACATTCTCTCAAATATGTCCTGTGTAATATTTATATTTCTATCTCTGAAGTCCAAAGGTCAAGTGATTACGCCATACATGACCCCACATTCTCGTGATAGCATCAACTTCAAGAGGGATAATGGCGGATGCACAGGGGAAGTGAAGAAACAGGGAAGAGGAGTTGGAAGTTGAATTAATCTTTTTCTGAAAAGAAATTGATATATACTCAAGATACGCAAATTAAGAGTATGGAGTACACCGCATCTAAGCAAACTTATCCAAAAAATGGGTATGCCACTTTTTTTTTAATTCACTTCTAAAAGAAGAAAATACTCCAGATCTTAGGTAAAAAAAAAGAAAAAAATCTGTTAACATCGCTGGCCATATACAAACTATCTGATTTATCCACAATTAAACCTTATAAAAAAAACTCATTTATCTAAATAACAAAAGGAAAATCTCATGTATCCAAATAACAAAAA